>NC_084822.1:20329244-20929244 GCF_958449725.1 Rosa rugosa
AAAGCAAACAGGAAATGATCCAGTCTTTCATTGATAGTAGTACACTAGCTTCTCTCACAGGGTTTGTAACAAACAAGTTAACAACCAACCTCTGTGAGTAAAATCGATCACATAATTTATACAAATGGAACCCATTTATATGTCCATGGGTTAAATCCAGGTTAGAGTCACTAATCAAACATCAAAAGGGTTCGGAGCAAACCACTCCCAATAACACCCCTAAAAAAAAGAATTCAAACGAATTAAGGCCCTGGAAATGGATGGAAAAAATGAAGAAAGATGTTGAAAAAAAGAGAAGCTAAGGCAAATTAAGCTTCATCTTGGCCATCTTCTTCAAGAAACTCCATCGATCTCTCGAGCTTTAGGATGCTCATCTGAGCGTGGAAGTCAAAGAGCGAAAAACGACTTCCTCGCAAGGAATCGTGAGGCCCATGTCGTGATCGAACCCGAACTCTTCTTCGGCTTGACGGAGGAGGCACTGGAACTCAGGGTGAGTCAAGAAGGAGATGGGAACAATGTACCTCGTCCTGTTCTCTCCCACATAAACCGGGAAATGGCCCTTGGGGACGTCGATGGGAAGACCATTTTCGTCGTAGCCGTGTTGCTTCTTCCCCAAGCTCGAGCATCGCTTGAGGATCTGCTTGAGGACTGCGGTTTGGGGGAGCTTGTTGTACTTTCTGATTGCCATTTTCGAAGAGAAAGTAGGTAGTTTGGGAGTAGAGAAGGGAGAGGTTTGAAGATAAGAGGCTAGGGAAGAGAGGGTGGTGAAGTGAAGTGGAGGGTGATGAGGGGTATTTATGAAGAAGAAGAAGAGAGGGGGGTCATGTGGAGTGCGGGAGGCAAATGCAAAGGACATAGGACATAACACGGGTATGTTGGGGTGTGTAAGGGTATTGGTGGGAGCCAAAACCCACTGGGTATACACTTCTCTGTTGGCCCTCCTAATGACACCATGGACCCTCTATTTTGACTCCCTTTCTCACTTTCATTTTCTTGATGCAAATGTTTTTGGAATAATCCGTCAGACCCGGCGACGACACCAGCCTCCACCCTCGCCAGCGAGAATCAGACCACCACCAGACAAATACTCCGATCTCTCCTACTATCTGCCATCGATCTAGAGCGACACCTCCAAGATCTCGGGCACCACGCTCACACATCAGCAACGCCCGTCCGACGACGGCGTCCATGGACGCGCCGTCGGACGGAGGCAAGGAAATTTTTAGAAAAACCCTAGAGCACGGAGATAACCCTAAACAACAACAACAACAACAACAACAAAAGTTTTTTTTTATTTTTTTATTATCTTAATTTTTTTTTTCCTAAATTTGGACACTATTTATGTATCAATCATCTTTGACCAAATCACATGACTTTCCACAAAGGAAGATAATTAATATGATATATGTAATGAATTTTCTTTTCGTAAAATATAGTTTTTGTAAATTTTCAACGCATGCAATCATTAAGAATTTAATTTGTAATTTCCATCAACTTAATAACTTTATTATCGTCATTATTCCTGCCGATATGATGGACTCCGCCTGAATTAGATTAGATTGCGTACTCAAACCTAAATCTTATTGTTAAGCGAGTTCTTGTTACGTTCAACACGATCATAATTTGTGAATTCCACCGCAGTTGTTTATTTCACCAATGTCACACACATATGCTCAAGCAATGATGCAAATGCCGCTCCAACTTGACCAACCCCAGAATCACTATGAGAGATTTGGGGTTGATGTCACAAAAATTCCCAGAGAACAACAAATCGTCCCGGCAAGGGGGTTTGTGGAGCCGATGGAATGTTGCCGTTGAAACCCAGAACTCCAAAAAGAGCAGCGGTATGGCATCCAAGTTAGAGATACCAAGGACCCAAATGGAGGATGCTATTCCAATCATGAACAGCATCAAATCGAAAAAGGAAACAATCTACACGAATCATAATCACAACCTTGCAAGGAACTGGCCGCCAATGTCGTCGTCATAGCGTCAACAGCTTTCACAGGAAAAGGGAAGAGAGCGATCAAGCCATTTTCAAAGCTGCTAGGATTTTTTTTTTTTCCGACAACACTAGATATCAAAACATATGCACATGCACATTCAACCAAACAATCTTTCTCCAACGGTTGAACCACACGTACACAGATTTAGCTTTCAGTTGTCTAGGTCTGCCGTTTTAACCCCTGCATTTAACAGTGAAATTTTCGACACCGACTTTTTTATGGCCAAGAATCCAACACTGTTTTTCAAACTTCAGCTTTTTAGCTCTTTCAAATCCTGATATGAGATTATATGATATAGTTGTGGAACCCGCATTTCATGATTTATCTCTCTAACTCTGTTCATTTCATGACCTCAAATCACGGACCGATAATAAGTGTACTTTTGAGTACACCACCATAGGTGGTTTGGCCTTTTGTGATTGTTGGGACACCTGGTCTGTGTGATTCCATTGTCACGGATAAAACAGTCTTTCAAAACGGAGCACAAATACACCAATGCAAAATGTGTTGCAGAAACCCATGTGAACTGTTGTTACTGCTGGCTTTCCACATTTCAACTGTATATACTCTAGATGCTCACACTTCTTCAGGGAGAAGATACCAACCGGTTCAACCACCATTTCACTTTGGGGATTCCTATATTTCACTTACATTTGGGTTTCTTATGTTACCGCCCTTGTTTACCACTAGGCAATTACTGCAGATTATCTCTACCAAGTGAAATACTACCTTACAAGAACCCGAAATCAAGCAAAACATGAAGAACAAAAAGATAAACTGAAAAAAATTAAAAAGACAAAGCAAATCTCTGTAATATTGAAACTTCGCAGTATAAGGTTTTACTTGTACCTAAAGAGCTTTCTGACTCCCACGCTCTCAACCAAAACCTGTGGAACAAACTTTTGGTTCTAAACATGGCCAAAGAGCTTGTACTTTTCATTTACGAGCCTCGGCCAAGTTACGACGCATCAAAGGAATTAAAATCTAACCAGCCTGGTGGACTGTTTAGGTTATACTTGCGTTGAATTAGTGTCTTAAACTCTTAATAACATATAGCTTTCCATGTGGTCCTGCTGAAACCAGTACCACTAATCAAAAGAGGAGCCCCAAATAAGACATAAGTCTACTTCAAACATACACCACTAACTCTGCACCGTTTGAGCAGATTGAATATCTGCTGTGGTCCGCAAAGCTAGATTTAGTGCCTGATACAGCACTGTCCTGCATTTCTGTCTTTTCTTTTTGTATTTCTTAGCCCTCTAACAAGAACTTACAACCATCAACACACTCCAACAAAGGTTTAGTTACAGATGGTGTTACTCAATAGTAACTTCCCAACACATTCAGTTTTAGCTCTGCATTTTCTTTCTGAACCTTGCCAAAAACTTTCTTAACATAATCTAGTTTTTCATGCACACGAAAAGCTGTTACCGACCGATTCCACAATGCATGTCATGCCAGCAACTATTAGCCGTAGAAAATAACTCTACTTTTACCTTAGAGGGTCCATGTTGGTGGAATTGAAATCTGTTGTACAGCCGGTCCCAAAGGCATGCATAGGTATCGGTTACCTGCATGTCATGTCTTCCCAAGAACCCTCCATGTTCTGTGAATGAGATTGATTTGGGAGAAGGAGAGAAGAATAAAGAAACAGGAGAGGGACTAGAAAGGCCCACCATAATTACCAAAAAAAAATGCGGTGCCCCAGAAGGTTAAATAGACTGACGGTATTGTTTTTTCTCTCAGTGATTGTGACTCGCTCTTGGTTTGGCACATGAAGGCCATGTTACTCTTTCCCCAAAACGCTCCTGTAAAGACAACAATTTAAGGACCTGTGAGATCATCTCCAACTGCTTAAAACTGCTGTGCTTTTACTTACCCAAAAAGATTACTGACCACTCATGAACTGTAACTGCAAATTTGGAAGTTGGAAACTTGGAATGTCTTATCAGTCTTCTGAGTTTTGGTGACAAACCCTTTTCTTTTCTCAGCTCTCTTTGTCCTTTTCACTGATACTTCCTGAAGATTTGTACCAAATGATATCAAGTTGAAAATTAACCAAAAGCTGTCAGTTATTTATCTATAAGCATATGTATAAAACAAGAGAAGTTTAATGTATAAAGAAACGTATACACACCCATGTGAGTTGCATGGAAATGCTTGAACAATGAACCCTGGAGCTGCATATTCATTTTATTGATGATGTCAGAAATACATGGGTCATATGGGTTGCTCAATACGAAGCTTTCAATAAACATGCTAAATAATACATAGAATAGTGATTAGTCAAACAATATTCATGAAAGATGGTGTTGAGCATATCCATATCTATTCACCAAGTATTAATAGAACTCTTTTAAGTCTTACCAAACAAAAGACTATATAACCAGAAGATTGAGTAACTGATGGTGATTCCATCAAAATGTAAATTAGTGATATCAGTTCCACCCATGTGCTCTTGCTGCATGCGAAATGGGTGGTAGAAAACGCATGATGAGTAGACAATGACACTGAAGATGACATATTGTTATGCCTTGATCCTTTTTCTGCGAGTTAAGAGTTACTTGCACCTGAAAAGGTAAAATTGACTTAAAACATCAATCATTATACCATAACCATATGCATTATGGAGGAAACAAAATAATTTTTTTGGACCCACAAAAAAAGAAAAAAAAAATTATTTCAAATGTGACAGGGTTTCTGTGTATTAAGGATAGGCTCATACCTGATCTGTGCAGAACAAAGAATTATGACAAATGACAATAGGTTATTTTCAAGAACCCTAAATAAAACATGCAAGGCCCAGGTAAGATGCAGTTCCATAATATTACAGTAGGACTACGGGATGTACCTGCTATTGACCTACATGACTCGTATGTGTTGTCTACAATTGATTATGCTCTTGGTATGCAGTTACATCCATGAAAATTTGATAATTTTCTGGCAGCAGCAACTAATTAAATCCATAAAAGCTGTTGCTCTTGGGAAAAAGCTAGTACTACAACAATAGATATCAAGGTGAAGATTTTATACAGATTGGTAATGAAAAGAAACAGAGACAAAAAAAGAAAAGAAAAGAAAAGGTAGCAAAGATATGAAACCAACTTACCCAGAATTCCGACAGATTGTTTGAAGCTGAATTACCTGACCATGCTTCTTTGCCATGATCACAACATGCAGAATACCTACAACGCTTACTTGAAAGAGCAAATCGGTCAAGATGATATTTTATTGACTGGCATATCAGCTATATCTCATCATCTTGACTTACAGATAATCAACACACATTGAACAATAAATAATAGTTGTCAAAGTAAAAAACCAACACTGCATTTGATTATGGATAGAACTTTTACTTCTTCATTTAAATTTACTTGATACATAGCCGCATTGTGATGAGTAACACCACAAAGTTCAGTAAAAAGAAAAACTAAAAGGGGAAAAGGACAAAATCTCTCCGTAGCTGATACAATACATATAATCAGTATGTATGTATGTATGTATGTATGTATGTCATCGTGAGCATCTACGGTGAAAGAAAATTTGAAAATTTCTGCTGCAAAATCAAGTTGGAATTGAGATCTCGAAAATCTGATGCATTCACTGGTCGGAGACAGAATTCACTTGTTGTTGTTGCACATCCATCGAACTTATCTCTCTTCGAAATTTAGCAATATGAGCTTGAACCTATTACATTTTAAACCCACCATCATTAGTCATTACATTGAAATGGAGTAATTTTATCGTGATAAACACTTATTTCTAAGTTGTAAAGTCAACTAACTTTTACATATGCTAAAACATTAAATATTTCATATCTCTACACCATGGAATCAATGGCATTAGTTGGTCGCAAGATTCAGAATTCAAATCTACCCAGTTTTTATTCTGGATTTCAGTAGTTGAAAAGACACAACAGAATGCCATAGAAAGATGGGAGAATTATAAGCGCAGAGACAAGTTTTCCGATTTTAGAATTTAAGCAAACATTATTAGTCCTACAGAAACTTTCCAGTTTGGAGATGGGAGATTTATTTTCTTGAAGAATAATTTATAAGACTTAACCATAGACAGATACACTGATCCCATTCCTCCACATGGTGGAGCCATTAGGGATTCACTGTTTGGGGAAACTAAAAATTGGTATAGACAAAATACTTTAGAGTTTGTTTAGTTCATTTAATCAGTTCCCCCCTCGTTCAACACTGTTGATCTTTAAACACCATTTCTTACAGTTTGATTGTAAGAGCAAGTATGGTCCATAATATAAGTTTGTATACATTGTTTAGGGAGTAAGTATGATCACAGTTCATCTAATGAGTTCCATCCTGTTTTTACAAGAAAATGTACACAGTAAGTCAGTAACCATAAAATTGAAACTACAAATGAACGTACAAAACAAAGTCTTTGCTTCTGTTATATTGGCGAAATACACATAACCTGATGAATAGCCAAAGCCTGCGTCAGTACTTACAAATAGAAAAAAGGACGTCAATCCTTAAAATGGCCCACCATATTGACTGAACGACTCACCAGATTCTGAATTTTAGATTGCCACACAGAATTTCAGGGTTTTTTTTTTTTGAAGAAGAAGAAAAGGAAATTACAAAGAGAAGCCTCAGAATTTCAGGCTAGATACTGTACAAAAAACCCACGAAGACCTAAAACATCCTGAACATAAAAGCCCCAGCCGAAAACATATATTTGCTCCTATACAATGCACGCAACCCCGTCTTATTCTACAACCTCGTGCCACAAAGCCATGCTACAGCCAATGAGGTCAAACATCAAAACTGCTGACCTTCACAACAAACCCCATAGATAGACATTGCTACCCACAAACAGAACAAACTTGCTGATTGGTATTGCTATTCTATTTCCAGTTGTACTAAAGACTTAAGCATACCTTAACTGGCTGCAACTGTCTTTGCAGTCTAAACCTTCTTCTTTTTTTTTTTTTTTTTGGTGAAAAGAATCTTTGCTGTCCCAACATATTTCTTTATACCAGGAATATTTCATAGAAACATGAAAACATCCACCTGCCATGAATGGCATTAAAAGAACCTGTACTGGTCATATCTGAGGCACATAAACAGAGCCTAGGACATCATGACTCTTAACCAAAACAAAAGCATCTGTGTATAATGTTTTTAGTTCTACTGAGCCCATACACATACATTTGTTGACTGTGTTGCAAGTTGCAGCAGTCATACAGTTCAAAGTGTTGTCCACAGAGAGAGAGAGAGAGAAAGAGAGAGAGAGAGAGAGAGAGAGACCAGATGGAAGGAAGAAACTTAGTCCTAGAATGATTTTGGCTGAACTCACACCAAAATCAGTTCGATAAACTAGTTTCACATCAGCATTTGCTACGTAACAATGTTGAGTTTATAGCAGACCTATTGTAGGGAGGATGGCCGGTTATTGGTCTACATAACGTTGTATGATTTTTAAGATTAAACACAGTTATCCTGGCTTGCACATTACATAAACCACCAACTCAGTCCATAGTATTAGTTCAAAGTTTCTCACTTGTCACATAATAGACCCAAAAATATCTTTTACAATCCATCATCAGCTTTACAGCCCTTACCGTGAGCAAGTAAACAAATTGATTTAAGACTAAGCTTATGTGCCTTCTTTATTAACCTATCGAGGACAATCTTAAAATTCGCAATTCTCAAATATACATTCCCAAAATTGCCCAAAAGATATAACCGCTGAGGAGAGGGCGAGTAGGATGGAATTAGATACATAAATGAGAAGTGTGAATTACTTCCAAAATTCAAATTAATGAATGCAGGCCTCAGAGGTCTAACCAAGGTTAATTTTTACTGCAAAAAGAGTATGAACAGAGAGCTCACCCCAAGAACTCTCTCAAAAAAAAAAAAAAATAAAGGGGTGAATCATAGGCACTAACATGCATTCATGGCAAAAGATTCACTACAAAGAAAAAAATTCACCAAGTACATACTAATCTAAGAATATATGCAGCAGTAAAACTCATGATGCTCACAAAAATGCAATAAAATTTATAACATCAATCAGGTCTAAGTTTCTTATTATATATCCAGAAATTTCAGACAGAGTAATGCTCACCTGCTGACGAGCTGCAGCCAGTTGTAGAAGCTCATCAGCTTCTGAAAAATTCATGAACCACTGGGTCAGGGGATGATCTTTTGTGTCACCTCTCTTTCTTTTACTTGGATCTTCAACTGGCACTAAATACAATGAAAAGGAATCTTATACAACCACAACAATACAAAAAAAGGATTGCAGGCAGCAAGGCAGAAAAACTTATACCAGGAGGAGGCAGAGTCAAACCAGCAGGTAATCTGGGGGAGGCTATAGCAGGGTGATTCTGGACGCGAGCTAAAAAACTCTCTGAAGGCTCAGGGAACACAATCTCATCATAGGATTCCACGACCACGGGTTTCTTGGTCGACATAGGACCAGATTCATCTTCTGGGTACAACTTCAAATGATGAAACCTGTGAAGAAATTGAAACACTGAACACTGAAAAATCAGAAGCCTAATAGTTTTCTATTTCCATGTTCCAGGGCTTTGGTAGGTATTGTGAGTACATTACCACCAATATCCTTTGTTTGAAACTATTACAGATCACATTCATCCCCAAAACTATGCCCAAAAAGAAACAGCTTGTTTGGTTGTTTAGAATCATTTGACATCAAATTAAATTGACAGTAAAGATACCCTAAAACATATTATGAAAAAAAGGAATAATCGAACGCAAAACATTCACCGCATATAAAGGAATCTAATCAAACTTCTAGTTTGTACTTTGATTGAACAATTAAACACATGTAGATTAACTTCCCACAACAACATTGTACATAGTAGGAGGTGTTTCTGGATAATAACTTGGAGATGGAGAATAAACATATTGATCAGATATTAAATCCAACCAGAAGTTGCTTCTTTGCCACTACATGTAAGTTCTATTATTCTTTTCTTAAGGAAATTTTGACACTAGTTCCAAATTGAAAGAACATACACATGAAATGCCAAATTGGCTAGCCAAATACTAAAAGGATTATTTTGATAGAAGTAAATGACATACAGATGGTATTTAAAGAAACTCACAAGTTTAATGGCTTCTCGCAAACATCACTGTGGAAAAATAGTGTAATTGCGATTTCAAATTCACCCCAGCCACATTCGGATAACTCAAATGGCGGTGACTCAACCACCCTTGTGGGATTATTGAAACTGGAATGCAACTGGAAAACAACACGCTTTATCACCACTCCCAGATCCTCATTGGTTGCCCCACGAACATACACAGTCCACTTATGTGATTGGTACCTAATTATATATCCCAAATATATTCAAATATTCTAATTAACATGTAAGTAATGCAAGAAACCAATAAACCTAGCACCAGTCAAACAATACTTACTCGCTTGCCTTCTTACCGAGCCAGAATGCAATATTGCCATACACTATCGGAACACTAATCTCAACATCTTTGAGTTTCTTATGAAAAATCTACACAAAGTTCCATGAAAAGCAATACAATAAAAAACCACAATTTAACTTCAAAACATAGAGATTCATAGTCTTAGTCTTTCCCTGCTCTATAGGTAGCAACATTGTTATTAAAACAATGGGAAATGACTCAAATTTCAACTCATATCAAAATGTATCCTCAAGCTCCATAACATGACCATAAACAACAACATCCAATGTGAAACAACACCCAACAGGGTCTCGAAGCTGAGGTTCAGAGCAGTAAATTCGGAAATGGGTAATCGTAAAAAACAATAAAGTTACCTTCTTTTCAGTGTCTTCGAGTTTAACAATCTTGGTGCGCTGTGGTTTGGGCGCGGGCGCGCTTGTGTCAGGCTGATCTGGACCGTTCATTACGGGAGATGAATTATTGCTCATGAGAGCTCTTCTCTCGTTTAGGGTTTCTGGCGCGAAGTTGCAGACTACTGCGGGGTCTCGAAGCTCCCCTGCAATTCGAGGTATTATCGTATACGACGAGTGTTTCAATTTGCCTCATTGCCCACGAGTTATAGTTATACTGCGCGAAAGGGGTATTTAAGTCACTCCAATAGAATTAAATGACCAAAACAGCCTTCAGCGAAAGCAGTCGTGCTTTGTGGATGCTGGAAGTATGTAAGAGCACACAATGTAGTCAACTGCTGATTACAGATGAGGCGTCCAGCTTCATTTCATCAAATAGCAGAGGAATTGTACAAAAGAGAGCATATAACAAGTTAAGAGTGCAACACGCTTCCAGAAATGACAATTTACTTGTACACCTTGTTGCATTAGGAAACTGAACTTGTAGAGTCCTTCTGCCTTGTAAAATTACATACTCTCTGGCCTTTTCAATTTGTGACTTCAATCCGGCTATATCCGACATCTTTCCTTAACCCCTTTTCTTTCATCAACTCCCTCAAATGATTAATCTCATGCCACATACCGAACCTGGCATATAAATTTGATAGCAAAACATAAATACCGTCATTATGAGGATTCAACTCGAGTGCCCTTTGAGCAGCCAGTTTACCCAATTCAAGATCACCTTGATCTTTGCAAGCATTAAGCAAAGCTCCCCACATAGGGACAGTGCAGCTGCTGTGACCTTTATTAAGCATCTCATCAACGAGCTTCCACGCCTTGCCCAATTCACCAGCTCTACACAGCAAATCAACTAGACAGCTGTAGTGTTCTGGTCCTGGTTTCAAGCTGAACTTGAGTTCCATGGATTCAAAATACTCAATGCCGAGCCGCAATTGACCGGTGCGAGCACAAGCTGAGATGACTGTCACAAATGCCACCCCATCTGGGCTAATTCCTTCCATCAACATATCTTTGAATAGTTCAAGTACCTCTTTATAGTATCCATTTCTACCATACACACCAAGCAGTGAAGTCCACATAACCACATCTCTTTTCCCCTCTCCTTTTCCATCAAAATTGAAAACTTTCTGAGCCTTGGCTACCAGCCCACATTTACCATACATTTCAATCAATGAACTCAGCAGAAACATATCACTTCCCACATCATAAACCGAACGCATCAAATAACCATGTACCTGCCTACCCAATTCAACTGCAGCTAGCCCAGCACAGGCACGTAATGCCGCGGACAATGTGAAGTGATCATACTCCAAACTCAGTGCCGGCATCTTCCTGGTCAATTCTACTGCCTCTGTCCACAACTTGGCATCACCATAACCTGATAAAAGTGCGTTTGCACAAACAGTGTTTCTCAGCGGCATTTCATCAAACACTTGGCCTGCATCTCCTATAACCAATGACTTGGCATACAAGTCAATCAGAGCACTCCCAACAAAAACACTGGAGCACCAGCCTGACTTTACCACATGGGCATGGATCTTTCTACCGAAGCCAACATCTTTAATAGAAGATGCAGCAGTTAAAGAACTACACAAAGCATACGTATCTATAAGAACACCGCTGCTGTGCATGAATGATAAGGTTTTGAGAGCAAGAAAACTGAACCCATTTCGGCAGAAGTCAGCCATTAACACATTGAATGGTAATTCGCTTTTGGGTTTCATGCATTTGAAGAAGTTGGTCAGTGTCTGGAGGTTGTGTTGGGGAAGGCATTTGGTGTATGAGAGGATGAGTTTAGCGTGAAAATGAGGGGATATGATAAGCAACCCTGTTGTTAGAAGGTGAGCATGGAGTTTCTTAACGGCGCTTTGATTCTTGGTTTGAGAAATGTGGTGTATATAACGAGTAATGAAATCAGAGCTTTGTGTTCTATATAGAGAGAAATAGTTGGACATCAAAAACTGGATAATAGGCTTCAGAACTCAGAAGTAACCCGACTAAAATTTAGTAGTAAGGACAACTCCAATAATTGGGTGTCATACTCAATACCAGAATTTGTATAAATATAGGACTTTTCATCTCTAACAGACCCTTCTTGGGGAATCTAGTTTTAGTATTATAGGACTTGGGCTCATCCCAAGTCTCATGACTTTTTTAGAACCAAGACCCACCTACAGTGGGCCGGGGTCACAGATTTGGCTGACCCAACCCAAGGATGACAATAACGCGCCGGAGAGAGAACGTGACAAAAACACGCTGGAGAGAGGTAGAGGTAAGTGCGCGTGCCTTGGTGTGCCTTGTGGATCATATTAATTGATGGTTGAGATTCGTCCATTTTGAATATAGACGGCTCTGATGTGGTCCTCCTTTTTTTATGCAACGAATATATTATAATCTAACGGATCAGATTTTTTTGAAAAATTTGATCAACAGCTCTATTAAATAGAGGCATATTAATTCCAGTTTTATTCAAAAAAAATTTAAAAAATTGCCAGAAACACTATAAGAATAATGATGAGAATAATTTTAAATATTATGATAAAAATAAAAATGTAATTTTTTACCTTATTTAATTAAATTGACATATTTTTAATATAATATTCATAAACGTTGTACTCATATTATATTTTAATCAAGAATAATGAAAATAGCACCCCCATATAGCACCTCATTGTTGGAGATGAGAATTGAGTCATATATGAATAGTGCGACAAGGGGGTGCTAAAATGAGAATAACACCCCCAAACAGAACTTATTATCACTACTTAAAAGATCTTAAATCATATAGAGGGCTAGTTTGGTCATCATGCAAGTGTTATGCCAATTTTTGCTGGGTCTTGTATTACTGTACTACTGCCTCATACATATATAGGGCTATTCTATTGAGAGATCCAATTTTTTAGTCATTTTAAGAACTCGTTTGTGTGACTCACTTTTCAATCATATATCGGCATCTCAACCATTCACTTCTTCGGACTCTATAAATAGATCACTTTTGCAAATTTCAACTAAATTGGTGACCGTTAAGGTGTCGAACTAGATTAAATCAATTGACAAACTAAATCTGTCAACTGAACCGTTCATGTTTATAATTGTAAATCACAATTTTGAATGCCTTAACGATTATCAATTTGGCTTAAAATTTGCAGAATTGATCTACTCATATAGACCTAACAATTGAACGGTGGAGTTGTTGATAAGTGACAGAAAAATTGATCAAATAATCAATCCCTTAAAATGGCCAAAAAGGGGTAGGGCTAAATACTGATTACTAACCTATGGTTTGGGTCCAAAATCAATTCAGTCCCCGGACTTCTAATTTCATTAGAAAACCTCTGCCCTTTCAATTTTGATCAATATGTCCAATCCATTAGTCTTTCGTTAAGCAAGTCCATTAAGGCCCCATTTGGGATTGCTTCGCTTTTAAAGAAATAAGCTTTTATTCAAAATTTTAGATTTTTTTTTTTGTGTTTGGTAAATAAATATAAGGACTAAATTCAGTTTGCCCCCTTCAACTTTGGGGCAAACATCAGTTTGGTCACTGACCTTTTTTTTTAATCATGATGGTCCTTGCACTTCTATTTTCCATCACGCAAGTTCAAAATTCAAATTTAGCTTGAAAGGTGACGTCATATGCTGAGCTGGACCAGACATCTGGGCCCACTTTTCAGCTTTGTCCTCTCATTTTTTGCGAAATGTCCTAAGTAACCCTTGTTACTGTTTTGAGTCAATTATGGCCCCATTTCACGATCGAAAACCAGTAATCAAAAACTAAACCCTCATCTCCTTTCTCTTCCTTACCCACAACCCTCCCACCGCTGCTTAGGGTCAATTGCAACCACAACCTCATGACCCCGAAATCAAATCTCCAACTTTCAACAACCTATTTCCACCACCCCTTTCATCACTTTTGGGTCACTAGAACCCATTACCACCACCTGGACAGGTCTGGGAATGTCAAACCCCCTATCTGCACACCCAACAAATTTCATCACCAATTTCTTGGATTGCTTACCCAAACCTTGATGAAGTTGAAGATGCGAAGATGAAGATGCAAAGATGAAGATGATGTCGGCACGAGAGGTGAGGCCGAATCTGTGCAAGATGAAAGGCGTTGGAGGAGGGCGTGCGGTGGCTGAAGAACTGAACCAGTGCCCACTTCTTTCTCCATAAGCTCCGGCGACGCATGCAGCGGCTCTGGTAGCAAACAAAGGTCAGGACCAAAGGGTTTTGATGAATTGTGAGGCTCTGATTCCAGCTAGGGTGGTCGTGCATCTCGGACGTGGCCGGAAAAGACCAATTGACCCTTACATAACCCAGATTCCGGCGACGGCACATACGGTGTCGTCCAGCTTCGGGTGGCGATGAAACTTCTAGGTTTTCTTCTCCATTGCTTGCTGAGTGTAGTGGTGATGGTGGTGTGCTGAGGAGATGACCGGAAACTGTTGAGGGTCATGGAACAGTAGCGTCATAGGTTTGGAGGTCGTGTGCGGTGACCGGAGGGTCTTGATCGACGATGAAAAGACTGGGTCTTGGTCGGGTTTTCAGTTGTGGTTCAGATGATGATGGCTGTGTAGTGAAGTGGTGGATGGAGGTGGTGGTCTCCGGTGATGGCAGAGGAAGAGAAGAAGAAGAGAGGTTGGGAAGAGAGAGAGAGGCCGTGCGGCAAGAGAGAGAGGCAAAGTGAAGCTAAAGAGAGAGAAAATAGAGAGAAAAAAAAAATAGAAATTAGATAATAAAAGAAAAAAGAAATTAAATTAAATTAGAAATGTCTATTTTGCCCTTATTAGCGATTTAAAAAAAGTGGGCCCGGATGTCTGGTCCAGCTCAGCATATGACGTCACCTTTCGAGCTAAATTTGAATTTTGGACTTGCGTGATGGAAAATAGAACTGCAAGGACCATCATGATTAAAAAAAAGGTCAGGAACCAAACTGATGTTTGCCCCAAAGTTAAAGGGGGCAAACTGAATTTAGTCCAATAAATAAAAAGCAGCTTTAATTGAAAGTTATAGGTCACTGGCAGCAGATTTTAGAAGCGGCCCAGAGGTTGCTTTTAGAATCTGCTGTGGATCAAAACACACTCTGCAGTTGTTTTATGTACTAACAACACTTTTAAAAATATTTATTTACCAAACACGAAACTGTTTTAAGTCACAGCTGATTATTCTCACAATACAGAAGTAACAATTTTTTTTAAAAGTCACAGCAATCCTAAACTAGCCCTAACTTATTGACGTAGCTCATGTGGGGCCCATATTTTATGACATGGCAATGAGGTGACATGCCTAGTCATCTCAGGGGTTTACATAGACTTGGTGGGCTCCTCTTTGATGACATGTCACTATGTGATTGAATAAGTGGGTCTCACAATTAGAAGTCTATCAAAAATAAGATTTTTTTAACAAATGACCTAACCATTGCTTGAATTCAGGACATCTTGAATACGGGAGAGGATCCTCTCCTGAGCTAGTTTTCTAGCTGAGCTACCTGAGCTTTCACTCAGATTAAGACACATGGCTAATAACACATCCAATGGTCTACATCTCTTTTGAGTTATGATTTTACAATAATACCCATTGAAGCTTTTGTCCCTACCCTCTCTTCCTATTCTTTCTTATCATTTTCCTCTCTGATAGTGTGTCCCTCTCTTCCCTCTCCTCTGTTTTTGTCTTTCTCAGGAGCACCAAAAAGCAAAATTAAACATCAAGGGGTAATCCCCATCAACCATTCGGCTGAAACTTCAGTGGAAGAAGAAATCATTGTTCATATTCAATGATGAAGAGAAAATTCTTCCATCTAGGTCTAGCCCAGAATTCAATTCTTCAAAGTTCAAGTGATGAGAAGAAACTCTTGCATATGGGTCTATCCCAAAAATTCTTCAGAGTCTAAATGATGACAAGAAAATCTTGCATCTGATGACATGCAATTCCATTCAAATGATGTGCTTGTTGGAATGACATCACGAACTTTGATTTTTGGGTTTTTTTTTTGTTAGCATGTTCTTTGATTTCTAATCTCAAGAAGCTCACTCACTGCCCCAATTTATCCCTTTACCACCACTATCAGTCTCTCACCATCTCTGATTCTCCATTTCCCTCATCACCGAAGTCCTCGACCTCTGCTAGTGTCTTCTTCTACATCACTGATGGAGGAAGAAAGAGACAAAGGAAGGGGCCAGCAAGGATAACAAAAACTATGATTGATGGAAAGCAAATAAAAATCAAATCTATTGTAGACCATCAAATTAATCAAATGAAAGAACTTGTTGCAGCTGAAGATTGTCCGAGTCGGATTTTGCCATTTTGGATCGTGAGAGTGAAGAACAGAAGGAAAAGAAGAACATAAGAGAGAGAAAGGGAAGGAAAAGAGTGTGGCGACCCGAATGGGTATACCACAGTGCCGTAATATTAAGCCAATAGGAGCTCGACACGTCGTAGACGTACCGTAGACCTACCAACTTAATACTACAAGGCTTGTTAAAAATGCAAATTTTGGGAAAATGGGAGACCAAGAAAAACTTTTAAGAAAAGACTTTAAATCAACAACCCAACATTTAAAATAACAAGTCTAGACATGCTTAAAAATAAAGTGGCAAGTGCACTGTGGCGCCTTAGGGCTTACATCATAACCGAAATGAAAGGAGTTCAACAATAACAGTAAAACAAAGGGGTGAGGCGCGCTCCCAGGTAGGCGGACCTCACAGAGTTCAACATAGAAAGAGAAGCTAGTAAATCGATAGAGTACCAAATGGGAAGAACTTCAAGCAACAGGAACAGCAACACACGGACTCGGCCAACGACCCACCTCTAATCCAAATCGTCCGGAATGACCTCGTGGTAACCTGAAATGTAGGGGTGAGCATTTCGTCCTCGCTAGCCCAATAGGGGCCGACCCAACCTTAGTTAGGTTTGAAATCTAATAGGTAAAACATAGCTACTAGAATATAGGTTGCGCGCATTTGTAAAATCAAGTAAAACAAATGCAAACAAAAACAATCACAGTTGTTTCGTTTCAGGAAATCATATGCGGCATGCTTCACACAATTTGGAGCTCCGAGATACTTACCTGCCGGCTAAAGTAAAATAAATCAGTGACCGATCTGGTTCGTCCTGAGTAAGAGAACCAGCCAACTACTCTGTAGTCCTTGTGACTACAAGTAGCGAAAGTGTCCATTTCCTGGCTCTGAGTCTCCTATGACTGGTTCACTGTCTGTACTTACCTTTCCTTGACAAACATAGGAGCACAGCCCCCTCCGGAGGTTCACGGTTATCGACACCGTGGGATCCCTAGGAATCTACGCGTCTAGGTCCCATTCACTTTCAGGTCACAAACACAACATACAAAAGGGTACAGTATCTCAACATGCAAGTCTAGCCTCGGTTTTCGCAATCAACAATTATCAGTTCTGAAAACACATGTATCGCGAGGCATCGACTAATGAACAACCAAAAATACTTGCAGGCAACATAATATCATACTAGAGCATTCCACATATATCGAAAAGCCTCTAACAAGGAAGGGACAGCTCACCCTACCTGGAATATATTGGCGTACTCCACACTCTGATGCTTTCCGCTTAAGCTTCCTTAACGATCGTGTTTCCTAAACCATTACTTAGTTTGTAAGTAATTATCCAGGTAAACATCATGATCAACTTTAAGTAATCGCGCATACTAAATCCTTTTTATTTCAATGAGGCCAATAATTATTTATTCCGACTTTTACCAATTTGGGAAACTAACTTCTTTCTTAAAAAGGAAGGCGTCCTTATCGCTCCGCTAAACTATCGTCAATCCGAGCGACCAAAGTCGAGTCGATCCTCACGTTTTACGAGGTCGGTCAACCCTGGTCAACTCTCGGAGTTGACTTTTGACCTTTGACTTTGACTTCTGACTTTTGACCAAGTAATCCTTTATTTACCATTATTTATTATTTATTAAAAATAAATAAGTAAATAATTATAAATAAAGTTTTACTTTTACTTTTATCCATTTACTTCTCATTTTTCACCTTTTCACTTTTACCATGACTTTTACCTCCACACTTTCACTTTTACCTTTTACCTCCTTTTTACCGAATTTACCTTTACTTTCACCTTCTTCACTTTTTTACCACTTTACCAAGGTAAAAACTCATTTAATCCAATTTTTACCATTTTCTTTATTTTCCCTTTTCTTCCAAGAACAAATCCATTTCTTTTCTTCTTCCTTTTCTTTTTCCTTTGGCCAAAACTACACAACTATAATTACCAAATCTTCAACAACAAAATTCCAACACTAAGAAAATTATGCTAATAAAATCCTACTAATTTATCCATCCTCAAATCTCTAATTTCACAATTTTTCCAACAACAACAATAGCTCAACATAAACCAAATCAATCAAATAAATTCCAAAAATTCTAGGGTTTGTCCAAAACCCATTCCTTACCATTTCTCCTTCAAAAATCACGTCATATACCTTCTCCTTGGCCTTCTTCACCTACAAATCCGTCCATAATCAACATCTCAACCAAAAACTCGAAAACAAGGTTGCATGGATAGATCCTTACCAAAAATCCTTGCCAAACCCATAGCCTAGCTTGATGGTTCAAGGAGAAATCGGGTTCATGCAAACAAAATCACAAACCCAAATTAAAATCTCGGATTTAGGAAGAAATAGGTATAGATCGAAGGATTAGAGGCTAGATTAGGATGGAAAATACCTTGATTTGAGCTTGGAAAGAAGAAATCACAAAAAGCCCCAATTTTAGCTTCGGGTTCTAGGGTTTTTGGGGGATTAAATGGCTAAATTTCTTGATTTTGGTTGGAGAAATGGAAAGAGGGAAGGAAGAGGAGAAAATCTGGAAATTTTGGTTGAAATCCGGATTCCGGCGACGGCGGCGACCGGCGGCGGTGCGGCGGCGACGGCGGCGGCGGCGATTTCCGGCGAGGATGAGGAGAGAGAAGCTCTCGGGTAGAGAGAGAGAGCTGAAGTGAAAATGAGGTGGGTTGAGGCTAGGGTTTGGAGAATGTGTTCCTTAAATACCTCTCCCAAATTTAATTGTGAAAAGTCGAATCTGCCCCTCCTTTTGGGCCAATGGGCTTGGGCTGCTACTATTTCATTTTCCTCTATATTTTCCTTAAGCCCACTCCGAAAATACAACACCAAACATCCTTATTTCTCCGACACTTCACCGAATCCTTTCGAGAAAAATTTTCCGAGCTTATCCTAAGCCTTGATACTTTAAAAATACTTTTCTAGACCCAAATTGGATTTTCTCTAAATTTCTTAATCCTTTTTAATGGCCTCAAAGCCTTAACCTAAGCGCGAATACTTGTGTACCATACGAATACGTAGTTTCAAACATTATACGACAAATTAAAATAAACAAGAAAAAGTACGGGGGTCTACACTCTACCCCCCTTAAAGAAATTTCGTCCTCGAAATTTGTACCTGATTAGCTGAAAAGGTGGGGGTGCTTCTCACGCATTTCTGTCTCAAGTTCCCATGTAACCT
This sequence comes from Rosa rugosa, assembly GCF_958449725.1. Lineage (NCBI taxonomy): Eukaryota > Viridiplantae > Streptophyta > Magnoliopsida > Rosales > Rosaceae > Rosa > Rosa rugosa. The sequence continues at coordinate 20,348,580 of NC_084822.1, forward strand.
CCTCTTTTCCTTGGTGTGTCCATTGAACCTTCACCAATGGAACCTCGCGGTTCCGTAGCTGCCTGGTACTTCGTGCTAAAATCTGTATAGGCTCCGTCCTGTAGGTGGCATCACTTTGCAGTGGCAAGTTTCTCCAAGTAATGACTTGCTGGGTCTCCGGCGGGCTTTTCTTAAGTTGAGACACGTGAAACACATTGTGGATATGCTCTAGTTCTTGTGGCAAATCTACCCGATAAGCCATGTTGCCAATTCTTTGGACTATAGGAAAAGGTCCAATGTATCGGGGTGCTAACTTTCCTTTGACCCCGAACCGACTGATTCCTTTTCGAGGTCTCACCTTGATATAAACAAAGTCTCCTACCCCAAACTCTAGGGGTCTTCTACGCATGTCTGCATATGATTTCTGCCTGCTCTGGGCTACTCTCAGTTTCTCTTTAACCACTTGAATCTTTTCAGTGGTTTCCTGAACTAAGTCAGGTCCTAGTAATGCCCGTTCTTGAGCATCAGCCCAACATGTAGGCGATCTGCATGGCCGTCCGTAAAGTGCTTCGAACGGTGCCATGCCTATGCTACGGTGATAACTATTGTTATACGTAAACTCCGCGAGTGGCAAACAGTCATACCACTTCTCTCCGAAGTCCAATACGCAAGCTCGTAGCATGTCCTCCAAAGTCTTGATGGTGCGTTCCGACTGTCCGTCGGTCTGAGGGTGGTATGCCGAACTCAGAATTATCTGTGTTCCAAGCTCTTCTAGAAGCTTCTTCCACAACCTCGATGTGAACCTAGGATCTCTGTCAGAGACGATAGTCTTTGGCACTCCGTGTAACTTGATGATGGTGTCGATGTACAGTCCCGCAAAATACTTTACAGGTGAGTCCATCTTCACTGGTATGAAGTGGGCGGACTTGGTTAGTCGGTCGACTACTACCCACACTCCATCGTGTCCTCGTGTCGAGCGTGGTAATCCGGTGACGAAGTCCATGGTGATGTCTTCCCATTTCCACACCGGTATAGGTAGCGGCTGAAGTAGTCCTGCTGGTACTTGGTGTTCTGCTTTTACTTGTTGACATATTGCACATCGGGCGACATAGTCGGCCACATCCTTCTTCATCCCTCGCCACCCAAAACTGGCGCTTCATGTCTTGGTACATCTTTCCTGCTCCTGGGTGCATAGTGAAGCAAGTACGATGTGCTTCTTCGAGCACCCTCTTCCTAACATGGTCGTTTTTAGGGACAACCATTCGGCCCTTAAATCTAACACAACTATCTTGGCCCACCGTCCACTCGTTAGTGACTTCTCCGGCGTAAATCTGTGCTCGGAGCATATGCGTATCCGGGTCGTTCCACTGGCTTTCTTCCACGAGTTGTAGCAATTGGGGTCTCAGAGTTAAACTCGCAAGGTACCCCTGAGGGTTTCCCTCTTGGGGATACAAGCCAAACTCCTCCAGAGTTTTCAACGTCTCGTTTCGTGACAAGAAGATGCAGGATAACGAACTTCTCGTCTTTATGCTCAAGGCATCAGCAACGACATTCGCCTTTCCCGGGTGGTAGAGCAAATTAAACTCGTAGTCTTTCAAATACTCCATCCATCTTCTCTGGCGTAGATTCAGTTCACGCTGAGTGTAGATGTACTTTAGACTCTTGTGATCAGAGTAGACTTCAAATTGCGTGCCATAGAGATAACACCTCCAGATCTTCAATGCAAAGACGATAGCAGCCAATTCTAAGTCGTGAGTCGGGTAGTTCCTCTCGTGCGGCTTTAACTGTCTAGAGCCATAGGCCACGACTTGGCCATTTTGCATAAGCACACAACCTAGTCCGTTCCCCGAGGCGTCGGTGTACACTTGGTACGGATCGACATTGTTCGGAAGAACTAGTACAGGTGCGGTCGTCAGCCTCGTCTTAAGCTCTACAAAAGCGTTCTCACACTTGTCGTCCCACTCGAACTTTGCGCCTTTCCTTGTCAGCTTGGTCAATGGTAGAGCGATCTTGGAGAAATCTTGGATAAAATGGCGGTAGTAACCAGCCAGTCCAAGAAAACTGCGGATTTCGTTCACGTTCTGCGGTTGTTCCCAATTAAGTACAGCTTCAACTTTTGAAGGGTCCACTGAAAGTCCAGCTGCAGAGATGACATGTCCAAGGAACTTTACTTCTGTGAGCCAAAAGTCACACTTGGATTTCTTGGCGTAGAGTTGGTGATCCAATAATGTCTGCAGAACTATGCGAAGATGATAAGCGTGCTCTTCTTGCGTCTTGGAGTAGATGAGGATGTCGTCGATAAAGACAATCACGAACTTATCCAAGTAGGGTCGAAACACTCTGTTCATTAGATCCATGAATGCGGCTGGGGCGTTGGTCAGCCCAAAAGGCATGACAACAAACTCAAAGTGCCCGTAGCGCGTTCGGAAAGCCGTCTTCGGTATGTCCTCTTCACGCACTCGCAACTGGTGATACCCTGATCGGAGGTCGATCTTGGAGAAGAACATTGCTCCCGCAAGTTGGTCAAACAACTCGTCTATCCTTGGTAGTGGATACTTGTTCTTGATCGTTACTTGGTTCAATCGTCGATAGTCTACGCACAAACGTAGCGTTCCGTCAGGCTTCTTAGCAAACAAGACAGAAGCTCCCCAAGGTGATGAACTCTTTCGGATGAATCCCTTGCTTTCCAGATCTTCTAGTTGTACCCTTAATTCGCTCATCTCGGCTGGTGCCATCCGATACGGCGATATCGAGATCGGCTCGGTACCGGGAACTAGGTCAATGCGAAATTCCACTTCACGATGCGGGGGTAATCCTGGTAGCTCCTCCGGAAATACGTCGGGGTACTCGTCTACAATCGGCACGTAGCTGTTGGACTCCATGTTTGCTTTTTCTCCTGCAGCGATGATGCTGTAACAAGCAAGCGTTCTCCTCCCTCGAAAACAAGCCTTCAATAATGAACTTGGAGGTAATAGGGGTTCTGCCATTTTTATTTCGAAGGTCTCCCTGCTTGGTGGTGTGATTCGTACGGCGCGTCGATCGCAATCGATGAGTGCTTTGTACTTGCTCAGCCAGTCCATCCCGAGAATTAGATCAAAATCATACAACTCGATTGGATAGAGATCGGCTTGGAGCTTCCTACTGCCAATAACAACTTGGCACTTCCTGTAGACTTTGTCTACTCCAGTCCCCACACCAAGCGGTGTGTTGAAGTCGAAAACTCCGTCTAGCGGGGTTGGTTCTAGTTCTAGTGACTCAGCTAACCATGTAGTGATGAATGAATGAGATGCACCAGTGTCAAGCAAAACTCTAGCCTCAGAGTTAGAGATGAGTATCGTACCAGCTAGTGCGGTGCCAGAGCCAGAAGCCTCAGTAGTCTCCCCACCGGTAATTGCATACAGTTGTCCACGTCCTCCTTGATTGCGTCCTCCACGGTTTCTTCCTCGATTTGCCTGGTTGGCAGGTCGTGGTGCAATGTTCTGCTGGTCATACCTCACTGTCAGTGGTTGAGGTGGTTGGTACTGCTGCTGAGTAGGGTTTGGTGGTCGGTAAGGTGCTGGCGATATCTGAGTCGATAGTGACTGAGCTGGCCTCGGATTCTGGAATCCCGAGCTAGAAGATGCTCCTTGTGAGTTGTTAACCAACGGGCAGCGAGCCTTGGTGTGTCCTGGTTGGCCACAAGCAAAACAAGTGTAGGGTGCAGTGCCCCGTCTTCCTGAAGATCCACTGCTACTACTGGAACTGGTATATCCTTGGGGGTTTCCTCCTCGGAGCTTCCTCCGGTGCACCCAGCGATTCTTCCGTGGGTGAGAACTTCCCTGACCATCCCCACGTCTTGGGTATGCAGCTTCATCAGCCTCGATGGCGTAGGCGGCGGCTACGGACTCACTGTAGCTCAAGGTAGTGTCCGAGCGTAATTCGCGTCGAATCGAGTCTCGGAGTCCCGCCATGAACCTCTGTTTCTTCATCTGATCGTCATTGGCGATTGCTGGCACGTACTTAAGTAGTCGTGTGAAGGCCACAACATACTCGTGAGTGGTCTTGTTTCCTTGGGTCAAAGCAAAGAACTCACTGATCTTCTGTGCCTTCAGGACAGGTGGAAAGAATCTCTCCAGAAAGAGTTGCTCGAACTCTGCCCAAGTTAGATCAGCGACAGTCCGTAGGCTACGGACGGTATCCCACCAGTTGTCAGCCTCCCCGACAAGCTGGTGTACAGCTAGGGACACACGATACTGCTCCGGTGTCCGTAAGATCTCTAAGATCTTATGAATTTGCTTCAACCAGTTCTCGGCCTCGCAGGCTTCACCAATTCCGTTGAACTGGGGTGGTTTAAGCTTGGTGAACTGCTCCAAGCATTGCGTCACCCTATATCTTTCAAGTTCCTCTGGGGTCTGTTCCGAGGCATTGCCTAGGGCTTCGAATGCCCTTAGCACTGCTGCCATTCTAGGATCGGGTCGTGGCGGCATCGTAACAGGAATCAAACTGAGACAGAACAAAAGACAATATGATTCACAAAGCTCACAACATGAGAAATCATAAACTCTTCAACGTCCGGTTGAAGTCTACAAATCAAAGACTTTTCCATTATCATGTGCCAAATGCACGATGTGGAATCTCCCTAATGAAGATCTCACGATATCATTTTGCAACAACACATAACTACGATGATCGGATTATGCAACGAATGAATGACTCTCGAAAAGAAGCAAAGTAGATAGGGGAGCCACGCGATGGGTTATGGTAGCGCAAAGGAATCTAAATGAGAAGCGATGGTTTTGGGATAAGGCGTCACAGGTGATTTGAAACTTCTTTCTTAAATCCTTTTCTTTTGCAATCGAGACAACTCGCAAGACAACGAAAACTCAAAAGATTTTTCCGCAAAGGTTTTTTTTTTTTATTTTTTATTTTTTATTTTTTTTGAAATAGAGAACACTTTTACAAAACCAACAAAAACTTTCTCGAAAACGTTTTTGGGTTGTTGGGTTTTTAGAAGTAACGCTTTTACGAAAACAAAACTTTTTTTTTTTTTTTTTTTTTTTTTTTTTTCGAAACCGGCTCTGATACCACTCTTCTGTGGCGACCCGAATGGGTATACCACAGCGCCGTAATATTAAGCCAATAGGAGCTCGACACGTCGTAGACGTACCGTAGACCTACCAACTTAATACTACAAGGCTTGTTAAAAATGCAAATTTTGGGAAAATGGGAGACCAAGAAAAACTTTTAAGAAAAGACTTTAAATCAACAACCCAACATTTAAAATAACAAGTCTAGACATGCTTAAAAATAAAGTGGCAAGTGCACTGTGGCGCCTTAGGGCTTACATCATAACCGAAATGAAAGGAGTTCAACAATAACAGTAAAACAAAGGGGTGAGGCGCGCTCCCAGGTAGGCGGACCTCACAGAGTTCAACATAGAAAGAGAAGCTAGTAAATCAATAGAGTACCAAATGGGAAGAACTTCAAGCAACAGGAACAGCAACACACGGACTCGGCCAAAGACCCACCTCTAATCCAAATCGTCCGGAATGACCTCGTGGTAACCTGAAATGTAGGGGTGAGCATTTCGTCCTCGCTAGCCCAATAGGGGCCGACCCAACCTTAGTTAGGTTTGAAATCTAATAGGTAAAACATAGCTACTAGAATATAGGTTGCGCGCATTTGTAAAATCAAGTAAAACAAATGCAAACAAAAACAATCACAGTTGTTTCGTTTCAGGAAATCATATGCGGCATGCTTCACACAATTTGGAGCTCCGAGATACTTACCTGCCGGCTAAAGTAAAATAAATCAGTGACCGATCTGGTTCGTCCTGAGTAAGAGAACCAGCCAACTACTCTGTAGTCCTTGTGACTACAAGTAGCGAAAGTGTCCATTTCCTGGCTCTGAGTCTCCTATGACTGGTTCACTGTCTGTACTTACCTTTCCTTGACAAACATAGGAGCACAGCCCCCTCCGGAGGTTCACGGTTATCGACACCGTGGGATCCCTAGGAATCTACGCGTCTAGGTCCCATTCACTTTCAGGTCACAAACACAACATACAAAAGGGTACAGTATCTCAACATGCAAGTCTAGCCTCGGTTTTCGCAATCAACAATTATCAGTTCTGAAAACACATGTATCGCGAGGCATCGACTAATGAACAACCAAAAATACTTGCAGGCAACATAATATCATACTAGAGCATTCCACATATATCGAAAAGCCTCTAACAAGGAAGGGACAGCTCACCCTACCTGGAATATATTGGCGTACTCCACACTCTGATGCTTTCCGCTTAAGCTTCCTTAACGATCGTGTTTCCTAAACCATTACTTAGTTTGTAAGTAATTATCCAGGTAAACATCATGATCAACTTTAAGTAATCGCGCATACTAAATCCTTTTTATTTCAATGAGGCCAATAATTATTTATTCCGACTTTTACCAATTTGGGAAACTAACTTCTTTCTTAAAAAGGAAGGCGTCCTTATCGCTCCGCTAAACTATCGTCAATCCGAGCGACCAAAGTCGAGTCGATCCTCACGTTTTACGAGGTCGGTCAACCCTGGTCAACTCTCGGAGTTGACTTTTGACCTTTGACTTTGACTTCTGACTTTTGACCAAGTAATCCTTTATTTACCATTATTTATTATTTATTAAAAATAAATAAGTAAATAATTATAAATAAAGTTTTACTTTTACTTTTATCCATTTACTTCTCATTTTTCACCTTTTCACTTTTACCATGACTTTTACCTCCACACTTTCACTTTTACCTTTTACCTCCTTTTTACCGAATTTACCTTTACTTTCACCTTCTTCACTTTTTTACCACTTTACCAAGGTAAAAACTCATTTAATCCAATTTTTACCATTTTCTTTATTTTCCCTTTTCTTCCAAGAACAAATCCATTTCTTTTCTTCTTCCTTTTCTTTTTCCTTTGGCCAAAACTACACAACTATAATTACCAAATCTTCAACAACAAAATTCCAACACTAAGAAAATTATGCTAATAAAATCCTACTAATTTATCCATCCTCAAATCTCTAATTTCACAATTTTTCCAACAACAACAATAGCTCAACATAAACCAAATCAATCAAATAAATTCCAAAAATTCTAGGGTTTGTCCAAAACCCATTCCTTACCATTTCTCCTTCAAAAATCACGTCATATACCTTCTCCTTGGCCTTCTTCACCTACAAATCCGTCCATAATCAACATCTCAACCAAAAACTCGAAAACAAGGTTGCATGGATAGATCCTTACCAAAAATCCTTGCCAAACCCATAGCCTAGCTTGATGGTTCAAGGAGAAATCGGGTTCATGCAAACAAAATCACAAACCCAAATTAAAATCTCGGATTTAGGAAGAAATAGGTATAGATCGAAGGATTAGAGGCTAGATTAGGATGGAAAATACCTTGATTTGAGCTTGGAAAGAAGAAATCACAAAAAGCCCCAATTTTAGCTTCGGGTTCTAGGGTTTTTGGGGGATTAAATGGCTAAATTTCTTGATTTTGGTTGGAGAAATGGAAAGAGGGAAGGAAGAGGAGAAAATCTGGAAATTTTGGTTGAAATCCGGATTCCGGCGACGGCGGCGACCGGCGGCGGTGCGGCGGCGACGGCGGCGGCGGCGATTTCCGGCGAGGATGAGGAGAGAGAAGCTCTCGGGTAGAGAGAGAGAGCTGAAGTGAAAATGAGGTGGGTTGAGGCTAGGGTTTGGAGAATGTGTTCCTTAAATACCTCTCCCAAATTTAATTGTGAAAAGTCGAATCTGCCCCTCCTTTTGGGCCAATGGGCTTGGGCTGCTACTATTTCATTTTCCTCTATATTTTCCTTAAGCCCACTCCGAAAATACAACACCAAACATCCTTATTTCTCCGACACTTCACCGAATCCTTTCGAGAAAAATTTTCCGAGCTTATCCTAAGCCTTGATACTTTAAAAATACTTTTCTAGACCCAAATTGGATTTTCTCTAAATTTCTTAATCCTTTTTAATGGCCTCAAAGCCTTAACCTAAGCGCGAATACTTGTGTACCATACGAATACGTAGTTTCAAACATTATACGACAAATTAAAATAAACAAGAAAAAGTACGGGGGTCTACAAAGAGAAAGGGAGATAAAAGGAGGAATTGTGAACCATTAGATCTAACAATGGACACGTGTTGTTATCTGGTATAAAGCTCAGGTAGCTCAGCTAGAAAACTAGCTCAGGAGAGGATCCTCTCCCCTTGAATACAAGTCGCACGACAAACCACCATTTTAACTTTGCATATATATAAATTATCCTAAGTTTTTATATTTATACCATGTCTCTTGAATTTTCTCTTGGTCGAACTATATCTCTTAAAATTTCAAACAAAAATTCATTAAACATTTTTTATTTTATGAGAAACAAAAAAAGAAATATATATATATATATATATATATATATTTTTTAAAATGGATAAAATATTCATTAATGTGAGTTTGTTTTCGGCTCAATTATAACTCAAGTATTCATTCATCTTCATCAAAGTACTTAGAAACAAAACAAAATAAAAAACTTGATGATGAAAATTTTCAAGTACTTGAGTGTATTCAAGGAATATAGTATCAATATAAAAGCTAAGGTATAACCGAATATCATAAATACATATTTTTGTCAAAAATTATAAGGAATATAGTATAAATATAAAATCTGAGGATAACATACAACATTGTGAGATTAGTGTGATGGTTTGTTGTGTGACTTGTATACAAGAGGTTCTGGGTTCGAGTTATGGTTGAGTTTTTTGTCAGTAGTGTGACCCACTCCTAAGCTAACCTGATTGCCATTCATAAAACATGATCCCCACATGAGTTAACGGAAGACTAACGGTTTGGACCTATTAGAACAAAGTTAAAAGTGCAGGGGTGTTTTTGATGAAATTAAAAGTTCAGAAACTGAATTGATTTTGGACCCAAACCACATAGTAGTAACTAATATTTAGCCGAAAAGGGTAATATATAATCCTTAAAATTTTGCGAGAATTTTTTTTTTTGTATGAAATAATTTCAATATATTTAAGAGTCAAAATGCATCTAATGTCGCACTCCTTTTTCAATACGACAAGAATAGTGTCACTTTAGTAACACAATTTGTTACACTCTATACCCAGAATTACCCATTTATTAGTCATTTAGACGGTAAACGATCAAAACTTTTACTTTTACTTTCGTTTCGATCATTTGGGAGGGTTCTAGGGTTGACTTTTTAATTGGTTCACATTTTGAAGAAACTTTCTTCACGTTAGTTGTAGAGGTCGTCAATCCGAATCCATACCAAAATCGGAGTTCGTATGAATAAAATACCATTTGTAGAAGTTTAGTTATTTCGTCGAAGCTTTCAGGGAAGAAACCGACATTTCACATTATGTTATATATATATATGAGGTAACCTAGCAGAGGGCACCCCCCCTCCTTCTCAGTGATGGTATACACACAGGGAGAGAGAGAGAAAGTGAGATGTGGGTTTGACCCGACCTGAAAGCTACACCCGGCAGGTCCGCCACCTTCCAACCACCATAGGCTTCAAAATGGATCAGAAAATGACCGCACCGCCCTCATTTATCAATCCATGGTCTTCATTTAGATCAATTTGGTCTTATATAGTGAGAATCGAGGCTATGAAACCCGACGGACCCGTGCTGCACAACCCGATTGCATCTTCCTCCTCTGACCATTATTGGCTGCCGTTCTACTTGGGCTTTGTAGCCCTTCAACCGTTGATTAAAACTCCCAAATGGTTTGGATCAATTCAAAGCATGAAGGCTGTACCATCGAGGTAAAATTTTGGTACCCGAAACTTCTAGAGTGTTTGGATTTCTCATTTAGATTTAGGCTTTGGTGTAGTTGTAATTGTTATTAAGAATGTTGAAATAAATCGATTGGTGTATAGATTATGCTCTGAATTGCAGGTTGAGGTGGCGACGCGTAGGACCCACGCATTGCCAGTTGTGGTGGCGCATGAGGAAGCGTATCACTTCCTTTGGCCATCTTTATTAGCTTGTTATCTAGAGTTCTGCATTAGGAACAAGTTTGTATGATTTTCGTTGCCAGGTCAACTACCCTCAGTGGATTTCCAACCTGGTCATGGTCAAGAAACCAAGCGGAAAGTGGCGAATGTGTGTCGACTTCAAAGGTCTTAACAAGGCATTTCTTAAGGATAGCTTCATGCTACCCCGCATTGATCAACTGGTCGATGCAACCGCTGGACACGAGCTACTTAGCATGATAGACGCCTTCTCCGGCTATAATAAGATTAAGATGCTCCCCGGCGACCAGGAATGCACCACCTTCACCACCGACAAAGGCCTATACTGTTACAATGTCATGCCTTTCAGTTTGAAGAACGCCGGTGCAACTTATCAACGGCTGATGAATGCCATGTTCGCTAAGCATCTCAGCAAGATAATAGAGGTATACGTGGACGACATGTTAGTCAAAAGCATCAAGGCCAGCGGACACGTGGAAAACCTCAGAATCATATTTGCCATTCTCTTGGCTTATGGTATGCGCCTCAACGCTGAAAAATGTTGCTTTGGAGTCACCGTAGCAAATTTCTGGGCTACATTGTCAGCGAATGGGGCATAGAGGCCAATCCTGACAAGGTGTAAGCCATCCTCAACATGAAGGCTCCGGAATGGAAGGTACACGTTCAGAGCCTCCAGGGCAAACTAACCGCTCTCTCTCAGTTCATCTCCAGACTCACTGACAGCTGCCTCCCATTTTTCAAAGTTCTGAAGAGGACCCACCAGAAAAAAATCGACAGGACCCCAAACTGTGAGGCGGCGTTCCAAAGTTTGAAGGAATACTTGGCAGCAGTCCCACTTCTTTCCATTCCTATGCAATGGGAGATATTGTACATCTACTTAGCGGTATCACCATCAGCGGTAAGCTGCGCTATTGTACGACGAGAGGACCAGGAGGAACTCCCAGTATTCTACGCTGGCAGAGGCATGAACGGGGCAGAGAGAAGATATACCCCCCTGGAGAGGCTCGCTCTCGCACTCATTGTCGCCGCTAGGCACCTCCGCCAGTACTTCCAGGCCCACACAATTCATGTCTTAACAAACCAACCGCTGAAGCAGGTAATGCAAAACCCTGAACACTCCGGGCGCCTCAGCAAGTGGGCCATCGAGCTCAGCGAGTTCGATATTGACTACAAGCTAAGGACCGCCATGAAAGGCCAGGCGGTGGCAGATTTCATCGCTGAGCTCACCGAGCGTCAAGATGAACCCAACCCAAGGGCAGAAGAGGCATTACTACAATTATGGGCTATAAGGACATCAAATAAGGACACATAATTTTTGTAGTGTCCTTGAAGGTTTTTAAAGACACACATCATTTAATTGAAATTTTTAAGGGGAGGAAGAGTGTTTCAACGACACATGGACATCTTTAATGCTGTGTCCTTAAATTCATTCAGCCCCAATTCGCTTTTAGGAATTAGTTATTTAGAAGTTGTTGATTCATGAGTATCTGTTGACTGCAATTCCTCCACACAGCAGGTGTTGATTTTTCTTCCAGCAGCTGATATGTGGAGTCACCTACTGTCATTCCATGGTAAATTATATTTGATGCAGATACATTATGAAATGGTTTCCTTGTTTAAAATAATATTGCTTCTTTTCTCATGTTAACCTCTTATACATTACAATTACTTCATAGTCTGTTGCTCTCTTACTTAATGTTAAAAAATTAGACACTTTGAGGCTGTGGTTATATCTAAGTGGGGATTTTGAGTTCATGTATGTAATACTGCCTATTTGGATATTGTTTATTTAGCACAAGATAAATCAGTACTGACTGCTGCGTTCCATTGGTATGCAACAGATCTCCCATTTTCCTTTATAGGAGCAAATGATTATATATGGTTTACATGCTCTATACAAATTTTTAGGCTTTCAAATTTGCTGGACTTGGTATTTCTGTAGGCGTCATTTGTTAGAATTTCTTAAATTACTTGTAAAATATAATTAGTTGTAAACGTGACTAGTGATTGAAATCTCATTTATAATGATAGGCCTCAACCAAATGAATGTTCTGGAAGTGATCTTGATGGAGATATTTACTTTGTTTGCTGGGACCCTGAGTTGATTTCTCGCAATCAAATCCAACCTATGGATTATACCCCAGCACCAACTATAGAGATGGATCATGATGTCACAATTGAGGTTTTACTTTGACAAATCATATGTTGTGTTAAACTGGGAATTTCTTCAACTATAAGTTGGATTTTTATTTTTTATTATTTGGTCTTCCAATTAAGATATTTAAGTGCCAATGCTTACTCGTCTTTCCCTCCCTCCCTTCCTTCCCTTTTCTGGAGTGCCAGTATATACTAAAATAGTGCTATATGGAAATTTTGCTGACAGAGAGCGTGGTAAAGCAATGAGCCCTCCATGCATAAAGCTCGCGAAGCGATTTTCAACTGTTGACAGAGTACTTTTCCCAGTTGCTTTTGACCATAAAATTTAAGAGTCTTACCCTTTGCTTTCACTCTTTATTCTTGATTATATCAGAATTGATAGTAGAAAGTCTTTGACAGGAAACATGGAAGATAAGCAAGGGGGAGATCAATTGGAGCAAGCTGCTGAGGCCCATGATACTGCAAAAGCCACCTAATAAGCTTGAGGTAGGGGAAAAAAATGTTTTTAAGCTATTGGGATTATGTTTCTCTTAAAGAAAATTCATTTGGTGATTTTGTTAAACTCAATACTTTCATTGTTTGAATGCATTGATCACTTGGTATTGCACAATTTCTCTTTTTTGATATTGAGTGAAAAAAAGGGCTACTTTATATTATGATTTATGCTTGCAGTGCCCAGTTTACTTCTTTGTTAATCGGATGCAATTGCATGCTCTGTTTTCATACTCCAAAGTTGCATCAAAGTACCCTTCAAGGTTTCTCACAAAGTAATTTTTACCAAAATAAACCAACTTTTAAATTTAAAACTTCATATTGAGATTAAAAACAGCTTTGCTGAATTTCTGAGGAAGCTACTGATCTGTTAACTTTGAGCTCTGTGTAACCCTACTTACTGATCTCCAAATGTCCTGAATTTTTGACATGTTCTTGTCCTGTTAGCTAACAATTGATCTGGAAACTTTCATGTTATTTGGACACTCAATATATTTGGTGAATTTTCTAAATCAACTGTGGAGCTGCGTTTGTTTTTAAGAAACCTGACAGTTCAATCAGTTTGCATCCATCTTTTACCTTACTTCTCAAACTCCGATTAGCTTGAAATTTTAGTATGTTGTACCTTGAGATGTCTGCCTTCATTCTGGAAAATTTCAACTTCATTGTTGCACAAATGAATTTTTAGTAAGTCCCCGAAGCTGAACTTCATTGGACTTGTTGTCTTTGCAGTTAGTACTTGTTTTGGATGGTATGAATTGAGTTATATATGTAGAAGCAATAGCAACAGCAGAAGCAACAGAAGAAGAAGCAGCAGCAATAGTAGCTAGTGCTTTGAATTAGGTAGTTAGCTTCAAATCAGTTGTAGTAGTACATTTGATCTGGTGTCGGACTTGTGGTTTTTGCAGGCTACTTCTTTTGGATCTTAGATATATATTGATGGATGTTCTATATATATATATGGACTTGTTTGATGTGTACTCGATGTTATGCACACAATTTTTATAATATGAGATCGTATTCCCTTGTGGATTTAATGACTCAATTTTGAGAACTTTGAGAACACAATTTATGTGTCTTAGTATAGAAAACATGACACATGAGAATGCATTTTTGTGTCTACTTATGAATTTAAGGACTGTTTACAGGTATTTGAGGACACAATTTGTGTCCTTGTATCGAAAAGAGGACACACTTGATAGTGTATTTTGTGTCCTCTTATAGGTTTAAGGACTCTAGTTCTAGAGGTTTTAGGACACAATTTATGTGTTCTTGTATAAAATAGAGGACACATTTGAGTGTGTTGCTCTTGTGTCCTCTAATAGATTTAAGGACTCCATTTTCAGAGCTTTTAGGACACAATTTGTGTGTCCTCATATAAAAAAGAGGACACTTATTTCATAATACAAGGATGTAATTTAGGTGTCCTCTTATAGATTTAAGGACACCACGTCCACAGCTATTAGGACACATAAACTGTGTCCTTGTATAGATAAGAGGACACATTTCCAGTGTCCTTATTTCGGACTTATGATGACACCCAGATAGAGGACTCTTTTTTAAAGAGTCCTTGTATGTATTTAAGGACATGGTTTCAGTGTCCTTAAATCATGTTATTGTAGTAGTGAGGCCAACACAGAAATGGTAACCGCTGAGGAACACCGAATACCTTCGGTATTATTACAAACAGTCATGCCGCTACCCAAGAGCATCTTGACTTAACTAAATTTTTGTTCAATATTTAGCTAAGGGAAGCTACCCAACGGGTACAACCCCTCTTTTGTAAACGCTGATCTTTCAGCCATCAATGAAACGAGGAATTATTCAAACCATTGTCACCAAGTCTAGCACAAAAGGCAACTGGCAACGCCAGGAATATTCAGTGGACCACGTCCGCTACATCGTGCACTTGGACCAATTTTAATTCCTTTAATGCTTCAATGAGTAAACAAAAGCAACGTCAAAACTCTAGCGGTTCATCAACATTCAAACAACGCAATCATTAAACAAATCCACACTTGAAAAATTTTTAGAGGCAAATAGTAAATGCTTCATATATTGGGGGTCGGGACTCCCCGCCCAAAAGTATTGTCAAATTACAAAAGCAAGAGGCCTTAGCGGCTTTACAAAAAAAAAAAAAAGAGGAGAGCAACAGAAGCAGGAGCACAAGGCTCAGGTAATTTTTAGGGATTATCGGGAGCGGTTGCGACTTCTTCATTGATCACCGGCGGTTGCTGGGCGCCCATGCGGCTAGTTTGGTCAGATTCAGGAGCAGTAGGACTCGGCGTCACAATGGTACCATCCGGCCGAGTATGCGCCGCCATGAAGTTGGCCCGGGAGACTTTAGAATGGGTAGCCAGCGAAGTCCGCTGACCATCATCCGCCTGACCATGGTCACTCTCGCCGCTGCCAGAACGTACACCCTCAGGCTGAGCTGCGACAGGCCCACTCGCCGACGCGGGCGGTTGACTCGACGTGCTGGCGGACTGGGATTCTTTGACCCAGTCAATGGCGCCTTTCTGGTTCAGCAACTCTAGGTTGGCAGCGGCACCAACTTTGCTACCTCAGTCAGGGCTTGCTTGTATGTCTCAGACTGCTTGAAGGATTCCACGGCGGCGGCCTCTGCATGGCCCTTCTCATTCCCCAGCCGGGCGACCTCTCCCTCCAACTTCTTCAGCTCCGCAGTCTTGGCGGCAGATTCCCGCTGCAGGATGTCGACCTTCTTACCCTTGGCCGCAACTTGGTCCTTCAACAGAGCTATATCCTATTCCAGGCGGGATACGTGATCGTTCCGCTCCAGGTCCCCCTCAAGAGCAACGTTCAGCTTGCCGCGGGCATCCAGCGCGTCACACTCCGCCTTGGTCAGGCGCCGCTCGACATACTCCAGCTTGTCCTTGGCCTTTTCCAACTCCCTCTAGAGACCCTTGATCTCCTCCCTCATCTGCCGCTCAACCCGAGGCTGGGTCGATGCCGCTAAGAACAGATCGTGCAGCCCGACGGATAAGTGCCCTAATGCCGAATTGAACGGAAACTGCTGAATGACCGTCAAGCGAACGGTCCCATCCAATCCGTCGAACCCGAGCCGCTCACAGAGGTGGAACAAGAACTCCCGCTTGGGATCGGTCAAAAACTCCGCATAGACAGAGAACGAGTCCAAGCCACCCTGCTGCACCTCTCCAGCGACAGCCACGGCCACCGCCTGCGAGGCCTGTTTCGTCTTCTTTTGTTGGCGGGTCCCTATGGTCACCGCGTCGTCTGCCTCATCCTCCTCATCAGTGTCGTTGCGTCACCACTTCCTCTGAAGTACCGCTCATGTGGCACCAGCGGCGACAGGCCTCGAGGTCACCTGCGGCTCCAATCCAGCAATTGTAACGGGTTTCCGCAATGTCCCGCTGGCAGAATCGACGCTCTTTCATCCTTCGTCGGCGGCCGCAGCTTCACAACCCCGGGGAGGCGAAACACCCGCTTTAGTCGATTCACGGCGGCAACAGTCATCGGCCCGCCCGCCTCATCCACTGGGGTACCGTCATGGAGGACCCAGGCTGACTCGATCTCTTCTCCGCCAGCCTCTCCCCCATCAGCGGAACCGCTAGCGGCACTATTGCTCGCTAGCCTCTCCTCACGCCTATTATGGGCGGCAACATCCTCCCTTGCCCTAGAACTCTCTAGACGCCCTGCACGACCCATTACCACTTCCCAGGGTATGGTCTGTAGCGGCTCGATGTCTAGTGGATCGGACAATGAGGTTCCTGCATAGGCAGACGGACGCAACGAGTCAATAAATATCCTATCCGCCACGCTGAGCGACACGTCAGACCAGGAATCCTCACTGCTCGAGATCTCTATAACGCTAGCCATCGCACAAACCCTAAAACCCAAGCCAGTCAGTCTCAAAGCGATCTAAACTATCCCTATGTCAGTTTTTCATTCAAGAACGTCAAGAACAGCCACCCAGAAAACCCAAAAATAACCGAAACAAGAACACATAAATATACACCCAAAACCCAGATTCGACCATCTAGAAACTCAATAAACCTCAACTCTCTGTCAAACACCTCAACCCATCCCCAAAAATCATCCTAGACCCTCAGAACACATCGATCGGGGAAGAACAGAAATCACTCCAAACACCAAAAACTGAAACTGACAGAAGCAATAAAACAGGGACAAGATTCAAACTACGTACCAACCTGAAAGATGGGAACTCTGGTGCTCTTGATGATGCTCATCTTCGCTTCAAGCGGTCTCCATCCTCCAAAGATTGGTAGTTTCACAAAAATTGCAGACGCTTCTTCTCTGATCTCAGAGCGAAGCTGGAAGACGACGATATCAGTGCAAAGTACAAAGTGTTGAAACACTCGGTTTCCCTCTCTTTTATGTCAACATCAAACCAATCTAAACCATCCGCTGACAAACAACATCGCACGACAGCCATACACGTGCCCACGATCGCACTTACTCTCCGGATTAACCGAGGCGACGCCTCCGTTACAAAATCAATAATTACTCGCATTGATGGCGAGGATGCGGGTGTGCTGCGGGGACGTTATTCCACATGCTAACCCAATACATGTCGGCCTCCGTCAGACGAAGCGTCTGTCCGAAGTAACCGTCCACAAATCAGGTATATTAACCGTTAAGCGAGACAGTCTCCGCTAAGCGCAACACCACTAGCGGAACTTCTCCCTTTTCATCTTGCAAGCGAGACAATCTTCGCTAAGGGCAACACCGCTAGCGGAACTTCTCCCTTTTCACCTTGCAAGCAAGATAGTCCCCGCTAAGCTCAACACTGCTAGCGGAACTTCTCCCTTTTCACCTTGCAAGCGAGACTGTCTCCGCTAAGCGCAACACCGCTAGCGGAACTTCTCCCTTTTCATCTTGCAAGCCAGGCAGTTTCCGCTCAGCGCAACACCGCTAGCGGACTTCTTTCTCGTAAGCATCAAAGTCTCCGCAACACTTCTTACCGCCTACTCCCAGCGGAGGGATGCCCGCCAACGGTGATTCCCGAGGCAGCGCCTCATAGGGACAATGACCACCACGCGGTGTTGCAGTCTAACCATGGTCCTCCGGGACAAAGGGGACACGTTAACACAGTCTTCAACTGCCCTGATCAGGCACGTTGACCCCCGCCACTTGGGTATCAAAGATTGGGCTCGCTACCCAACACCCTCTGCTCAGCGCAGCTCCCCTAAAAAAACAATACACCGACCATACGGAGGTCCATCTTCGTCGGGGAGTGGGGGACTCCTTGGGGGGCCTAGCAGGGGCCCACCCAAAAGGGTATAAAGCGTTTGCTCAATAAGTCCATGGTTGACAACGCACTGACGCTAATTATGCTTTTGCAAGTCTAGAGGAAGTAACGCTTCAAACCGCTAAGCAACTCCCCAACCAAGATTGCCTTCCTTGACTGGGGACTTGGGGGACTTGTACTTACATGAGCATTTGCCAAGCATAATCAGCTCTAATGAGCCACGCTCATGCTACCGCCAGTGATTACACGCATTTCTATGCATGTAATTGTATCTGAAATACTATAAATAAGTTAATATTCAAGTCAATTATTATGTAATTAATCTATTTTTATTTATTTTGTAGCAAATAAGTGGAGTCGCGGAAATTGAAAGCAAAGTGTGCAAAATCATTATAGCAAAGGTGGAGTTTTCAACAAAGATCGATGCAGTCAACTCCCTTGGTCAAAACATCCTTAATTAACCATTAGTCTTAATTAAATGGTTAATTAAGGTTAATTATGGGCTGCACGTTAGCTGCATGTTAGCTTAATTGAAAGAGTCCAAAACCCATGATTTGGTAACACATGGCAGCAAAACAATTAAACATTAGGGTTTAATTATGCAAGGAGGAGCAGGTGCATTTCTTTGTTTCTTTTACTGCCAAAACACATGCAGACCACGTGCCCCTTATCCCATCAGACCCATCCTTTCCTCCTTCTGACGAAAGCAGCAGCCCCATCATGTGCTCTTCTCTCCAGTCAATCCTAGCCGCAAGACACCATATTTCTCCCTTTAATCACAGCCATCCATTCATCATCCACTTCTTCCTTGGCAAACAGGCACACACTGAGACCACATATATATTCATAACCTCACCCATTAATTGACTCACCCTAGAGCGCCGCACCACAAAACAGAGGCAGCCCTTTGGGCTGCTCTCTCTCCTCCATCCTTCTCCACCCTTTTTCCTCTTCTCTTTCTATTTTATTTTGGTATTTGAGGATTACTCACTCAAAGCTTCTAAGCATCAAAGGACTTCATCATCATCAAGATTTGAAGATTGGGTAAAAATGGGGAGCTATAAATCAAGACTTGTCATAATTGCTTCATAGCAATTGTGACTTGTTCTTGTTACTTCTCACTTCTTTTCACATTTTCCTCTTTATTGATGTTTGTTGATGTTAATTTAATTATGGGTAGTGAGTAATTTCTTTGTTGGGGGTTAGGGTTGTGTGCCCTAACCCAAATTTGATGTAATAGATGCTTAATTTAATTTATATATGGAATTTGTTAATCATTGGATGCTTGTGTTTTGTGATAATTGGTTAGAATGCATGCTTAGGAATTGTCAACTCTTGGGTATGTGTTTTAATAATTCTAGATTAAAATTTAGGGGATGACATCCTTAGATTTTAGAGCTAGAACCCCGATTTAATATTCGTGGGAAGTACAAGCATGGTTCACTACACGATTAGCTTGATCGCAATTATGGTGAGCTTGGTTGCCTAATTCCTTGAACTCTAGGCCTCTTGATGTGAATTAGTGACCCTTGAACCGGCTCTAATTCATGTCAAGTGAGTTCCTACGGCCCTTGAACTGGAGTAGGAATACCATGAAAGAGAATTTCGGCCCTTGAGCCTTGAAAAGCCTTGGGTACGGCTTCTACCATCTTTAATAAATTGCACGTAAATCAAATTAGCATCTAGAGCATTGAATTAGGGTTAGGATTCATCCCTAACTACCAATCCCATATCTATATCATTTCTTACTTTGCTTTGCTTTATTTAATTTAGTTGTTAGTTAAAGTCTCCATTTAAATTCTTGCACTTTAGTTGTTAGAAATGCAAATTACATTTTCGGTGACACATTCTACTTCATTGTAAATAGTCATCACTAGGCTCATAGCTTTGATTAGGCTTCGGTGCGAACCAAAGCCGAGCATTGCTAAGGCTTGGTGCCTTAGAGTAGCATTTTTATTTATTTTCTTTTTCTTTTTCTTTGTTTGCCAAGTGTCTTTATTTCCGATTACCCAAGAATTGTGGGTTAGCCACTAATCCCCGTGGTACGATAACTTTGGACATAAGATTTCCCTATCTTGACAACGATACGTACGCTTGCGTAAATGTGTATCAAGTCAGCCAGCGGTACAAACTCCCACCAGCGGAGTGACCTACGGAAACAGAGCCAAGCAGGCTACCGCCCGAGCCCCGGCTCACCTCCAGATCACCGCTCACGTGCCGCGTCAAGATGGCATCAGAAGCTCCAGAAGCTGGGAACTGAAGCATGTCAGTCCCACATCGAAAAAAATGGAAAAGATCAACCTTTTCCCCACCTATAAACGGTTCTCTCATCTCTCCTCATTAATTACGCATTTACTACTTACCTACTGTTATTCTGTCAACACAAATACATTGACTAACTTAGGCATCAGAGAAGAGAAGACCACCCAGCGCGGTCTCCCTCTGACGCCCTTTGTATTTCATTTGACAGATAACGGAAGTATCGATTACAACACAAGTAGCGGTCCACCCATCGGACCAGCGTTAACGAAGGCTTGGGCTACTGCCCAAATCTTAGACATTAACAGTGACAGTATCCTGAGCATTAACATTGTGAGAAACCTTCTTCGTTTATCCCTTAAATACGAAGTCTTCTGACAAATCTCCACTGTCGATTCGAAATATCCACCTCACAAGATCATGCCACGTATCCCACCACATTATAGTTACACCAGTTATACTGAGACATCGCCTCGGTAACCTATGTAATCATGACACCCCATTTATGATGAAACGATGTACCAGCACACGCTAACCTAGTAAAATGTCACCACGTGTCATCTTCCCTGTTAGAAGATAACTCCGACTCTCCATAAGATTCAAAGTTCAAAATTCTCTTGGTCAACAAACCTTTTGCCCGCTAACAGTATCCATACTCTGACAAGTTCCTGTCTAAGGCGCAAAATCTACTCTCAACCACTGGCTTCGCCCCTGCTATCACTAATTGTTTTCCGTCAACAAGTGCTGTTTTCCGCTAACAGGTTTTTTTCCCCGCTAACAAGCACTCTTTTCTACCAACAAAGTCTGCTTTCCGGCGTCAAACCCGAAAATATCTTATTAGCCAAATTCACTTATCCTGCTAAAATCCTTACTTAGCTGAAGGCGGTATACCCTCCACGGGCCGCAACATCAGCACCTTCTCCTCCAAGCTCAGGCTTAAAAGGCGAAGTCCCTGCTAGCACATTTCCGCCATGAACAATGAGACAATAACCTCTCCGAGGCATTGTAGTCAAGTGATCTCCCCAGGGAAAGAGTAAGGGACAAGCTAACACAGCCTATGGCAGCCAATGATCAAGCCGTACATTCCCGACACTAAGGCACAAGAAGAGTAGGTTCTCTACCTACCGCCTAAGGCTGTGATACTGCTCCCTTCACCAAAAAATTACCCGACCAAACGGAGGTCTTTTCTAGCTGGGGAGTGGGGGATTCCCTGAGGGGCCTAGTAGGGGCCCACCCAAATGGGTAAAAGCACTCGCTCAGACGAAATCTATGGTTGACGGCGCATTCACACTGATTATGCCCGACATGTTGCCTGGGGCTTCACCTTAGCGACAGTAACTCCCCAACCAAGAAATCCCTCCTTGACTAGAGACTTGGGGGACTTGTATATACATGGTACTGTTGGCCATAATCAGCTCATGAATTAGCCTCCACCGACAAGTTGGCCTCAGGCCTCCACCGACAAGTTGGCCTCAAGCCAAAACACATCTTGACACGCCGCCCAATGTCATCCCTACAGGAAGACTAAAGACCATCAGACTAAGAAATATCAGTCCCACATCAAAAACAAGACTGAGGTGACTCATCTCTTTACCTATAAAATGTTCACTCCTCTCTCTTCATTGATTACACATTTAAGAGCTACGTATAGCTATTCTGCCAATATAAATACATTGTCTGACTTTAGCATTGTAGTGCAGTTCGATATCTTTCACCATTTAGTCATATTCGATCTGGTTACTTTTTTTTATGTTAGATGCACTTGTGCATCTTGTTTTGTTTCATTAATTTTCTTTCGATGCAAAATGTGTTTGCATCGCTCCATAGCTTGTCGTAATTTCCTTAAAAAAAAAAAACTTGCAAAGTCACGGTTATATCAGATTTATTTAAGCCTGAGTCAGTTTCATTTATTTTTATTTATTGAGATTAATTGTGATATGCGTTTCTTTCATCATTAAGTAAATTATATAAATAGTGAACATTGCTAGCCATAGCATATACACACACCGAAAACAAAGTAAGAAAAAGCGAGAGTACGAATACCACCTCTTTCTAGGCATGGATGCAAGACTATTTTGTCCTATATTCTTGCTCTTCATGCTATCAACTTCACGTAAGTCTCTCTCGCCATGAAACTAAATTTCAGCAAATACTAATAGCAGATTAAATGTTCTGGTTTTTATTTTTTCTATGACTATTTATCATGTAAGCTATAGCTTAAGCAATTGTTAAAATGCTTTTTATTTATTTATAATTTATTTAATCACTCAGACAAATGATGCAATTTGGAATAAAATCTTTGCAGAAAATGCAATAGCCCAGGGGTTAATCTGCCACGAAGTCTATCCCAATACAGATTTATTTTGGTTCGATTGTGATAAGAGCAAGTGTTCAGATTTCTGCACAAGTCACGGTTATCCGAAGGGCAAGTGCGAAGCTTTTCTTTGGCCAATTGGCTACCAGTGTTTATGCTACAAACCTGTCCCTTGTTGATTTTATCCAACCCAATAGAAGTCCCTTGACTGCTACCAATGTGCTGTTAAAAATATGGATAAAAATAATAATTTTACTTCTACTACATGTCACCATGTTCAAAATAATTTAACCAAGGAAAATTGACCAACAAACTAACAAAAGTAATAAAGAAATAGCTAGAAATTTTACTTTTTATGTTTGGCTTGAAAAGTGTGTCAGGCGCGAGGACCATTTAAGAATGCAAAGCCTATTTCAAATAAAAATTTGCCTAAGAGTTTATAGGGTTGGACATCTCCACTTATTGCCAACTGATTTTGAGTATGATACTTTGATGACTTCACTCGCAATGCCGAGTCGCTCATGCGGCCAAGACAGTTTTATGAACAACAACAACCTGGCAGACGGGCTGCCTTCAGTTTCTATAAACCAAGACCAGATATTCGACCCAACCTAATTTCCTAAAGAAGTTGGATCAGTCCTTTACAGTCTCAAACTGGGTCATCACTACCGGAATTCTAACATAAGAATTATCAGAATTCTGGACCGAAACATTTGGAAAATATCCAAGTGCCTGAATGAGCCAACTATATCAGAAAACTATGTTGGAGTTGAACCGTATAGCTTCTCATCTGATATGGCGCAGTCATTTTATGGCTGATATTGGAGCACATGCTCCCTTTTTCTTTATTTTCAGAAAAAGAGAATTAATATATGATCTGTTCGAAGCTGCCATTGCTATGAGAATGATGCATAATTATTTTCGAATCAAGGGATAAGTATCGGCTGATCTAGCTCATGGCTAGATAGATAAATGTTTGAATGTGAAATGTATCTAAATTTAGACTATATGACATTAATGTTGAATGCGAAATATAGTCTAAATTTCGGGCACGTTTACTTAATTAAAATGGAAAAAATCATGAATCGGAGACAACTGGAATGGGAGAATAAAGAAATCGTTTGATTCCAAAGGCTTTGATTCCTAAACTCATCTCGTCGCCCTTCGAAATCAAATTCCTGAGTATTCAGAAATCGATTCCTGACAAGAAGGTGAGACTTACACCCATTCCGATTCCTTTATGCGTTGGTAAGTGCAGAAATATTTTTACCTCGGAACCATTCCGATTTCTTTATTTGTTAGTAAACATAGGAATAATTTTAGCCCTAACCATTCCCTCCACTTTCATTCCCATTCCAAGTAAGTAAACGTGCCCTTAGACTCATATCATTCCCTTCGAAATCTTCCATCTTTTCAAAGAAATTCAAAGTCTTCAATAAGCCTTTAAACCTTGTAGCTAGAGTTGTGTGAGGAGATTTGCAAAACATGCATTACGACTAATTGGCTTACTTATCAAGCTAAAATGAGAATAAATTCAAGCAATTGGATCGACTGGTTGGCTTAATAGCCGCCACTAATTGTCTTGGCAGAGGCGTAACGAGGCTACACGGTGATGCTGGTGGTGGTGAGCTAGGTTCTCGTTCTCCGTTGTACATCCGAGGTCGCAGCCTTCTTGGGTGCCTAGAGAGTTGGGCGTCCAAAGTATCTTTTGGGCCTGGGTCGCTCTGGTTTGGGCTTGTGCTTTGATTTAAAATAGTCTTTTGTTGGCTATGGTTCTTAGAGCCATTCACTCTTGGGTCCGTATTTGAGCTTTAGGAGGATTCTACTTAAGAAGATGGGATACAGTTTGTATTGGGATTGGCGTCCTGGTTTCCTGATTCTTGCTCTTGAGAGTTCGATTGCCAACGTCTAAGTTTTTGACACTTCCGGTCACCTTGATTCTCTTAGGGGTCTCACCTCGCTCTAGTATTGGAAATTCTATTGAGGTATATCTCCCAGGTTACAGTTACGGTCCTAGTTATAGTTTCTACTGCATTTATACTGCTCAAATGACATGTGTAGTGCATTTCGATATCTTTCACCATTTAGTCATATTCGATCTGGTTACTTTTTTTTATGTTAGATGCACTTGTGCATCTTGTTTTGTTTCATTAATTTTCTTTCGATGCAAAATGTGTTTGCATCGCTCCATAGCTTGTCGTAATTTCCTTAAAAAAAAAAAAACTTGCAAGGTCACGGTTATATCAGATTTATTTAAGCCTGAGTCAGTTTCATTTATTTTTATTTATTGAGATTAATTGTGATATGCGTTTCTTTCATCATTAAGTAAATTATATAAATAGTGAACATTGCTAGCCATAGCATATACACACACCGAAAACAAAGTAAGAAAAAGCGAGAGTACGAATACCACCTCTTTCTAGGCATGGATGCAAGACTATTTTGTCCTATATTCTTGCTCTTCATGCTATCAACTTCACGTAAGTCTCTCTCGCCATGAAACTAAATTTCAGCAAATACTAATAGCAGATTAAATGTTCTGGTTTTTATTTTTTCTATGACTATTTATCATGTAAGCTATAGCTTAAGCAATTGTTAAAATGCTTTTTATTTATTTATAATTTATTTAACCACTCAGACAAATGATGCAATTTGGAATAAAATCTTTGCAGAAAATGCAATAGCCCAGGGGTTAATCTGCCACGAAGTCTATCCCAATACAGATTTATTTTGGTTCGATTGTGATAAGAGCAAGTGTTCAGATTTCTGCACAAGTCACGGTTATCCGAAGGGCAAGTGCGAAGCTTTTCTTTGGCCAATTGGCTACCAGTGTTTATGCTACAAACCTGTCCCTTGTTGATTTTATCCAACCCAATAGAAGTCCCTTGACTGCTACCAATGTGCTGTTAAAAATATGGATAAAAATAATAATTTTACTTCTACTACATGTCACCATGTTCAAAATAATTTAACCAAGGAAAATTGACCAACAAACTAACAAAAGTAATAAAGAAATAGCTAGAAATTTTACTTTTTATGTTTGGCTTGAAAAGTGTGTCAGGCGCGAGGACCATTTAAGAATGCAAAGCCTATTTCAAATAAAAATTTGCCTAAGAGTTTATAGGGTTGGACATCTCCACTTATTGCCAACTGATTTTGAGTATGATACTTTGATGACTTCACTCGCAATGCCGAGTCGCTCATGCGGCCAAGACAGTTTTATGAACAACAACAACCTGGCAGACGGGCTGCCTTCAGTTTCTATAAACCAAGACCAGATATTCGACCCAACCTAATTTCCTAAAGAAGTTGGATCAGTCCTTTACAGTCTCAAACTGGGTCATCACTACCGGAATTCTAACATAAGAATTATCAGAATTCTGGACCGAAACATTTGGAAAATATCCAAGTGCCTGAATGAGCCAACTATATCAGAAAACTATGTTGGAGTTGAACCGTATAGCTTCTCATCTGATATGGCGCAGTCATTTTATGGCTGATATTGGAGCACATGCTCCCTTTTTCTTTATTTTCAGAAAAAGAGAATTAATATATGATCTGTTCGAAGCTGCCATTGCTATGAGAATGATGCATAATTATTTTCGAATCAAGGGATAAGTATCGGCTGATCTAGCTCATGGCTAGATAGATAAATGTTTGAATGTGAAATGTATCTAAATTTAGACTATATGACATTAATGTTGAATGCGAAATATAGTCTAAATTTCGGGCACGTTTACTTAATTAAAATGGAAAAAATCATGAATCGGAGACAACTGGAATGGGAGAATAAAGAAATCGTTTGATTCCAAAGGCTTTGATTCCTAAACTCATCTCGTCGCCCTTCGAAATCAAATTCCTGAGTATTCAGAAATCGATTCCTGACAAGAAGGTGAGACTTACACCCATTCCGATTCCTTTATGCGTTGGTAAGTGCAGAAATATTTTTACCTCGGAACCATTCCGATTTCTTTATTTGTTAGTAAACATAGGAATAATTTTAGCCCTAACCATTCCCTCCACTTTCATTCCCATTCCAAGTAAGTAAACGTGCCCTTAGACTCATATCATTCCCTTCGAAATCTTCCATCTTTTCAAAGAAATTCAAAGTCTTCAATAAGCCTTTAAACCTTGTAGCTAGAGTTGTGTGAGGAGATTTGCAAAACATGCATTACGACTAATTGGCTTACTTATCAAGCTAAAATGAGAATAAATTCAAGCAATTGGATCGACTGGTTGGCTTAATAGCCGCCACTAATTGTCTTGGCAGAGGCGTAACGAGGCTACACGGTGATGCTGGTGGTGGTGAGCTAGGTTCTCGTTCTCCGTTGTACATCCGAGGTCGCAGCCTTCTTGGGTGCCTAGAGAGTTGGGCGTCCAAAGTATCTTTTGGGCCTGGGTCGCTCTGGTTTGGGCTTGTGCTTTGATTTAAAATAGTCTTTTGTTGGCTATGGTTCTTAGAGCCATTCACTCTTGGGTCCGTATTTGAGCTTTAGGAGGATTCTACTTAAGAAGATGGGATACAGTTTGTATTGGGATTGGCGTCCTGGTTTCCTGATTCTTGCTCTTGAGAGTTCGATTGCCAACGTCTAAGTTTTTGACACTTCCGGTCACCTTGATTCTCTTAGGGGTCTCACCTCGCTCTAGTATTGGAAATTCTATTGAGGTATATCTCCCAGGTTACAGTTACGGTCCTAGTTATAGTTTCTACTGCATTTATACTGCTCAAATGACATGTGTAGTGCATTTCGATATCTTTCACCATTTAGTCATATTCGATCTGGTTACTTTTTTTTATGTTAGATGCACTTGTGCATCTTGTTTTGTTTCATTAATTTTCTTTCGATGCAAAATGTGTTTGCATCGCTCCATAGCTTGTCGTAATTTCCTTAAAAAAAAAAAAACTTGCAAGGTCACGGTTATATCAGATTTATTTAAGCCTGAGTCAGTTTCATTTATTTTTATTTATTGAGATTAATTGTGATATGCGTTTCTTTCATCATTAAGTAAATTATATAAATAGTGAACATTGCTAGCCATAGCATATACACACACCGAAAACAAAGTAAGAAAAAGCGAGAGTACGAATACCACCTCTTTCTAGGCATGGATGCAAGACTATTTTGTCCTATATTCTTGCTCTTCATGCTATCAACTTCACGTAAGTCTCTCTCGCCATGAAACTAAATTTCAGCAAATACTAATAGCAGATTAAATGTTCTGGTTTTTATTTTTTCTATGACTATTTATCATGTAAGCTATAGCTTAAGCAATTGTTAAAATGCTTTTTATTTATTTATAATTTATTTAACCACTCAGACAAATGATGCAATTTGGAATAAAATCTTTGCAGAAAATGCAATAGCCCAGGGGTTAATCTGCCACGAAGTCTATCCCAATACAGATTTATTTTGGTTCGATTGTGATAAGAGCAAGTGTTCAGATTTCTGCACAAGTCACGGTTATCCGAAGGGCAAGTGCGAAGCTTTTCTTTGGCCAATTGGCTACCAGTGTTTATGCTACAAACCTGTCCCTTGTTGATTTTATCCAACCCAATAGAAGTCCCTTGACTGCTACCAATGTGCTGTTAAAAATATGGATAAAAATAATAATTTTACTTCTACTACATGTCACCATGTTCAAAATAATTTAACCAAGGAAAATTGACCAACAAACTAACAAAAGTAATAAAGAAATAGCTAGAAATTTTACTTTTTATGTTTGGCTTGAAAAGTGTGTCAGGCGCGAGGACCATTTAAGAATGCAAAGCCTATTTCAAATAAAAATTTGCCTAAGAGTTTATAGGGTTGGACATCTCCACTTATTGCCAACTGATTTTGAGTATGATACTTTGATGACTTCACTCGCAATGCCGAGTCGCTCATGCGGCCAAGACAGTTTTATGAACAACAACAACCTGGCAGACGGGCTGCCTTCAGTTTCTATAAACCAAGACCAGATATTCGACCCAACCTAATTTCCTAAAGAAGTTGGATCAGTCCTTTACAGTCTCAAACTGGGTCATCACTACCGGAATTCTAACATAAGAATTATCAGAATTCTGGACCGAAACATTTGGAAAATATCCAAGTGCCTGAATGAGCCAACTATATCAGAAAACTATGTTGGAGTTGAACCGTATAGCTTCTCATCTGATATGGCGCAGTCATTTTATGGCTGATATTGGAGCACATGCTCCCTTTTTCTTTATTTTCAGAAAAAGAGAATTAATATATGATCTGTTCGAAGCTGCCATTGCTATGAGAATGATGCATAATTATTTTCGAATCAAGGGATAAGTATCGGCTGATCTAGCTCATGGCTAGATAGATAAATGTTTGAATGTGAAATGTATCTAAATTTAGACTATATGACATTAATGTTGAATGCGAAATATAGTCTAAATTTCGGGCACGTTTACTTAATTAAAATGGAAAAAATCATGAATCGGAGACAACTGGAATGGGAGAATAAAGAAATCGTTTGATTCCAAAGGCTTTGATTCCTAAACTCATCTCGTCGCCCTTCGAAATCAAATTCCTGAGTATTCAGAAATCGATTCCTGACAAGAAGGTGAGACTTACACCCATTCCGATTCCTTTATGCGTTGGTAAGTGCAGAAATATTTTTACCTCGGAACCATTCCGATTTCTTTATTTGTTAGTAAACATAGGAATAATTTTAGCCCTAACCATTCCCTCCACTTTCATTCCCATTCCAAGTAAGTAAACGTGCCCTTAGACTCATATCATTCCCTTCGAAATCTTCCATCTTTTCAAAGAAATTCAAAGTCTTCAATAAGCCTTTAAACCTTGTAGCTAGAGTTGTGTGAGGAGATTTGCAAAACATGCATTACGACTAATTGGCTTACTTATCAAGCTAAAATGAGAATAAATTCAAGCAATTGGATCGACTGGTTGGCTTAATAGCCGCCACTAATTGTCTTGGCAGAGGCGTAACGAGGCTACACGGTGATGCTGGTGGTGGTGAGCTAGGTTCTCGTTCTCCGTTGTACATCCGAGGTCGCAGCCTTCTTGGGTGCCTAGAGAGTTGGGCGTCCAAAGTATCTTTTGGGCCTGGGTCGCTCTGGTTTGGGCTTGTGCTTTGATTTAAAATAGTCTTTTGTTGGCTATGGTTCTTAGAGCCATTCACTCTTGGGTCCGTATTTGAGCTTTAGGAGGATTCTACTTAAGAAGATGGGATACAGTTTGTATTGGGATTGGCGTCCTGGTTTCCTGATTCTTGCTCTTGAGAGTTCGATTGCCAACGTCTAAGTTTTTGACACTTCCGGTCACCTTGATTCTCTTAGGGGTCTCACCTCGCTCTAGTATTGGAAATTCTATTGAGGTATATCTCCCAGGTTACAGTTACGGTCCTAGTTATAGTTTCTACTGCATTTATACTGCTCAAATGACATGTGTAGTGCATTTCGATATCTTTCACCATTTAGTCATATTCGATCTGGTTACTTTTTTTTATGTTAGATGCACTTGTGCATCTTGTTTTGTTTCATTAATTTTCTTTCGATGCAAAATGTGTTTGCATCGCTCCATAGCTTGTCGTAATTTCCTTAAAAAAAAAAAAACTTGCAAGGTCACGGTTATATCAGATTTATTTAAGCCTGAGTCAGTTTCATTTATTTTTATTTATTGAGATTAATTGTGATATGCGTTTCTTTCATCATTAAGTAAATTATATAAATAGTGAACATTGCTAGCCATAGCATATACACACACCGAAAACAAAGTAAGAAAAAGCGAGAGTACGAATACCACCTCTTTCTAGGCATGGATGCAAGACTATTTTGTCCTATATTCTTGCTCTTCATGCTATCAACTTCACGTAAGTCTCTCTCGCCATGAAACTAAATTTCAGCAAATACTAATAGCAGATTAAATGTTCTGGTTTTTATTTTTTCTATGACTATTTATCATGTAAGCTATAGCTTAAGCAATTGTTAAAATGCTTTTTATTTATTTATAATTTATTTAACCACTCAGACAAATGATGCAATTTGGAATAAAATCTTTGCAGAAAATGCAATAGCCCAGGGGTTAATCTGCCACGAAGTCTATCCCAATACAGATTTATTTTGGTTCGATTGTGATAAGAGCAAGTGTTCAGATTTCTGCACAAGTCACGGTTATCCGAAGGGCAAGTGCGAAGCTTTTCTTTGGCCAATTGGCTACCAGTGTTTATGCTACAAACCTGTCCCTTGTTGATTTTATCCAACCCAATAGAAGTCCCTTGACTGCTACCAATGCGCTGTTAAAAATATGGATAAAAATAATAATTTTACTTCTACTACATGTCACCATGTTCAAAATAATTTAACCAAGGAAAATTGACCAACAAACTAACAAAAGTAATAAAGAAATAGCTAGAAATTTTACTTTTTATGTTTGGCTTGAAAAGTGTGTCAGGCGCGAGGACCATTTAAGAATGCAAAGCCTATTTCAAATAAAAATTTGCCTAAGAGTTTATAGGGTTGGACATCTCCACTTATTGCCAACTGATTTTGAGTATGATACTTTGATGACTTCACTCGCAATGCCGAGTCGCTCATGCGGCCAAGACAGTTTTATGAACAACAACAACCTGGCAGACGGGCTGCCTTCAGTTTCTATAAACCAAGACCAGATATTCGACCCAACCTAATTTCCTAAAGAAGTTGGATCAGTCCTTTACAGTCTCAAACTGGGTCATCACTACCGGAATTCTAACATAAGAATTATCAGAATTCTGGACCGAAACATTTGGAAAGTATCCAAGTGCCTGAATGAGCCAACTATATCAGAAAACTATGTTGGAGTTGAACCGTATAGCTTCTCATCTGATATGGCGCAGTCATTTTATGGCTGATATTGGAGCACATGCTCCCTTTTTCTATATTTTCAGAAAAAGAGAATTAATATATGATCTGTTCGAAGCTGCCATTGCTATGAGAATGATGCATAATTATTTTCGAATCAAGGGATAAGTATCGGCTGATCTAGCTCATGGCTAGATAGATAAATGTTTGAATGTGAAATGTATCTAAATTTAGACTATATGACATTAATGTTGAATGCGAAATATAGTCTAAATTTCGGGCACGTTTACTTAATTAAAATGGAAAAAATCATGAATCGGAGACAACTGGAATGGGAGAATAAAGAAATCGTTTGATTCCAAAGGCTTTGATTCCTAAACTCATCTCGTCGCCCTTCGAAATCAAATTCCTGAGTATTCAGAAATCGATTCCTGACAAGAAGGTGAGACTTACACCCATTCCGATTCCTTTATGCGTTGGTAAGTGCAGAAATATTTTTACCTCGGAACCATTCCGATTTCTTTATTTGTTAGTAAACATAGGAATAATTTTAGCCCTAACCATTCCCTCCACTTTCATTCCCATTCCAAGTAAGTAAACGTGCCCTTAGACTCATATCATTCCCTTCGAAATCTTCCATCTTTTCAAAGAAATTCAAAGTCTTCAATAAGCCTTTAAACCTTGTAGCTAGAGTTGTGTGAGGAGATTTGCAAAACATGCATTACGACTAATTGGCTTACTTATCAAGCTAAAATGAGAATAAATTCAAGCAATTGGATCGACTGGTTGGCTTAATAGCCGCCACTAATTGTCTTGGCAGAGGCGTAACGAGGCTACACGGTGATGCTGGTGGTGGTGAGCTAGGTTCTCGTTCTCCGTTGTACATCCGAGGTCGCAGCCTTCTTGGGTGCCTAGAGAGTTGGGCGTCCAAAGTATCTTTTGGGCCTGGGTCGCTCTGGTTTGGGCTTGTGCTTTGATTTAAAATAGTCTTTTGTTGGCTATGGTTCTTAGAGCCATTCACTCTTGGGTCCGTATTTGAGCTTTAGGAGGATTCTACTTAAGAAGATGGGATACAGTTTGTATTGGGATTGGCGTCCTGGTTTCCTGATTCTTGCTCTTGAGAGTTCGATTGCCAACGTCTAAGTTTTTGACACTTCCGGTCACCTTGATTCTCTTAGGGGTCTCACCTCGCTCTAGTATTGGAAATTCTATTGAGGTATATCTCCCAGGTTACAGTTACGGTCCTAGTTATAGTTTCTACTGCATTTATACTGCTCAAATGACATGTGTAGTGCATTTCGATATCTTTCACCATTTAGTCATATTCGATCTGGTTACTTTTTTTTATGTTAGATGCACTTGTGCATCTTGTTTTGTTTCATTAATTTTCTTTCGATGCAAAATGTGTTTGCATCGCTCCATAGCTTGTCGTAATTTCCTTAAAAAAAAAAAAACTTGCAAGGTCACGGTTATATCAGATTTATTTAAGCCTGAGTCAGTTTCATTTATTTTTATTTATTGAGATTAATTGTGATATGCGTTTCTTTCATCATTAAGTAAATTATATAAATAGTGAACATTGCTAGCCATAGCATATACACACACCGAAAACAAAGTAAGAAAAAGCGAGAGTACGAATACCACCTCTTTCTAGGCATGGATGCAAGACTATTTTGTCCTATATTCTTGCTCTTCATGCTATCAACTTCACGTAAGTCTCTCTCGCCATGAAACTAAATTTCAGCAAATACTAATAGCAGATTAAATGTTCTGGTTTTTATTTTTTCTATGACTATTTATCATGTAAGCTATAGCTTAAGCAATTGTTAAAATGCTTTTTATTTATTTATAATTTATTTAACCACTCAGACAAATGATGCAATTTGGAATAAAATCTTTGCAGAAAATGCAATAGCCCAGGGGTTAATCTGCCACGAAGTCTATCCCAATACAGATTTATTTTGGTTCGATTGTGATAAGAGCAAGTGTTCAGATTTCTGCACAAGTCACGGTTATCCGAAGGGCAAGTGCGAAGCTTTTCTTTGGCCAATTGGCTACCAGTGTTTATGCTACAAACCTGTCCCTTGTTGATTTTATCCAACCCAATAGAAGTCCCTTGACTGCTACCAATGCGCTGTTAAAAATATGGATAAAAATAATAATTTTACTTCTACTACATGTCACCATGTTCAAAATAATTTAACCAAGGAAAATTGACCAACAAACTAACAAAAGTAATAAAGAAATAGCTAGAAATTTTACTTTTTATGTTTGGCTTGAAAAGTGTGTCAGGCGCGAGGACCATTTAAGAATGCAAAGCCTATTTCAAATAAAAATTTGCCTAAGAGTTTATAGGGTTGGACATCTCCACTTATTGCCAACTGATTTTGAGTATGATACTTTGATGACTTCACTCGCAATGCCGAGTCGCTCATGCGGCCAAGACAGTTTTATGAACAACAACAACCTGGCAGACGGGCTGCCTTCAGTTTCTATAAACCAAGACCAGATATTCGACCCAACCTAATTTCCTAAAGAAGTTGGATCAGTCCTTTACAGTCTCAAACTGGGTCATCACTACCGGAATTCTAACATAAGAATTATCAGAATTCTGGACCGAAACATTTGGAAAGTATCCAAGTGCCTGAATGAGCCAACTATATCAGAAAACTATGTTGGAGTTGAACCGTATAGCTTCTCATCTGATATGGCGCAGTCATTTTATGGCTGATATTGGAGCACATGCTCCCTTTTTCTATATTTTCAGAAAAAGAGAATTAATATATGATCTGTTCGAAGCTGCCATTGCTATGAGAATGATGCATAATTATTTTCGAATCAAGGGATAAGTATCGGCTGATCTAGCTCATGGCTAGATAGATAAATGTTTGAATGTGAAATGTATCTAAATTTAGACTATATGACATTAATGTTGAATGCGAAATATAGTCTAAATTTCGGGCACGTTTACTTAATTAAAATGGAAAAAATCATGAATCGGAGACAACTGGAATGGGAGAATAAAGAAATCGTTTGATTCCAAAGGCTTTGATTCCTAAACTCATCTCGTCGCCCTTCGAAATCAAATTCCTGAGTATTCAGAAATCGATTCCTGACAAGAAGGTGAGACTTACACCCATTCCGATTCCTTTATGCGTTGGTAAGTGCAGAAATATTTTTACCTCGGAACCATTCCGATTTCTTTATTTGTTAGTAAACATAGGAATAATTTTAGCCCTAACCATTCCCTCCACTTTCATTCCCATTCCAAGTAAGTAAACGTGCCCTTAGACTCATATCATTCCCTTCGAAATCTTCCATCTTTTCAAAGAAATTCAAAGTCTTCAATAAGCCTTTAAACCTTGTAGCTAGAGTTGTGTGAGGAGATTTGCAAAACATGCATTACGACTAATTGGCTTACTTATCAAGCTAAAATGAGAATAAATTCAAGCAATTGGATCGACTGGTTGGCTTAATAGCCGCCACTAATTGTCTTGGCAGAGGCGTAACGAGGCTACACGGTGATGCTGGTGGTGGTGAGCTAGGTTCTCGTTCTCCGTTGTACATCCGAGGTCGCAGCCTTCTTGGGTGCCTAGAGAGTTGGGCGTCCAAAGTATCTTTTGGGCCTGGGTCGCTCTGGTTTGGGCTTGTGCTTTGATTTAAAATAGTCTTTTGTTGGCTATGGTTCTTAGAGCCATTCACTCTTGGGTCCGTATTTGAGCTTTAGGAGGATTCTACTTAAGAAGATGGGATACAGTTTGTATTGGGATTGGCGTCCTGGTTTCCTGATTCTTGCTCTTGAGAGTTCGATTGCCAACGTCTAAGTTTTTGACACTTCCGGTCACCTTGATTCTCTTAGGGGTCTCACCTCGCTCTAGTATTGGAAATTCTATTGAGGTATATCTCCCAGGTTACAGTTACGGTCCTAGTTATAGTTTCTACTGCATTTATACTGCTCAAATGACATGTGTAGTGCATTTCGATATCTTTCACCATTTAGTCATATTCGATCTGGTTACTTTTTTTTATGTTAGATGCACTTGTGCATCTTGTTTTGTTTCATTAATTTTCTTTCGATGCAAAATGTGTTTGCATCGCTCCATAGCTTGTCGTAATTTCCTTAAAAAAAAAAAAACTTGCAAGGTCACGGTTATATCAGATTTATTTAAGCCTGAGTCAGTTTCATTTATTTTTATTTATTGAGATTAATTGTGATATGCGTTTCTTTCATCATTAAGTAAATTATATAAATAGTGAACATTGCTAGCCATAGCATATACACACACCGAAAACAAAGTAAGAAAAAGCGAGAGTACGAATACCACCTCTTTCTAGGCATGGATGCAAGACTATTTTGTCCTATATTCTTGCTCTTCATGCTATCAACTT
This sequence comes from Rosa rugosa, assembly GCF_958449725.1. Taxonomy (NCBI): domain Eukaryota; kingdom Viridiplantae; phylum Streptophyta; class Magnoliopsida; order Rosales; family Rosaceae; genus Rosa; species Rosa rugosa. The sequence goes on from NC_084822.1 coordinate 20,384,238, forward strand.
CACGTAAGTCTCTCTCGCCATGAAACTAAATTTCAGCAAATACTAATAGCAGATTAAATGTTCTGGTTTTTATTTTTTCTATGACTATTTATCATGTAAGCTATAGCTTAAGCAATTGTTAAAATGCTTTTTATTTATTTATAATTTATTTAACCACTCAGACAAATGATGCAATTTGGAATAAAATCTTTGCAGAAAATGCAATAGCCCAGGGGTTAATCTGCCACGAAGTCTATCCCAATACAGATTTATTTTGGTTCGATTGTGATAAGAGCAAGTGTTCAGATTTCTGCACAAGTCACGGTTATCCGAAGGGCAAGTGCGAAGCTTTTCTTTGGCCAATTGGCTACCAGTGTTTATGCTACAAACCTGTCCCTTGTTGATTTTATCCAACCCAATAGAAGTCCCTTGACTGCTACCAATGCGCTGTTAAAAATATGGATACAAATAATAATTTTACTTCTACTACATGTCACCATGTTCAAAATAATTTAACCAAGGAAAATTGACCAACAAACTAACAAAAGTAATAAAGAAATAGCTAGAAATTTTACTTTTTATGTTTGGCTTGAAAAGTGTGTCAGGCGCGAGGACCATTTAAGAATGCAAAGCCTATTTCAAATAAAAATTTGCCTAAGAGTTTATAGGGTTGGACATCTCCACTTATTGCCAACTGATTTTGAGTATGATACTTTGATGACTTCACTCGCAATGCCGAGTCGCTCATGCGGCCAAGACAGTTTTATGAACAACAACAACCTGGCAGACGGGCTGCCTTCAGTTTCTATAAACCAAGACCAGATATTCGACCCAACCTAATTTCCTAAAGAAGTTGGATCAGTCCTTTACAGTCTCAAACTGGGTCATCACTACCGGAATTCTAACATAAGAATTATCAGAATTCTGGACCGAAACATTTGGAAAATATCCAAGTGCCTGAATGAGCCAACTATATCAGAAAACTATGTTGGAGTTGAACCGTATAGCTTCTCATCTGATATGGCGCAGTCATTTTATGGCTGATATTGGAGCACATGCTCCCTTTTTCTATATTTTCAGAAAAAGAGAATTAATATATGATCTGTTCGAAGCTGCCATTGCTATGAGAATGATGCATAATTATTTTCGAATCAAGGGATAAGTATCGGCTGATCTAGCTCATGGCTAGATAGATAAATGTTTGAATGTGAAATGTATCTAAATTTAGACTATATGACATTAATGTTGAATGCGAAATATAGTCTAAATTTCGGGCACGTTTACTTAATTAAAATGGAAAAAATCATGAATCGGAGACAACTGGAATGGGAGAATAAAGAAATCGTTTGATTCCAAAGGCTTTGATTCCTAAACTCATCTCGTCGCCCTTCGAAATCAAATTCCTGAGTATTCAGAAATCGATTCCTGACAAGAAGGTGAGACTTACACCCATTCCGATTCCTTTATGCGTTGGTAAGTGCAGAAATATTTTTACCTCGGAACCATTCCGATTTCTTTATTTGTTAGTAAACATAGGAATAATTTTAGCCCTAACCATTCCCTCCACTTTCATTCCCATTCCAAGTAAGTAAACGTGCCCTTAGACTCATATCATTCCCTTCGAAATCTTCCATCTTTTCAAAGAAATTCAAAGTCTTCAATAAGCCTTTAAACCTTGTAGCTAGAGTTGTGTGAGGAGATTTGCAAAACATGCATTACGACTAATTGGCTTACTTATCAAGCTAAAATGAGAATAAATTCAAGCAATTGGATCGACTGGTTGGCTTAATAGCCGCCACTAATTGTCTTGGCAGAGGCGTAACGAGGCTACACGGTGATGCTGGTGGTGGTGAGCTAGGTTCTCGTTCTCCGTTGTACATCCGAGGTCGCAGCCTTCTTGGGTGCCTAGAGAGTTGGGCGTCCAAAGTATCTTTTGGGCCTGGGTCGCTCTGGTTTGGGCTTGTGCTTTGATTTAAAATAGTCTTTTGTTGGCTATGGTTCTTAGAGCCATTCACTCTTGGGTCCGTATTTGAGCTTTAGGAGGATTCTACTTAAGAAGATGGGATACAGTTTGTATTGGGATTGGCGTCCTGGTTTCCTGATTCTTGCTCTTGAGAGTTCGATTGCCAACGTCTAAGTTTTTGACACTTCCGGTCACCTTGATTCTCTTAGGGGTCTCACCTCGCTCTAGTATTGGAAATTCTATTGAGGTATATCTCCCAGGTTACAGTTACGGTCCTAGTTATAGTTTCTACTGCATTTATACTGCTCAAATGACATGTGTAGTGCATTTCGATATCTTTCACCATTTAGTCATATTCGATCTGGTTACTTTTTTTTATGTTAGATGCACTTGTGCATCTTGTTTTGTTTCATTAATTTTCTTTCGATGCAAAATGTGTTTGCATCGCTCCATAGCTTGTCGTAATTTCCTTAAAAAAAAAAAAACTTGCAAGGTCACGGTTATATCAGATTTATTTAAGCCTGAGTCAGTTTCATTTATTTTTATTTATTGAGATTAATTGTGATATGCGTTTCTTTCATCATTAAGTAAATTATATAAATAGTGAACATTGCTAGCCATAGCATATACACACACCGAAAACAAAGTAAGAAAAAGCGAGAGTACGAATACCACCTCTTTCTAGGCATGGATGCAAGACTATTTTGTCCTATATTCTTGCTCTTCATGCTATCAACTTCACGTAAGTCTCTCTCGCCATGAAACTAAATTTCAGCAAATACTAATAGCAGATTAAATGTTCTGGTTTTTATTTTTTCTATGACTATTTATCATGTAAGCTATAGCTTAAGCAATTGTTAAAATGCTTTTTATTTATTTATAATTTATTTAACCACTCAGACAAATGATGCAATTTGGAATAAAATCTTTGCAGAAAATGCAATAGCCCAGGGGTTAATCTGCCACGAAGTCTATCCCAATACAGATTTATTTTGGTTCGATTGTGATAAGAGCAAGTGTTCAGATTTCTGCACAAGTCACGGTTATCCGAAGGGCAAGTGCGAAGCTTTTCTTTGGCCAATTGGCTACCAGTGTTTATGCTACAAACCTGTCCCTTGTTGATTTTATCCAACCCAATAGAAGTCCCTTGACTGCTACCAATGCGCTGTTAAAAATATGGATACAAATAATAATTTTACTTCTACTACATGTCACCATGTTCAAAATAATTTAACCAAGGAAAATTGACCAACAAACTAACAAAAGTAATAAAGAAATAGCTAGAAATTTTACTTTTTATGTTTGGCTTGAAAAGTGTGTCAGGCGCGAGGACCATTTAAGAATGCAAAGCCTATTTCAAATAAAAATTTGCCTAAGAGTTTATAGGGTTGGACATCTCCACTTATTGCCAACTGATTTTGAGTATGATACTTTGATGACTTCACTCGCAATGCCGAGTCGCTCATGCGGCCAAGACAGTTTTATGAACAACAACAACCTGGCAGACGGGCTGCCTTCAGTTTCTATAAACCAAGACCAGATATTCGACCCAACCTAATTTCCTAAAGAAGTTGGATCAGTCCTTTACAGTCTCAAACTGGGTCATCACTACCGGAATTCTAACATAAGAATTATCAGAATTCTGGACCGAAACATTTGGAAAATATCCAAGTGCCTGAATGAGCCAACTATATCAGAAAACTATGTTGGAGTTGAACCGTATAGCTTCTCATCTGATATGGCGCAGTCATTTTATGGCTGATATTGGAGCACATGCTCCCTTTTTCTATATTTTCAGAAAAAGAGAATTAATATATGATCTGTTCGAAGCTGCCATTGCTATGAGAATGATGCATAATTATTTTCGAATCAAGGGATAAGTATCGGCTGATCTAGCTCATGGCTAGATAGATAAATGTTTGAATGTGAAATGTATCTAAATTTAGACTATATGACATTAATGTTGAATGCGAAATATAGTCTAAATTTCGGGCACGTTTACTTAATTAAAATGGAAAAAATCATGAATCGGAGACAACTGGAATGGGAGAATAAAGAAATCGTTTGATTCCAAAGGCTTTGATTCCTAAACTCATCTCGTCGCCCTTCGAAATCAAATTCCTGAGTATTCAGAAATCGATTCCTGACAAGAAGGTGAGACTTACACCCATTCCGATTCCTTTATGCGTTGGTAAGTGCAGAAATATTTTTACCTCGGAACCATTCCGATTTCTTTATTTGTTAGTAAACATAGGAATAATTTTAGCCCTAACCATTCCCTCCACTTTCATTCCCATTCCAAGTAAGTAAACGTGCCCTTAGACTCATATCATTCCCTTCGAAATCTTCCATCTTTTCAAAGAAATTCAAAGTCTTCAATAAGCCTTTAAACCTTGTAGCTAGAGTTGTGTGAGGAGATTTGCAAAACATGCATTACGACTAATTGGCTTACTTATCAAGCTAAAATGAGAATAAATTCAAGCAATTGGATCGACTGGTTGGCTTAATAGCCGCCACTAATTGTCTTGGCAGAGGCGTAACGAGGCTACACGGTGATGCTGGTGGTGGTGAGCTAGGTTCTCGTTCTCCGTTGTACATCCGAGGTCGCAGCCTTCTTGGGTGCCTAGAGAGTTGGGCGTCCAAAGTATCTTTTGGGCCTGGGTCGCTCTGGTTTGGGCTTGTGCTTTGATTTAAAATAGTCTTTTGTTGGCTATGGTTCTTAGAGCCATTCACTCTTGGGTCCGTATTTGAGCTTTAGGAGGATTCTACTTAAGAAGATGGGATACAGTTTGTATTGGGATTGGCGTCCTGGTTTCCTGATTCTTGCTCTTGAGAGTTCGATTGCCAACGTCTAAGTTTTTGACACTTCCGGTCACCTTGATTCTCTTAGGGGTCTCACCTCGCTCTAGTATTGGAAATTCTATTGAGGTATATCTCCCAGGTTACAGTTACGGTCCTAGTTATAGTTTCTACTGCATTTATACTGCTCAAATGACATGTGTAGTGCATTTCGATATCTTTCACCATTTAGTCATATTCGATCTGGTTACTTTTTTTTATGTTAGATGCACTTGTGCATCTTGTTTTGTTTCATTAATTTTCTTTCGATGCAAAATGTGTTTGCATCGCTCCATAGCTTGTCGTAATTTCCTTAAAAAAAAAAAAACTTGCAAGGTCACGGTTATATCAGATTTATTTAAGCCTGAGTCAGTTTCATTTATTTTTATTTATTGAGATTAATTGTGATATGCGTTTCTTTCATCATTAAGTAAATTATATAAATAGTGAACATTGCTAGCCATAGCATATACACACACCGAAAACAAAGTAAGAAAAAGCGAGAGTACGAATACCACCTCTTTCTAGGCATGGATGCAAGACTATTTTGTCCTATATTCTTGCTCTTCATGCTATCAACTTCACGTAAGTCTCTCTCGCCATGAAACTAAATTTCAGCAAATACTAATAGCAGATTAAATGTTCTGGTTTTTATTTTTTCTATGACTATTTATCATGTAAGCTATAGCTTAAGCAATTGTTAAAATGCTTTTTATTTATTTATAATTTATTTAACCACTCAGACAAATGATGCAATTTGGAATAAAATCTTTGCAGAAAATGCAATAGCCCAGGGGTTAATCTGCCACGAAGTCTATCCCAATACAGATTTATTTTGGTTCGATTGTGATAAGAGCAAGTGTTCAGATTTCTGCACAAGTCACGGTTATCCGAAGGGCAAGTGCGAAGCTTTTCTTTGGCCAATTGGCTACCAGTGTTTATGCTACAAACCTGTCCCTTGTTGATTTTATCCAACCCAATAGAAGTCCCTTGACTGCTACCAATGCGCTGTTAAAAATATGGATACAAATAATAATTTTACTTCTACTACATGTCACCATGTTCAAAATAATTTAACCAAGGAAAATTGACCAACAAACTAACAAAAGTAATAAAGAAATAGCTAGAAATTTTACTTTTTATGTTTGGCTTGAAAAGTGTGTCAGGCGCGAGGACCATTTAAGAATGCAAAGCCTATTTCAAATAAAAATTTGCCTAAGAGTTTATAGGGTTGGACATCTCCACTTATTGCCAACTGATTTTGAGTATGATACTTTGATGACTTCACTCGCAATGCCGAGTCGCTCATGCGGCCAAGACAGTTTTATGAACAACAACAACCTGGCAGACGGGCTGCCTTCAGTTTCTATAAACCAAGACCAGATATTCGACCCAACCTAATTTCCTAAAGAAGTTGGATCAGTCCTTTACAGTCTCAAACTGGGTCATCACTACCGGAATTCTAACATAAGAATTATCAGAATTCTGGACCGAAACATTTGGAAAATATCCAAGTGCCTGAATGAGCCAACTATATCAGAAAACTATGTTGGAGTTGAACCGTATAGCTTCTCATCTGATATGGCGCAGTCATTTTATGGCTGATATTGGAGCACATGCTCCCTTTTTCTATATTTTCAGAAAAAGAGAATTAATATATGATCTGTTCGAAGCTGCCATTGCTATGAGAATGATGCATAATTATTTTCGAATCAAGGGATAAGTATCGGCTGATCTAGCTCATGGCTAGATAGATAAATGTTTGAATGTGAAATGTATCTAAATTTAGACTATATGACATTAATGTTGAATGCGAAATATAGTCTAAATTTCGGGCACGTTTACTTAATTAAAATGGAAAAAATCATGAATCGGAGACAACTGGAATGGGAGAATAAAGAAATCTTTTGATTCCAAATGCTTTGATTCCTAAACTCATCTCGTCGCCCTTCGAAATCAAATTCCTGAGTATTCAGAAATCGATTCCTGACAAGAAGGTGAGACTTACACCCATTCCGATTCCTTTATGCGTTGGTAAGTGCAGAAATATTTTTACCTCGGAACCATTCCGATTTCTTTATTTGTTAGTAAACATAGGAATAATTTTAGCCCTAACCATTCCCTCCACTTTCATTCCCATTCCAAGTAAGTAAACGTGCCCTTAGACTCATATCATTCCCTTCGAAATCTTCCATCTTTTCAAAGAAATTCAAAGTCTTCAATAAGCCTTTAAACCTTGTAGCTAGAGTTGTGTGAGGAGATTTGCAAAACATGCATTACGACTAATTGGCTTACTTATCAAGCTAAAATGAGAATAAATTCAAGCAATTGGATCGACTGGTTGGCTTAATAGCCGCCACTAATTGTCTTGGCAGAGGCGTAACGAGGCTACACGGTGATGCTGGTGGTGGTGAGCTAGGTTCTCGTTCTCCGTTGTACATCCGAGGTCGCAGCCTTCTTGGGTGCCTAGAGAGTTGGGCGTCCAAAGTATCTTTTGGGCCTGGGTCGCTCTGGTTTGGGCTTGTGCTTTGATTTAAAATAGTCTTTTGTTGGCTATGGTTCTTAGAGCCATTCACTCTTGGGTCCGTATTGGAGCCTTTTTGTGGAGGTACTAACACTGGGGGTTGTGTTAGATACTTCTTGAGTTCGTCGAAAGCCTTTTGGTGCTCTGGTTCCCACTTGTATTCATCTCCAATTTTCAACTTAAGTAGAGAAGAGAAAGGCCGAAGTTTACCGGCCAAGTTAGAGATGAATCGTCTGAGAAAATTAACCTGACCAAGGAATGATTGTAGCTGTTTTTTGGTAGAAGGAGCGGGTGCGTCGATAATAGCTTTAGCCTTATTTTTGTCGACCTCAATTCCGCGTTGGTGAATGAGAAAACCTAGAAAATTTCCCGCTGACACTCCGAAAACACACTTCTTGGGGTTCATTTTAAGTTTATGTTTTCGCATACGTTTGAAAGTTTCCTCAAGATCGGCTAGATGTCCCGATCGGGTTTTTGATTTAACAACTACGTCATCTATGTACACCTCCACAGTTTTACCAATTAAATCGTGAAAAATGGCGTTCATGGCCCTTTGATAGGTTGCTCCGGCATTCTTTAAACCGAAAGGCATCACTACCCATTCAAAGGTTCAAACAAAACCTGGGCACCTGAAGGCGGTTTTATGGACATCTTCTTCGGCTACAAATATTTGATTATAGCCGGCATGACCATCCATAAATGATAATATTTCATGTTTGGCCGCTCCATCAATTAAGAGATCGGCCATTGGCATAGGATATTCATCTTTTGGAGTGGCCAAATTCAAGTTTCTGAAGTCAACGCATACTCTCATCTTGCCATTTTTCTTTCTTACAGGTACAGCGTTAGAAACCCATTCCACATATCTAGCAGGTCTAATAAATTTAGCATGTAATAATCTTTCAATTTCTTCTTTCATTTCAATTTGTACCTCGGCGGAACATCGCCGAGGAGCTTGTTTGTAAGGTTTACAATCATCTCTAAGAGGTAATACATGTTCTACTAAACTTCTATCGAGCCCGGGCATTTCATTGTACTCCCATGCAAAACAATCCTTATATTCTCGTAATAAAGCCTCCATTGCTGCTCGCAGTTCGGGAGCAAGAAGTCGACTGATAGAAATAAGCCGAGGGTTATCCTCATCTCCCAAGTTGATTTGGTCTACGGGATCTTGAGTTTCGGCTTCAGTATCTTCCAATTCGGCCGGAGCTGGGCCGATATCTTCCAACTGCAGTTCTTCTTCCTGTTGTTCTGTAATATATTCCATCAAGTTGATGGCCGAGTTAGACTTGGTAGTCCTGTCGGCCCAATAGGCCAGCAAACGTCCTAAAATAGATCGGACTGCGGCCTTTCTTTCTAGAGACCTTGGGTCTCTAGACATTGATATTGTCCTTGAAGAGGTCAACCAGGGTTGGACGCTCTGCATCTTGCAAAATATCCTCACTCCCTAGGTTGACAATTTTCTGGGCCGTAACTTGAGTAGGTCGGCCCTTGCTATCTCGTCCACTGAAAGTAAAATAACCAATGTCATCCTCGTAAAACCTTGCTTCGACTACATTGGTGGATGCCTGAAATGGGTTATTGTCTGCTGGAATGACCTCAATTTTGTCTCCATGCCAGAAGATCAACACTTGATGCAGGGAAGAAGGGACGCACATGTTCTGGTGAATCCAATCGCGGCCAAGCAATGCATTGTAATGAGCAGATGAGTCGACCACGAAGAAAGCTGTCATGTTTGTCTTTTCCCCCACAGTGACATCGAGTGGGAGAATACCTCTTGGCCTGCTTTTACCTCCAGAGAAGTTGCTCACTGTAATGTCTGAAGGGAGCAAATCAGATTCAGTTCTGCGTAATTTCTTCATGACGGCTGTAGGTAACACATTAACTGCCGCACCATTGTCCACCAAAACTTTCGTTATTGGATATCCCTCTATGTAAGCCGTGATGTATAACGGCTTCAAATGTTGAGCCATTGTGGCCGTTGGTTTTGTGAGTACCACACGGCCGTCGTCATCCTTCAACTGGGCATCGACTTCATCAATCTCAAATCGAGGTTGTTGATCGGCAACAAAGTCGCCGATCAGTTCATTTGACTGACCTGGTTGAGCTTTGAGTTCTGAAGGTAGGACATAAACCATGTTGATGTCCATTGTATTACCTTCTCCTTTTCCAAAGGCCTCGTCCTTGTAAAATGGGGATAAGTTTTCTATGTCAAAAGCTGTGTCATCTCCTATGTCATAGTCGATTCCAGTTTCATTTTCGTAGTCACCTTGTTCCTCCTCTTCCCCATAATTGACTTCCTCATCACCTTCGTCTCCAAAATCGTCCTGCTTGCCATTGTTCGTGGCAGCACCATCTACCATTTCCTCATCTTTCAACTTCTGATTGAGACTGGCTTGCTCTTTTTTTAATTCTTCAATGGCCCCAGTTGTCAGCTTGGTGGATGCCTTTTCTGTCTCAGCTTGCCATTCAATTGCACGAGCCCGCAGGTATTTGGACAAATTGTCCAATAGTTTGCTCTCTGCGGACGTGAATCCATATATTTCAGCAGCCGGATGTTGTTTATGGTAAGTGCGAAGGTAAGCAAGGTCAGAATCAGAGATGGGCAAATTATCAGTGTTGGCTTCCATCTTACAGTTCTCCATCATAGCCTGATAACTGATCTTTAAGCCGATGCTAGAATCCTCAGTGATGAGGTATGATTCTGAAGACAGATCCTTTTCCAACATTGTCATCATCGCATTTTCCTCCTCAGTTAGGCCATAAGTGGCCAATGCTGAATAGATCCTATGATATTTCTTCATCATTCCCAAATCTTGATTTGAGAATGGCGGATCTTGTCCTCTTAGTACTCTTATTGTGGGGATTTTCCCATTTGGCATTTTATCCTTAGCCGCCTTCTGAATTTCCTTCTGCTGTTCAATATCCTTAGCTCTGGCATCGGCCTTCGCTTGCTCTTTAGTTGCGAAGTCTTTCTTCTCTAAATAATCATCAAGTTCCCTTGCGAGCTGGACCTCTTCTGGCGTTATGCCATAGGTTTTCTCAGCCGAGTGACTTCTATGAAAACATCTAAGGAAATGAAAGTCGGCTTCTGAAACTGGAATTTGAGCGACTATATCCTTCTTTTGAATTCCTTTGCGATGTGCTTGATACAAGGCTTTCAAACCAGGAGTAATGAATCGGCTATGGAATCCCTGCCGAATCAGAGCATGATCTGCATCAGAATTTGCTATTATTGTATTGAGAATATAATCTTGGCTCCTCGGAAGCCCATAGACTGCAAGGGCTGAATGTTTCTGATGGAACTTTCTCATTGTCTCCAATTCAGCCAACTTAAATGGAGGGTTGAGATGTTTGAAGATCTTTACCCCTCCTTCGGTAAACCGCAGGTGAGGTAGCTTTGGGAAGCTAAGAACATTCTCAAACTGGTCACCGATGGTCTCAAGTTCCATAGGTTCTCCTGAATCCTTATGAAAGTTTTCTCTTATTATGGGGGCTTCTCTGTTATCTGCTTCAGTTGAGCGTTTGATTTCCTGCCCTTCAGACCCTTGCTGCCTTGCGGCCGCCACTTCCCTTTGCATGCGTCTCTTTTGAGTTTTTGTCAAAGGGGAAAATGGTTGATCTCTGGCCGCTCGGCCATACCACCTGTTGTCATGAGTAACTGGTGGCCGATATGTCCTATAAGGTCTACGGCCTCTATTTCTAGCAAAGTAATCTTGGTCATAAAATCGATCATCTTGGTCGAAACCTGATCGTCGTCGGCCATTGAAACCGTCAGTGAAATTTCCCTCAAGATCATCATCCTCAAAAGTCAACCTCCTCCTCACCGAAAGTCGTCCACTCTCGGCGTTTTCAGATTCCTTTATCCTCTTAAACACACTTTGGGAAGTTTGCTGTCCCTGATAACATCCCTTGGGACTGTGGGGTCCAAAGAGCTTAAGTGCTTCATCCTCGGCCAAATTGGCCGTGGGAGTCCCCAATTCATTGCCAGCATGTTTCGCTCCGGTGTCTCTCTTCTTACTTTCTCCACAATTAGTTGGAGCTTTTGACTCAGGCTTGACCTGTTGATCAGTAGCTAACTCTTGGTTCTTGATTTGCAGAAGGTTACTGAGGGTTACCTCACAGTTGCAACGGCTGCACAGAATCACAGAACTGGCCAGCGGTGCTTTTGAAGTAGAGGACGATGAGGCCTTCAAAGCCGGTGGCATTGTCATATCATATGCATCCTCATCCTGACTGTCATAAACTGGCTCCCTCCTCTGGTCACGAAACATATACCTCCTACGGGCCCTAGGATCAGACAAGTTCATATTTGGCCAATTCCTCCTGTGACCTCTTGGGAAGTTGACGTACACCATGTTGACTGGAAATGGGTCGGTATCGACAAGCTGAGCCGGTTTGCTCGTCTCGGGGAATTTCAGCTTTCCTTTCTCGATGAGATCCTGCAAAGCATCACGGTAAACCACACAATTGTTAGTAGAATGCTTCCATGAATTATGAAATTTACAATAAGACTGATTTCTAATTTCATCGGCCTTAGGTATAACATGGCCGTTTGGCAATTTAATTACTTTCTCAGCAAGAAGTTGATCAAAAATTATGTCAGCCTTTGTGATATCAAAAGTGTAAGTGCGGGTAGGTGTCAATCTTAAAGGTGTGCCATCTTTGGTATGATAGGTTATCGGCTGAGGTTTATCCTTGATTGGGTTTGTTGGCTTTGCAAGGGCTTTACAAACCACTGGCTTGTTTATAAATAATTCGGCAGCATTGATATCGGCCGAATCTTCTTCCTCGACCTTCAAACCTTTGAAATTGGCCTCCATAGCATGAACAGTAGGATTCTTATAATAAGTGCCCTTTGAGGCTGATCTAGCTTGAGTTTCTTCTCTGATGATTGCCTCGTATCTGGCCACGCTAGTGGTTAATTCAAAGATGTCCCTAATATCAACTCCTTCATATTTCTTGCGCAACTCGTAATTTAGACCTTGTTGAGCTATCCGGACAAACTCTAGCTCTCCCAAATTAACTCTGCACTTGTTTCTTGCGGCCTTAAATCTGTCTAAGAAATCTTGGGCTGATTCATGTGCTTCCTGATACATCTTTGCCAAATCGGCAATTGTGACTTCTGGTTCAGCTCGATAGAATTGCTCATGGAAAGCTCTTTCCATGTCGGCCCAGTTTTGAATAGAATTAGGTGCCAAGTTAACAAACCACGCATGTGCAGGGCCGGTCAATGAGTTTTCAAACCACTTCAGCTTCAAGTCATCATCTCTAGAGTGTTCGGCACACCGTGCTGTGAACCGAGAAATATGTGCTATGGTTGATTGGTAATCATCTCCACTGAATAGAGGAAAGTCAGGAAATTTGAATCCCCTCGGATAATCTCTGTTTTCAACCCTTTCCGGATATGGTTTGGTGTATCTCGGCCTGGCCGTTCTTCTGGGAGCCGGCCCAACAGTTTCTTCACAGATTCTCCTAATTTCTTCGACTGTCAACCCGTTCCTAGGTGGATTTTGTGCTCCCAAACCGTTGTTGTTATTTATCGGCTGTTGCACATAGTTATTGGCCATTCCAAATTGGGGTTGAGCTTGGAATGGCTGTCCACCAATAGGAAACTGAGCCTGTGGCTGTGGAACATAAGCATGAGCTTGCTGCCATGGAGGTTGAAGTGCTTGGTTAAGTTGGCCTTGTTGATTTTGTATCAACAAGGTTTGCAAAGTGTTCTGACCATTCACCATAGCCGCCATTGTTTGGTTCAGCTGCTCAAGAGACGTTTGCAATCCTCCAATTGATCGGTTAGTATTCTCTCCCAAAACATTGGCTAACTGATCTACCAACGTTCTATTGTTGATTTCTCCTCGGGCAGCGAGTTCATTCGTCTGCAATTTAAAAACTTCATTCAATACTTTATACATATACTCGGCTGACACTCCAGCCGGTTCTAAATAGTCAGCTTCCACAGTATCTCCGACTCTTCCATCTCGAGCTGCATATATGATAGCGCCGGGAGTGGTCGCGCTATTTGAGGCACCCTGAAAAGCATTTAGTGGTGAGCCTCTAGATGAACTTTCAGTAGATTGTCTGGCCAAAGCTGCTTCAGCGGCCGCTCGTCTCATGTCTTCTTGCCTTGCAGCGGCGTCGGCTGCCGCTGCTTGTGTAGCATCCTGCCTTGCGGCTAATTCGGCTGCTGCAGTCTTTGCTGCTTCTTGAGCTCTACGTTCATCGGCTGATTGCTCTGCCGATGAAGAATCTGAAGTCCCATTCCCATTTGACTCGAGTGACATTCTGATTGGAGTAAGATCGAGCTTCGGCCGTGATGGACAGAAAGTTGAATTATGTCCAGACTCTCCACACCGAAGACACTTCTTTCCCCTGTTTACACTGTACGGGTTGTCTTGTTTTTGTTGACTAACCTCCTTCCCTTGCATTCAACCTTACTAAGAAAATAGTAATCTTGTGTCCCACTGGGCGTGCCAAAAGATGTTGCCTCTAAAAATCACATCGGCCAGAAAGCCGAGAGATCAAGGAACAAATGTCCTTCTTGGTGAGTAGATTGCGGGGCGTGCCAGCACACGGCCAGAAGGCCAAGTGTGCAATTGTAGTTGTAGTAGATGTAGTTCTGACTTATCAAGCAATTGTTGGCCGAGGAAGGAACTGATTCTCGGCCGATAGCTCGCTGCCTTTGGATCAAGGACTTGATGGCTGAAGGTCGGGTGAATTGGGTGTGGTTGTGAGAGTGTGAGTGAATATGAATTGTCTGGTCACAGGGCTTAAGTCAATTGGATCCAAATAATAACAAGTAACTGTAAATGTAAACTCGTAACGGATGAAATCTTCAAGATTGATAGCTACTATGCGACTACGAACAGTAAATAACATGATTAAACAAACAAAGCATAAAGACAATAAGGAGCAAATAAAAGATAATAACAACGAAACTGAAATATGGAACGGCTGAAAATTATTAACTATTGTTTGAAAGAAAACAAAGAGAACAATCCAAAATCAATACTAGGCTACAAGGAAATTAAAGCAACTGAAATTGTAACTAGCAGAGCAAATAAACTAGGGAAACAGACGGAACTTCTACCTAAGCAAAAGGTAATACGAAAATAAGAGAAGCTTGATGGCTTGAGTTTCTGGAGTTGTGTGTCTTGTCTTCTGTCGATGCTTCTATTTATATTGGCTGCTTTGTGACTTGAACTGATCTCTTGGCTCTTTGAAGTTGAGTGGAATTCGGCCTCCTTCTAGCTCAGTGACTCTATCTTACTTTGGCTTCAATACTTATCGTCGGCTGACTTGACGTTGGACTCTATCTGGATCGGCTCTGATGGTCGTCATCAACAGCTGCAATTAATCTTGAAGAAGACTATCTTGGATTGAACTCTCCTTATCGGCTAATGATACTAGATTCCACCTCATCTTTATCATTTATTAGCTTCTCTGACAATCGGCCATTATCTTTCTAAGTTGAGTTCGGGTTGGAAACCAATTAGAGCACTGGCCAATGGGCTTTTAGACAATAAACCAATGACCACGTGCCGGCCGATAACCAAAGGCCTAGCTTCGTCTGACTCATCTTGGACCAACTGCAATATCCACTTACTCATCGGCCACCATTTCTTGTTATCAGCCCAAATTACTTGTTGAGCAGCTCATTGTAATTAGAAGCCATTCAAAAACTATGCACATTAGCTACGTCGGAGTGGACATGCAAATGTGGGTACAAACATGAACTCTAAGAACGGACCCAAAGCTCAAATACTTCTAAATTAAGAAGATGGGATACAGTTTGTATTGGGATTGGCGTCCTGGTTTCCTGATTCTTGCTCTTGAGAGTTCGATTGCCAACGTCTAAGTTTTTGACACTTCCGGTCACCTTGATTCTCTTAGGGGTCTCACCTCGCTCTAGTATTGGAAATTCTATTGAGGTATATCTCCCAGGTTACAGTTACGGTCCTAGTTATAGTTTCTACTGCATTTATACTGCTCAAATGACATGTGTAGTGCATTTCGATATCTTTCACCATTTAGTCATATTCGATCTGGTTACTTTTTTTTATGTTAGATGCACTTGTGCATCTTGTTTTGTTTCATTAATTTTCTTTCGATGCAAAATGTGTTTGCATCGCTCCATAGCTTGTCGTAATTTCCTTAAAAAAAAAAAAACTTGCAAGGTCACGGTTATATCAGATTTATTTAAGCCTGAGTCAGTTTCATTTATTTTTATTTATTGAGATTAATTGTGATATGCGTTTCTTTCATCATTAAGTAAATTATATAAATAGTGAACATTGCTAGCCATAGCATATACACACACCGAAAACAAAGTAAGAAAAAGCGAGAGTACGAATACCACCTCTTTCTAGGCATGGATGCAAGACTATTTTGTCCTATATTCTTGCTCTTCATGCTATCAACTTCACGTAAGTCTCTCTCGCCATGAAACTAAATTTCAGCAAATACTAATAGCAGATTAAATGTTCTGGTTTTTATTTTTTCTATGACTATTTATCATGTAAGCTATAGCTTAAGCAATTGTTAAAATGCTTTTTATTTATTTATAATTTATTTAACCACTCAGACAAATGATGCAATTTGGAATAAAATCTTTGCAGAAAATGCAATAGCCCAGGGGTTAATCTGCCACGAAGTCTATCCCAATACAGATTTATTTTGGTTCGATTGTGATAAGAGCAAGTGTTCAGATTTCTGCACAAGTCACGGTTATCCGAAGGGCAAGTGCGAAGCTTTTCTTTGGCCAATTGGCTACCAGTGTTTATGCTACAAACCTGTCCCTTGTTGATTTTATCCAACCCAATAGAAGTCCCTTGACTGCTACCAATGTGCTGTTAAAAATATGGATACAAATAATAATTTTACTTCTACTACATGTCACCATGTTCAAAATAATTTAACCAAGGAAAATTGACCAACAAACTAACAAAAGTAATAAAGAAATAGCTAGAAATTTTACTTTTTATGTTTGGCTTGAAAAGTGTGTCAGGCGCGAGGACCATTTAAGAATGCAAAGCCTATTTCAAATAAAAATTTGCCTAAGAGTTTATAGGGTTGGACATCTCCACTTATTGCCAACTGATTTTGAGTATGATACTTTGATGACTTCACTCGCAATGCTGAGTCACTCATGCGGCCAAGACAGTTTTATGAACAACAACAACCTGGTAGATGGGCTGCCTTTAGTTCCTTTAAACAAAGACCAGATATTCGACCTGTTAATGCTCAAAGTCCGGCGGTAGCCGAACCTTCGTTTAACGCGGGTCCGGTGGGCGGACCGCTACTCTGTAGACTTGGTGATCTTCGCTAGCTGTCAAATGAAATACAGGGCGTCAGAGGGAGACCGCGTTGGGCGGTCTTCACTTCTCCGATGCCTAAGTCGGTCCATACATATAGACAACATAACAATAAATGGGTTGTAAAATGCGTAATTAATGAGGAGAGAGGAGAGAACATTTTCTAGGTGAGCAAGAGGCTGATCTTCTCCTTGTTTTCGATGTGGGACTGATGTGCTTCAGTCCCTAACTTCAGGAGCTTCTGATGCTATCTTGGCCTAGCGGGTGGCGGCGCGTTGGCCGTGATCTGGGGGTGATCCGAGGCTCAGGCTATAGCTCGCCTGGCTGTGTATCTGTATGTTATTCCTTTGGCGGGAATTAGTACCTTTGGCGGTACAATGAGCGTAGCCCATTATATCTAATTATGCTTGTAAATGTACATGTATGTACAAGTCCCCCAAGTCCCCAGTCAAGGAGGGCAATCTTGGTTGGGGAGTTGTTCAGCGGTTTGAAGCGTTATCTTCCGCTAGACTTGCAACAGCATAATTAGCATCAGTGCGTTGTCAACCGTGGATTTACTGAGCAAACGCTTTATACCCTTTTGGGTGGGCTCCAGCTAGGCCCTCCAGGGAGTCCCCCACTCCCCGGCTAAGATAGACCTCCGGATGGTTGGCAAATTGTTTGTTGAGGGGGAGCTGCACGGAGCAGAGGGTGTTGGGTAGCGAGCCCAATCTTTAGTATCGAAGTGACGGGGGTCAACGTGCCTGATCAGGGCCGTCGTAGACTGTTGACAAGTCCCCGTGTCTCATAGGGACGGTCTGACCGTAACGCCGCGTGGCGGTCGCTGTCAGAGTGAGGCGTGGCCTCGGGATCCGCCTCTGGCAGATATCCCCCCGCTGACTGTAGCAGGAAGCAGCGTCCAGTAGACGTGCTGAACAAAGTACACAGCTTGCAAGATGAAAAGGGGGTTCCGCTAGAGGTGTGTAGCGGAAGACGCCCCACTTGCAGGATGACAAGGGAGAAGTTCCGCTGGCGGAGTTTCGCTGAGCGGAGACTTCGTCCCTTGGAAGGTGACAAGGGAGAAGTTCCGCTGGCGGGGTTTCGCTCAGCGGAGACTTCGTCACTTGGAAGGTGACAAGGGAGAAGTTCCGCTGGCGGGGTTTCGCTCAGCGGAGACTTCGTCACTTGGAAGGTGACAAGGGAGAAGTTCCGCTGGCGGGGTTTCGCTCAGCGGAGACTTCGTCATTTGGAAGGTGACAAGGGAGAAGTTCCGCTGGCAGGGTTTCGCTCAGCCGAAACTTCGTCACTTGGAAGGTGACAAGGGAGAAGTTCCGCTGGCGGGGTTTCGCTCAGCGGAGACTTCGTCACTTGGAAGGTGACAAGGGAGAAGTTCCGCTGGCGGGGTTTCGCTCAGCGCAGATTTCGGATGGTTGGTGATTTCTTCCCAAGTGGACTTCCATTAGACGCTTCATTTGATGGTGGTTGACACGTGGCCAACTCCTAGAGGGTTAGCGTCTGGAGGCGTGTCTCCTAAGCCTGCCCGTCTTCTCGCCATTAATGCAAGTAATTATGGATTCCGTAACCGAGGCGACGCCTCGGTTAATCCGGAGAGTAAGTGGAGACGTGGGACACGTGTACGGCTAGTGCGCGATGTCGTTTTTTAGTGGACGGTTTAGAATTCGTTGATGTTGACATAAAAGGGGGGGAACTCAGCGAGATTTGACACTTTGCTAAGGCTTCAAACTCTGCTCGTCGTCTTCACGCTTTGCTCGTCCGAGACTCAAGAAAGAGGCTGTTGGAGTTTGGTGGAGATATCGTTCCCGGAAAAACGAAGATTTTGCCCATCGAAGACTATTGTTCACCATCACACCGGAGTTTTCGCCACTAAGGTTGGTATTTTGATTTTTTTCCCTGTTTCATTGGATCTGTTGGTTTCTGGGTTTTGTTGTTTCTGGTTTTGGGGTGCTATCTGTTCTTCTCTGCTGTACTCTGAGGGTGTGAAGTGAGATTTTGGGGGTGGGTTATGGTGTTTGGCAGAGGGTTGGTGTTTAGGGATTTGCTAGATGGTCGAATCTGGGTTGAGTGTGTTTGCTCTTGTTTTGGCATTTTCTGGGTAACTGTTCTTGATGTTCTTGGCTATAACTGATGTAGGCGTAGGCTAGATCTTGTTTGCGCTAACTGATTTGGGTTTTAGGGTTTGGGATGGCTAACGTCGTAGAGATTTCGAGCAGTGAGGATTCCGGGTCTGACGTGTTGTTCAGCGTGGCGGATAGAATATTTATTGACTCGTTGCGTCTGTCTGCCCATGCAGGAACCTCACTGCCAGAACCGCTAGAGGTTGAGCCGCTACAAACCGTACCTTGGGAAGTAGCCATGGGTCGTACCTCGCGTCCAGAGAGTTCTAGGGCAGGGGAGGCCGCCGCTGCCAAAAATACGCGTGATGAGCGGTTGGCAAGTAACAGCGCTGCCAGTGGCTCCGCTGACGGGGGAGAGGTGGCGGGGAAGGATGCTGAGTCAGCGTGGGTCCTCCAGGATGGCACCCCTGTTGACGAGGCAGGAGGGCGGATGACTGTTGCCGCTGTCAACAAGGTGAAGCGGCCGGATGTTGCAGTTGCGAGGTTCGGTGAAGCTGCGTCCGCCGACAGTGGATGAGAAGGCATCGATTCTTCCAGAGGGTTTTGCTGCCGTGCACGAGGCGATATTCCGCCAAGGAGTGACACTCCCGCTGGTGCCAAATCTTCAAATCTTGGTGTGCGAGTTTGGGCTTGCTTTTGGGCAAATTTGTCCCAATATGTGGCGGTTAATGTTGGCGCTGAACTCACTATGGCGGTTGTCCGGTTGTGAGGGACCAACTGTGGCGGAAGTGCTGCACTTCTACGAGCTGGTGTATGTGAAGCACCAAGGTTGCAGAGGGCAGGTGAATTTGAGCCGCCGCCAGGGAGCGCCCAAGCTGATCGAGAACCTAAGGGATTCTATGTCCTACTGGCGGGGGACCTTCTGTGTTGCCACGGCGGGGTGGGAATATCAAGCTGGGTCCAACTAGGGGGAGCCGACGTTTAGGATTAAGTCGGAGTTTCAACATATCCGAGGTTGTTTACCGGTCTCCGCTGAACATAGCTGGCGGTTTCTCTTATGCGTAGCCTTGTATTTCTACTAACGATTACTGTTTGTTTATGCATCGGGCTTGCACTATAACCTGACTCGTGAAGAGAAGTGTCGCGTGGCACGCATCAGAGGCTGTTGGCGGAATCGTAACTTGCTGGATTTTTGCCTTCTTACCGGTTGGGAGTTGTTGGTCGATCAAGGACTGACTAGTGCCGTTGGTAAGAAATCTCCGCCACATTGTACTTTCGATTAGAGTGCCTCAGGCTGACTGGTTTGTTGTTTTTTTTTTAGAAACTCCGCCAGGTAACAAAGCGAGCCGCGACGCTTTTGATAAGGCTATGGACCGTGCAGAGATCGACAACTTCCTGGAGACCATGTATGCCTCCGGGCTGGCGGCCCAGCAGACGGTCGTGAACCCGGAAACGCTGGCACTGAGCCCGTCCGAGGTTCCAATGGTGCTACCTATGCCGCACCACTCCCACCTTGGTGGTGACAGCCTGCTAGTCGTTCAGGCGGGGGCCAATGTGGATGGCGAGAGAAAGGGATCTGCTACCGCCGCGCCGCAGAAAGAGAGGGTGCCTGCCAACAGGCGCGGCCCACATAAGGAGAAAACGGTGCCACCGGCGGAGACCGTCACCGTTACAAGGGAGGAGCCGCCGGCGAGGGGATCGAGGCCTGCTGCTGGGAACACAAGGGTGCTCCAGCGAAGGCGCTAGCAGAATGACTCCCCTGATGAGGAAGAAGGGGACGACGTGGAGACCATTGGGGCCCGCCAGCAGAAGAAGGCTCGACAAGCTCCGCCCAAGGCTCCCGTGGTCGAGGGGAGAGAGGCGCCCGCGAGTGACCTGGACTCGTTCGCCGCGTACGCAGAGTTCATGACCGATGTTGAGCTGGAATTTCTTTATCACCTCTGCGAGCGGCTGGGGTTTGGAGGCCTAGCGGGGATTTCGCGGCCAACGACCATTGACCAGTAGCCCTTTAGCTCGGCCTTCGGTCACTTGTCGGTTGGGCTGCATGAAATGTTCCTGCTGCAGGTGGCCATCAAGCGGGACTTGGAGCGGAATGAGCATGTCTCCAAGCTGGAGCAAGACATGTCCCTGCTGCAAGAGTGGGTGGCCGCCAAGGACAAGAAGATTGACATCCTGCAGTGGGAGTCCGCCGACAGACTAGCCGAGGTGAAGAAGCTAGAGGGTGAGGTCGCCCGTCTGAGAGCTGAAGGGAACCGCGCAGCGGCGGCCGCTGTTGAGGCATTCAAACAGTCGGCGGATTACAAAAAGGCAATGACTGAGGCGGCAAAGGCTGAGGCCCTAGCCAATGTGGAGATGCTGAAACAGAAGGGTGCCATCGACTGGGTGAAGGCGTCCGAGCCCAATGCTCCGCCGGCCGAGAATGCCCCGCCGGCGAAGGGTGTTGTCCCCGCCCAAGCTGAAGGTGCTCGCTCGGGAAGCGGGGAGAGTGGCGCATGCCCGGCGGATGGCTCCCAGCGGACTCCTCCTCCTACCTAGTCGGAGGTGTCCTGTGCTGGTTTCCTGGCGGCTCATACTCGGGCGGATGGTACCATAGACTCCAAGTCCTACCGCCCGAGGGTCAGACCAAACAAGCCGCGCACACCCGCCGCCGCATGCTGAAGGTGAAGATGCCGAGGCCAACCCCTGAGAGATGTTGGAACTCCTTTTTTGTAGCCGCTGAGGCGTAAACTTTTTTTTTTTTTTTTGTAATGAACATTTTTGGGTGGGGAGTCCCAGCCCTTTATATGGAATGAAGTTTTGAATTTTGGTGTTTGTTATGATATGCTTGTACCGCTAGGGTTTTGACTTAGAGTTTTCTTTTGCCAATCAATGAAACATTAAAGGAATTAAGATTGGTCCAAGTGCACTATGTAGCAGACGTGGTCCGCTGACAATTGTTGGCGTTGCCAGTTGCCCTAAGTGCTAGACTTGGTAACAATGGTTTGAATAATTCCTCGTTTCATTGATAGCTGATTGATCAGCGTGTACAAAAGTGGGGTAGTACCTGTTGGGTAGCTTCCCTTAGCTAAATATTGAACAAAAATTTAGCTAAGTCAAGATGCTCCTGGGTAGCGGCATGACTATTTGTAGTAATACCGAAGGTGTTCGGTATTCCAAGGGTGGGTCGTTGTGACGCCATCCTTGCCCATTAAGTAGAAAGTGCCTGGGCTAACGACTTCCACAATTTTGTATGGCCCTTCCCAAGTTGGGTGGAGTTTTGTTGGCGGTGGAATGACTTCCTTCATTACCCAGTACCCCAATTGGAGGTTCCGGGCTTTGACTCTGGCGTTGTAGAAACGCGATACCCGCTGCTTGTTTTGCAAGTTGTGCAAATGGGCCTTGTGTCGTTTTTCCTCTAGGAGGTCCTTGTCCAGGTTGACGTCGTCGCTGTTGGTCTCTGGGCAGTAGCCTTCGACCCTAGCGGTAGGTTGAGTGACCTCAATAGGTAGGACAGCCTCTGTTCCGAACATCATACAAAAAGGGGTTTCGCCGGTGGCGGAAGTTGGAGTTGTCCTGATGGCCCATAGAACTTCTGGAAGTTTCTCCGCCCACAAACCCTTGGCGGTGTCGAGTTTCTTTTTCAGCAGCTTCTTGATTATCTTGTTTGCTGCTTCGACCTGGCCGTTGGTTTAGGGGTGAGCGACAGACGCAAAACTCATTTTGGTGCCAAGGTTGGCGGTGAAAGATATGAGTTCTTTGTTGTTGAACTGTGTGCCGTTGTCTGTAATGATTGTATGTGGGACACCATAGCGGCAGTAGATGTTCTTCCAGAGGAAGTGAATTACCTTGGCGGTAGTTATTGCCGTCAGTGGCTCTGCCTCTATCCACTTGCTGTTGTAGTCGATAGCAACAATGATGTACTTGAACTGGCCTTTGGCGGTTTGGAATTTTCCCATCAGGTCGAGTCCCCACGTTGAGTGAATCCATGGGCCGATGATGACTGACAGTGGTTCTGCCGGTGCATGTGGGAGGTCAGCATACTGTTGGCACTTGTGGCAAGATCTTGATATCCGCCGAGCGTCATCACCGAGTGTGGGCCAAAAGTAGCCTTGTCGCATTGTGCGATTGGCCAAGGATCTGGCGCCTGAGTGGTTTCCACATTCTCCGCCGTGTATTGCTGTTAGAACAACCTTTCCCTCCTCTGGGGTTAGACAGCGGAGGTTGGGATGGGTGAATCCCTGGCGGTAAAGCTTGCCATTCTGGATGTTGTATCGGGTTGCTCTCCGCTTGAGCTGTCGTGCCTTGACTTTGTCCTCTGGCAATGTCCCGTTGCGCTTGTATTCGATAATCTCGTCCATCCAGCTGGGATTGACTTCAATGTTGAAGATCTCCGCCAGGGTTTTTGTGATACTAGGCTTGTCAAGACATTCCACTCTTGTGTCCGCTAGACTCTGATGTGGCTGGGCGGTTGCCAGTCTCGCCAGTGAATCAGCCTTGGCGTTCTTTTCCCTGGGGATTTGTGTTATGGTGTGAAATTTGAATTTTTTTTAGCAGTGTCTTGACGTACCCCAAATATGCCGCTAACTGCTGGTCCTTGGCTTGGAAGCTGTCGTTGACCTGGTTAACGACTAATTGAGAGTCGCTGAAAATGTTGACGCTGTCAACACCTGAGTTGATGGCGAGGAGTAGGCCGGCGATGAGTGCTTCGTACTCCGCCATATTGTTTGAAGCTTTGAAGTTGAATTTCAACGCGTACTCCGCGTTCAGTCCCCCGGGTCCTGTTAAGATGACTCCGGCGCCGCTGGCCTTGGCGCTAGCGGAGCCGTCCACATGCAGGTTCCAGTCTGAATGTAGGGGAGCTGATTCTTCAGCGGTTACCATTTTCGTTCCGGGCTTTGTCCCCGCGCCGGGTTCTGGCTGACGCTCGGTGAGTTCAGCAATGAAGTTTGCCACCGCCTGGCCCTTCATGGCGGTTCTTGGTTTGTAATCAATGTCGAACTCACTGAGCTCAATGGCCCACTTGCTGAGGCGCCCCGAATGTTCAGGGTTCTGCATTACCTGCCTCAGCGGTTGATTGGTTAACACATGGATTGTGTGGGCCTAAAAGTATTGGCGGAGGCGTCTGGCGGCAACGATGAGTGCGAGAGCGAGTTGCTCTAAGGGAGGGTATCTTGTTTCTGCTCCGTTCATCCCCTGCCAGCGTAGAATACTGGGAGTTCCTCCTGGCCCTCACGCCGGACAATGGCGCAACTTACCGCTGATATTGATACCGCTAGGTATATGTACAGTGTTTCTCCCTGCACAGGAACGGAAAGGAGTGGGACTGCCGCCAGGTATTCTTTCAAGCCCTAGAACGCCGCCTGACACTCTGGGTTCCAGTCGATGACCTTCTTGTGAGTCGTTTTGAGGACTTTGAAGAATGGGCCGGGGCACACCTATCAGTGAGTCTGGAGATGAATCAAGAAAGGGCGGTTAACTTGCCCTGTAGGCACTGGACGTGTACCTTATACTCAGGGTCCTCCAGGTTGAGGATGGCTTGTACCTTGTTCGGGTTAGCTTCGATGCCTCGTTCGCTGACGATATAACCCAGAAACTTGCTGGCGGTGACGCCAAAGAAACACTTTTCTGGGTTGAGGCGCATACCATAGGCCAGGAGAATGGTTACTATGATCTTGAGGTTTGCCACATGTCCCTGGCCTTTATGCTCTTGACTAGCATGTCGTCCACGTAGACCTCGATTATTTTTCCGAGATGTTTCGCGAACATGGTGTTCATCAGTCATTGATAAGTTGCACCGGCATTGTTTAGACCGAAAGGCATAACATTGTAGCAGTAGAGGCCCTTGTCGGTGGTGAAGGTGGTGCACTCCTGGACGCCGGGATGCATCTTGATCTGATTATAGCCGGAGAAAGCGTCCATCATGCTAAGGAGCTCATGCCCGGCGGTTGCATCAACCAGTTGATCAATGCGGGGTACCGGAAACTATCCTTTGGGCATGCCTTGTTGAGATTTTTGAAGTCGACACACATCCGCCACTTTTCGCTGGGCTTTTTTACCATAACCAAGTTGGAAATCCACTGGGGATAGATGACTTGGCGGATGAATCCAATGCCCTAGAGCTTGGCAACCTCCTCTCCTATTGCCCGGTACTTTTCCTCATCAAAGGCCCTCCGCTTCTGTTTGATGGGATAAAAGGATGGTTTGATGGTCAACTTGTGTGTGATGATTTCAGGAGAGATACCTGGCATGTCTGCGTATGACCATGCAAAGACGGCAGCATTGTCACGTAGGAATTGAGTGAGTTCCGCCGCCACCTCTAGGTCTAGTTGGGCGCCTATGCGGACTGTCCGCTCAGGGTGCTCGTCCGAGATGCAGACAACCTTCAACGACGTTTCAGGGTTGACCGGCTCCTTCTTTACATACTTCTTCTCCTCATCCCTAGGGTCCTCGAAGATATTTGGTGGCGGTGCCTGGTTACCCACCTTCAGGATTTCATGACGGCGCGTTGACCGCGCTATAGTCGTTGAATAGCATTCTCGTGCCAACTGCTGACTTCCCCTCACACAGCCCGTGCCGTTGGGAGTGAGGAACTTCATGAGAAGCATGTATCCGGCGATGATGCATTTGAGCTTGTTGATTGCCGGCCGTCCGATGATGGCGTTATACGAGCTTAAACAATCGACGACTATGAACTCTGTATGTACCTCTGCCATGCATGGACTAGTGCCGATAGTCAACCGCATGTAGTCGGAACCCAGCGGTTGCGTGACGTCACCATAGAAGCTGAGCAGTGGCTCTTGATCCTGGAGTAGTTTCCTGTTCCGCTTGAGGTGGTTGTAGCAACCGCTGAAGATGACGTTGACAGCGGACCCGCTATCCACCAGGATTCTCCCCACTGAAAATCTGCCAAGAATGGCGTCGACCAAGAATGGGTCGTCATGGGGTAAATGCACTCCGCGCTCCTCCTCCTCTGAGAAGGTAATAGGTTCCCAACCTGACTTTGGGAGTTTGGCGGATCTCTCGTAGCGGATGTTGCAGACTTCTTTTGGGTGATTAGCACGTGCATAGCGCTTCCTTGTCCTGTGAGACATGCTAGTGATTGGAGCACCGCCGTCGATGGTGTTGATACGGCCCAAGGTCTCAATGTTGGCGATCACAGGTGGCGGTTGGCGCACCTTGAACTGCTCCATCTTGCCATCACGGTACAAGGTCTCAATGGCCGTTTTGAGAGCATTGCAGCTGTTGGTATTGTGACCGCTGTCCTCGTGGTATTTACACCACTTGCCGGTGTTTCTTGGTTTTCCCGTTTTTGGGTATCTTGGTGGGGGTGGCGGTGGGATCTGATCCTTGCACTGATTGTATATTTCCTCATACGAGGCTGTGAGGACTGTAAACACTGCATACCGCTGAGAGGACTCCGTTTATTTGTTGCGGTTATCCCCATGGGTTGGGTGGTTGCCCTTGTTGTAGTGTTGGTCCCTCTGCCGCTTGTTCTAGTGGTGGCCCTGCTGCCACTCCCTCTTCTTGTCAGCTGGCGGCGCTGAAGGGGTCTTGTTAGCGGTTTCCTGATGATTGGAGGATGGTTGTGTTGACTTTGTTGGTGTTGCTGGTGGTGGTGGGGTTTCTCCATATGTGATGAATTCCGCCTGGGCGTGAATGACCGCCTCACTCATGACGTGGTCATATGCCACATTTGGATGATTGTAGTTGAGGTGATAGAGGAATGGCCCCTTGAGGAGTCCCTGCTTGAAGGCCTCCGATGCCATTGTTTTGTCTAGATCGCGGCACTGAGATGCTGCCGCCCGCCATCTTGTGACGAATGCCTTCAGTGATTCGTCTGCCCCTTGCTTAACGCTGAACAGCTGACTTGTGTTGTGATGTCCGGCGGACAATAAGATGAACCGAGAGAGGAAGGCGTGTGATAGCGCATGGAATGAGTCAATGGATCCCGGCGGACACTCGAAGAACCAGTTCATTGCTTCACCATCCAATGTTTCGCTGAACAAGTGGCACAGGGTGGCGTCTTCGAATCCCTTGTTGTTGGTGACCTTCTTCAAGGTGTCCATATGGACGGAGGGGTCAGACATGCCGCTGTAATGTGACATCTTTGGGGTTTTTTCTTACGCTGGTCTGATAGCCTGCAGAATCGCAGCGGTGAAGGGCCCAGGTCTGGAAGCGAAAAGCGGATTTTGAGTTGGCGCTGGGGCGCCTGACTCCGCCCGGATTAATCTCTGCTCCAATTGTTGTATCCTTTCCAATATCTGGGCGGTTGCATTACCGGCGGAACCAGCTTGGATATTCCGCTAGACCAGTCTGCGCCTTGGCGCAGGCGGATTGCCTTCAGTCCTCGCCCTAGCCTCCGAGCGGTTGGTGTGCGGCAGTGATTCCGCCTCCTGCTCCAACATTAGTTGGGGTATGGGCGGTGGTCCCATCCCAAATAGTTCAGGTGGGTCCAGCGGTACCTGCATCTGTATGACTTGTGAGCCCCCGAAAATTTTGTTTAATTTTTAGAATGTAATTTTTCAACAATAAGATTTTCGCAAGGTGATTTAAGTGAAGAAATCGATTTTGGAAATTTTTTGGTGACGAGATTCTTTAATTTGGGCCTTATAATTTAAGTTTGGGCCCAAGTCCTTCGTTTTGGGCCCAGAAGGTTACAAAAGTTTAGTGAGGCGACAATTTGTTGAATTTTCGAAGACGGTAAATTGAGTTGTAACAAAGTTTTGGATTTTGGATTTTTACGAGATCGAGTTTTGGACCTTGGACAAAGTGAAGAATTAACTTAGGAAGTTTTCGACGAAAAACGAATAAAAGAAAAGTTACGAGCCCAAAACCCGAAAGGAACCAGCAAGGGGATTTCCGTAATTCGTCGCAAGGGCAAAATTGGTATTTCACGCACACAACTATAAATAGAAAAATTGGAAGCCCTAGTCCCATTTCTCCCTTGCAGCCGCGTCCTTCTCCTTCCCTCTCCCCCGACCTCTCGCTCTCTCTCTCTCGTTCTCCCTCTGCCATCACCGGAGACTCCATCTCCGGCCACCATCTCACCACATCACTTCCACCAGTCGACGCAACACCTGAACCCGACCAAAACCCACCCGGAATCACCGACATGCATCGCCGGTAGCCTCCACACGCGACCACCAAAAGCTGCGACACCACTGCCCTTTCTCCTTCGTCGATTTCCGACCATCACCATGCCACACCGACGCCACCGCCTGACTCAACAAGCAACGAGGAGCAAAAACACGGAAGTTCTGCCAACCACCGAGGATGGACGACGCCGCACGCACATCGCCGGAGTCATGGCTCTGCTTGACTCTGTTCTTCGACTTCCGGCGAGTTCAGGCCACACCACCCCTATGAATGAGTTCAGGGTATCACGATTTGCCATAGCCCTCTAACTCCGACTCCCCAATCCCGGCCAGAACCGCCGCTGGCGTATGAGCCACCGCAGCTCCACCACTCATGGATGCCGGATTTCCAGATAGTTTCGATTAGGTAATTATCTTACCCTCTCTTGGTTAAAACCCTGATTTTCGATGTGGATTGAGAAGCCCTAATCAACTGCTGTTTGATTTGAGAATTGAGGTTGGAGGAGTTCTGCATTTTTGGAGGACTTCGGGTATGTGGAGTTCGGGAATTTGGAGTTTTGGAGGAGGAGGGGCTGCTGGGTTAATTTCAGTTGAAACTGGAGAAGGTAAGAACCATGTACAGGTTCTGTTTGCAATACGAAAGTGATTAAGGGTTGGTTACTAATGATCTGATATTTGTTAGGTGTTTACGTGACTGTTGATGGTGAATTGCAGTGATTGGAATTAACTTCCAAATCTAGTAAAGAAGAATGGTAAGGTTTGGATGCTTGGATTTGTTACTTGGTGAAGTTGTTAAAAATCAGCAGAATGTTGTTTGTAGTCTCGTGAATGGAAAAGTGTTAAAATTGGGATATTGATATGTTGTTGAATTTATGATGATTAAGAGTAGTTTGTTAACTATCATTCCGGATACCACGGTTGTAAGAAAAGAAGTGAGTTGGTTATTGTTAAGGAAAATGTAAATTGCTCAAGTTCATAAGAAATTGGTATCCGAAATGAAGTTATATTGGCTAATGATCATTGGGCCGAACTTAATAAGAAATTCGTTTAGTAAAGAGTTTGACGATAAAAAGGGAAATTAAGGAAGCTAAGGTATACCAAGAAAATAGAAAGGTCTAAAGAGTTTACCAAAATTTAATTTCGATCATAGCTTTGTCAATTTCTCCATGTCCCGAAAGTTTAGAGAAATTTATTTAGTAGAATGTTCGGGAATGGAAATTGTCATTTGTTTTTCTAAAATAAAAAGCTAAAAGAAATAAAGGTCAAAGTGCTAAGCATAATCACCATATCTCAAATGGTTCAAATGCCATGTCATTTGGATCATTCGGGAATGGTGAGTGTATTTGTTACTTAAGAAAGGAATGCTAGTGAATGGCATCAAATATTTAACTAGAACTTTATTATCGAAAGAAGCATGATCACCAATCACCATATCCCGAATGAGCTTACTATTCTAAGTGAATTATTCGGGAATGGTTTCTACTAATTATTGATCATGGGTTGTTTGGTGAATTTTAAAGTGAGTTATGAATTAATTACTTATCGGATATAATTTTATTATAAAGGACCCGAGCGTGTGCACTTGGATTTGGATAAAGGATCGAAAGTCGGGAACGAACCCGAATGTGGGCAAGCACTCCAATTCCAGGTAGGGTGAGCTGTCCCTTCCTTGTTAGAGGCTTTTCAGTATATGTGGAATGCTATACTATGATAGTATGTTGCCTGCAAGAACGTTTTTGGTTGTTCATCAGTCGATGCCTCGTGATACATGTGTTTTCAGAGCTGATAATTGTTGATTGCGAAAACCGAGGCTAGACTTGCATGTTGAGATACTGTACCCTTTGTATGTTTGTGACCTGAAAGTGAATGGGACCTAGACGCGTTGATTCCTAGGGATCCCACGGTGTCGATAACCGTGAACCTCCGGAGGGGGCTGTGCTCCTATGTTTGTCGGGGAAAGGTAAGTACAGACAGTGAACCAGTCATAGGAGACTCAGAGCCAGGAAATGGACACTTTCGCTACTTGTAGTCACAAGGACAACAAAGTAGTTGGCTGGTTCTCTTACTCAGGACGAACCAGATCGGTCACTGATTTATTTTACTTTAGCCGGCAGGTAAGTATCTCGGAGCTCCAAGTGTGTGAAGCATACTGCACATGTTTTATGAAAGAAAACAAATGTTTGTGGTTGCCACTTTTCTTAAAGTATTTTTCGATAAACGTGCACAATATTATGTAGTAATATTTTCAAGTATATTATTTTTCAAACCTAGCATGGTTGGGTCGGCCCCTACTGGGCATGCGAGGACGAAAGCTCACCCCTACTATAGTGTGCAGGTTTCGAGCATGTGGTCGGGAAGCGTACAGGGGAGGCACATGACCCGGCTTGGCGCATTTCTCTTTAGCTTTATCAAGAGATGGTTTTGGTCCCTTATCGGATTTTGAAGTAACTTACCTATTTACTTCTTATTTAATTGTTTGTTTTCTACTCCCTTATTTACAAAACTTTGGGAGACCCGTAACCCTGGGGCGCGTCTCTCATACTTGTTTTTACTTCGTGATTTATTATTTTCCAAATTGGGCTCCTATCGTAAGCCCAAATCTTTTAGCTCACTTTAAATTCCGCTTGCGAAAATATGTTGTTCGGTTGCGAGAATGTTTTGTGACTTTTGTCCAAGAAAGTGTTTTGTAAACCAACAACCTAAACTCAAAAGGCCTTGCGGTTTCGGGTTGATGAGCTATCGAGATGCCATTCGTGACATGTCGATTCCTCATTGGCTCGGAGTCGCGGCGCTGTGGGACCCCCCTCTCGGGTCACCACAGTAAAGTGGTATCAGAGCTCTAGGTTCCGAAATACTTTCGAAATCGTTTTTGCAAAACTAGCAACCCTTCTCATATTTTTCAAGTGTCGAATTTGGTTGGGCAAAACGCTCGAATTTCTTGGACATTTTAAAGTATGTTGGTAAAAATATGTTTTGACGTCTGTCCTTTATTTTGTTCTTCCCGGAGGATACCCTATTGCCTTATTTCACTTGCAAATTGTTTTCATTGAGGCTACTTCCAAGTCGTTAAAAGAATTTCCAACGGATTTAAAAAGTCTCTACATTTGAGGTTCCTTGAAAAAGTGTTTTGTTTGTTTCCTTGTGGTGCTTTAAAGTTTGGTTTAACTTTTAAATTGCCAATGCCGTCATGATGCCACTCGACCACAAACGCTCCAAAGGTAGTAAGTATGAAAATTGGATAAAGTGTTGGGTAAATTATTAGGGGATTGAGCATTAAGGAGTTAACGAGGTTATATTGGGTGAGTTGATACTCGGAGAAGTAGGTTCGAGATGAAGTTGAAAGGAATATTTGTGTACCCCCATGCTAGTGTTATAGAGTAAATTTTATTGATGGATTAAAGTTGTTGTACTACATATATTGTTGCACGTATTGAAAAATATAGTGTTGTGTGGAGCAAAGTGAAAAAAAAAAAAAAAAAAAAAAAAAAATTGAGTAAAAAGTGAGATAATGACCCCTATATAGTCATTTGGATCAGTGGTGTTCGTATTTTCGCTCAATTTCCTCTTCTTTCTTCCGAGTGATGGCCCGACTGCAGCGGTTCCCCATCGATGCTCTACGAAAGAAGGTGTGATTTTCGAGTAAAGTAGACACCACTCAAGTGTTTCCCAAGTAGTGGACTAATGGGGAAACTTGTAATGGCAACACAACCATGAAATTGATTATTGCTTGAGCTTGGCATCTCCCCAACCTTGTTGTTAATTGGTGGAACGATATGAAGCTTTGTTGCTTTGGAAACTCTAATGTTGTATTGTTGTGCTGACAAGATTACTTTGTGGGGAAGCACAAGAAATTGAGGAAAGACCAGTGGAGTCACATAAACTATTCTTGAGTTGTCATTGGTCTGCATAGAGTTGAGAAATTATGTTCCCTATAATCAGGGAAATTGTTGGGAAAATAAATGATTGCGGAACCAGCAACGTACTTGGAAGTGTTAGTATGCTTTGAGTTCACAAGGTCACGACCTTGTACTGGTATTTAGTAGGATCACTAGCAACGTTTCTAAGAGTGGTCAAGAAAAGATCCTTAAAGTATTATAACTTTAGCAGCCAGTTTTCTTTACTTCAAGGAGTCTTTGATTGCTTTGAAGTCAATAACGCCACGAATTTCAGAAAGTAGAAAAGTTGGTGGCACACTCTTGAAAGGCAACTTTGGTTACGTGGTTAGAATGACACTGAAATGGTGACGTCAAGGAGTATTTGAAAATTCGAAAGTTGAATTAATCCCTCCTATAGGGATGTGGAGAAAGGCGATCCATGTGCCATGTAGAATTATATGTTGTGGCACTACACCGGGGTTCGAGGCATGACAAGGTGAAAGACGAGTACGAGTAAAAGTTCAAAAATCTAGGTGACAAATTGCACATTTACCTCACGTGTTTGCTTTTGAGACAAGGAATTCGTAACATTTCTTCCACACCAGGAGTTTACATTAACTATTTTACATTCTTGCATCTTACTACAAAAGTTGATTTTCGTCTCTGGCATTACTCAAAATGTTTTCCTCATAAGTCCAGAGACTACACCTTAAACAATCGAGTTTTCCTTACTGAAGTGTTTTGTTTTACGAAGCTCGAACAATTTTAGGTTCTTTAGAAGTTTTACAACCTAGACTTTGAAAACAAACTCAAAACTATCTTCAAGGCTGTTTCAGCAAAATGCATTTGAAATTATTCCCTTACCTACCAAAAAGTTCGTGCCAACAAATCTTGTTCGAAAAGTAGGAGAGTTTAAAATTTCCTCAAATCTGTTTTCAAGCAAAATTGAAATTCCGAGAATTTTACTATTTTGTCTCCGCAACTACTTCAAATTTAGTTTTATCCGACCTCTACTACTTTTAAATTTCTGAAATTTTGACGACTGTCTCAGTCAGCATTTCTAGATTTGAACCTAGGGATTTGGTTGAAATTGCATATCCCAAAATTTTAGTCGTCAACTCATTCGAAATTATTTTCCAACTTCTTGGAAACTTGAAATGATAATCTTGTTGTGGTTTTCTTTTATCCTTGGTTATCCTTTCTATGTAAAACTGGTGGTTGGAAGAATGTTAGTTCACCTTCGGATTTACTCAAGGCACCCATTTCGAAAGTAAAGGATTACTTTAAAGGAGAATATTTAGAAATTACTTTTTCTTGTTGTCGGACGAGGACACAAGAAAATAAAGTGCTTGTAACTGATTCAACTATTTTGGCTTGACCAAAAATTGAAGGAGCGCTTATGATTTGATTTTCGAGTTTTGACATCAAACGAGTTCGTAGGGTGAAAATGATAGTTCAAGGTCGAGACCGTTAATGGAAATGCTACGAACTTTACAAATCTCGAGGAGTCGACTTCAATTGCTGATCCTCGAATTTCGTTGAAACTTAGCGAAAGGTATTATTGTAACTTGACGCCTTGAGCATTGGACGGTTTGTTCGGTCAATGTCAAGCGACCTATTGATTGATGTCTCATGACGTGTAGTAGACACCTAGCTCTTGCGATTTTACAATGTGACATCAAGTCTACTTAATCATGTGCTTGGTTTCGACGTCATATGGGCCAGCTGTCACAATTGTTTGTTCATCGAGTAAACAGTATCCGCTAAGCTACGAATTAGGATGTATGAGGTTTGACAACCAATAACGTTGATGACTACGAGGCTAACGTCAGTGATGACATCGTTGGTGTGTCATTCATGGTGACGTTCTACGAAAGTTGTTTATGTTAGACATATAGAGAAAGCTTGGTTTCCTTTCTTTGTTGCAACTCATGTTTAAGACTCAAATTCCCGAGTAATTTTTTTTTTTTTTTTTTACTCTCGTGGAATGGAGATTTGGTGTAGAAGTCAATCTGTTTTCGGTGATTCTGAAAAGTAAGCTATTATTGCATGGTTGCAACGAAGTTGCTATTCAGTGAGTTACTTATCGAAAAGAATCCTGATTCATGGAGAGAAGTGTATCCTATGGAAAGTATAATAGGAACACTTAGTAAAGTGATAAAAATAGCCCCGAAATTGGGATATGTAACTAACGGAAGCACAAAATGTGAAAGTTTTATGAATGTCATTATGTTGCGTAACTTGATGTGTGATGGGGTATTCCACGTTAATTGTTTACAAGTAACGCTTCAGGAATTCTTACACCAATGTCTTGGTCATCTACTGGTGGAAACGAGGTTGATAAGTGGATTTACCACTGCTTTGTAGTATGTTGTCATTGAGATTAGTGGGTGACTAAGTGTTAGTCCCCGATTTGTTTTAAGGCTCATTGAATTTTTCAAAATGCTGAAGCGATAATGTCTTTATCTATGGCATTGAGCTCAGAGGAGTTGGGTGTTGATGTATGCGTACACACACACAATGTGATTGAGGAAAATTGCAATTTGTGAAAAATAAATGGTTAGAGAGTTTGACAAGGTCGTCCCCATAAGTGAAGTAAGATGAACCATGTGAATGGTAATGGTTCAAAAAGTATCAGAGGAAGGTAAAACCATGTCTTGTGTATACTCGAGTCTGAGGTGAAAAGAAGTAACCTCTCTTATTCATGCGTTGGGCAAATTTCGAGGACGAAATTTATTTTAAGGGGGGTAGAGTGTGAGCCCCCGAAAATTTTGTTTAATTTTTAGAATGTAATTTTTCGCCAATAAGATTTTCGCAAGGTGATTTAAGTGAAGAAATCGATTTTGGAAATTTTTTGGTGACGAGATTCTTTAATTTGGGCCTTATAATTTAAGTTTGGGCCCAAGTCCTTCGTTTTGGGCCCAGAAGGTTACAAAAGTTTAGTGAGGCGACAATTTGTTGAATTTTCGAAGACGGTAAATTGAGTTGTAACAAAGTTTTGGATTTTGGATTTTTACGAGATCGAGTTTTGGACCTTGGACAAAGTGAAGAATTAACTTAGGAAGTTTTCGACGAAAAACGAATAAAAGAAAAGTTACGAGCCCAAAACCCGAAAGGAACCAGCAAGGGGATTTCCGTAATTCGTCGCAAGGGCAAAATTGGTATTTCACGCACACAACTATAAATAGAAAAATTGGAAGCCCTAGTCCCATTTCTCCCTTGCAGCCGCGTCCTTCTCCTTCCCTCTCCCCCGACCTCTCGCTCTCTCTCTCTCGTTCTCCCTCTGCCATCACCGGAGACTCCATCTCCGGCCACCATCTCACCACATCACTTCCACCAGTCGACGCAACACCTGAACCCGACCAAAACCCACCCGGAATCACCGACATGCATCGCCGGTAGCCTCCACACGCGACCACCAAAAGCTGCGACACCACTGCCCTTTCTCCTTCGTCGATTTCCGACCATCACCATGCCACACCGACGCCACCGCCTGACTCAACAAGCAACGAGGAGCAAAAACACGGAAGTTCTGCCAACCACCGAGGATGGACGACGCCGCACGCACATCGCCGGAGTCATGGCTCTGCTTGACTCTGTTCTTCGACTTCCGGCGAGTTCAGGCCACACCACCCCTATGAATGAGTTCAGGGTATCACGATTTGCCATAGCCCTCTAACTCCGACTCCCCAATCCCGGCCAGAACCGCCGCTGGCGTATGAGCCACCGCAGCTCCACCACTCATGGATGCCGGATTTCCAGATAGTTTCGATTAGGTAATTATCTTACCCTCTCTTGGTTAAAACCCTGATTTTCGATGTGGATTGAGAAGCCCTAATCAACTGCTGTTTGATTTGAGAATTGAGGTTGGAGGAGTTCTGCATTTTTGGAGGACTTCGGGTATGTGGAGTTCGGGAATTTGGAGTTTTGGAGGAGGAGGGGCTGCTGGGTTAATTTCAGTTGAAACTGGAGAAGGTAAGAACCATGTACAGGTTCTGTTTGCAATACGAAAGTGATTAAGGGTTGGTTACTAATGATCTGATATTTGTTAGGTGTTTACGTGACTGTTGATGGTGAATTGCAGTGATTGGAATTAACTTCCAAATCTAGTAAAGAAGAATGGTAAGGTTTGGATGCTTGGATTTGTTACTTGGTGAAGTTGTTAAAAATCAGCAGAATGTTGTTTGTAGTCTCGTGAATGGAAAAGTGTTAAAATTGGGATATTGATATGTTGTTGAATTTATGATGATTAAGAGTAGTTTGTTAACTATCATTCCGGATACCACGGTTGTAAGAAAAGAAGTGAGTTGGTTATTGTTAAGGAAAATGTAAATTGCTCAAGTTCATAAGAAATTGGTATCCGAAATGAAGTTATATTGGCTAATGATCATTGGGCCGAACTTAATAAGAAATTCGTTTAGTAAAGAGTTTGACGATAAAAAGGGAAATTAAGGAAGCTAAGGTATACCAAGAAAATAGAAAGGTCTAAAGAGTTTACCAAAATTTAATTTCGATCATAGCTTTGTCAATTTCTCCATGTCCCGAAAGTTTAGAGAAATTTATTTAGTAGAATGTTCGGGAATGGAAATTGTCATTTGTTTTTCTAAAATAAAAAGCTAAAAGAAATAAAGGTCAAAGTGCTAAGCATAATCACCATATCTCAAATGGTTCAAATGCCATGTCATTTGGATCATTCGGGAATGGTGAGTGTATTTGTTACTTAAGAAAGGAATGCTAGTGAATGGCATCAAATATTTAACTAGAACTTTATTATCGAAAGAAGCATGATCACCAATCACCATATCCCGAATGAGCTTACTATTCTAAGTGAATTATTCGGGAATGGTTTCTACTAATTATTGATCATGGGTTGTTTGGTGAATTTTAAAGTGAGTTATGAATTAATTACTTATCGGATATAATTTTATTATAAAGGACCCGAGCGTGTGCACTTGGATTTGGATAAAGGATCGAAAGTCGGGAACGAACCCGAATGTGGGCAAGCACTCCAATTCCAGGTAGGGTGAGCTGTCCCTTCCTTGTTAGAGGCTTTTCAGTATATGTGGAATGCTATACTATGATAGTATGTTGCCTGCAAGAACGTTTTTGGTTGTTCATCAGTCGATGCCTCGTGATACATGTGTTTTCAGAGCTGATAATTGTTGATTGCGAAAACCGAGGCTAGACTTGCATGTTGAGATACTGTACCCTTTGTATGTTTGTGACCTGAAAGTGAATGGGACCTAGACGCGTTGATTCCTAGGGATCCCACGGTGTCGATAACCGTGAACCTCCGGAGGGGGCTGTGCTCCTATGTTTGTCGGGGAAAGGTAAGTACAGACAGTGAACCAGTCATAGGAGACTCAGAGCCAGGAAATGGACACTTTCGCTACTTGTAGTCACAAGGACAACAAAGTAGTTGGCTGGTTCTCTTACTCAGGACGAACCAGATCGGTCACTGATTTATTTTACTTTAGCCGGCAGGTAAGTATCTCGGAGCTCCAAGTGTGTGAAGCATACTGCACATGTTTTATGAAAGAAAACAAATGTTTGTGGTTGCCACTTTTCTTAAAGTATTTTTCGATAAACGTGCACAATATTATGTAGTAATATTTTCAAGTATATTATTTTTCAAACCTAGCATGGTTGGGTCGGCCCCTACTGGGCATGCGAGGACGAAAGCTCACCCCTACTATAGTGTGCAGGTTTCGAGCATGTGGTCGGGAAGCGTACAGGGGAGGCACATGACCCGGCTTGGCGCATTTCTCTTTAGCTTTATCAAGAGATGGTTTTGGTCCCTTATCGGATTTTGAAGTAACTTACCTATTTACTTCTTATTTAATTGTTTGTTTTCTACTCCCTTATTTACAAAACTTTGGGAGACCCGTAACCCTGGGGCGCGTCTCTCATACTTGTTTTTACTTCGTGATTTATTATTTTCCAAATTGGGCTCCTATCGTAAGCCCAAATCTTTTAGCTCACTTTAAATTCCGCTTGCGAAAATATGTTGTTCGGTTGCGAGAATGTTTTGTGACTTTTGTCCAAGAAAGTGTTTTGTAAACCAACAACCTAAACTCAAAAGGCCTTGCGGTTTCGGGTTGATGAGCTATCGAGATGCCATTCGTGACATGTCGATTCCTCATTGGCTCGGAGTCGCGGCGCTGTGGGACCCCCCTCTCGGGTCACCACAGTAAAGTGGTATCAGAGCTCTAGGTTCCGAAATACTTTCGAAATCGTTTTTGCAAAACTAGCAACCCTTCTCATATTTTTCAAGTGTCGAATTTGGTTGGGCAAAACGCTCGAATTTCTTGGACATTTTAAAGTATGTTGGTAAAAATATGTTTTGACGTCTGTCCTTTATTTTGTTCTTCCCGGAGGATACCCTATTGCCTTATTTCACTTGCAAATTGTTTTCATTGAGGCTACTTCCAAGTCGTTAAAAGAATTTCCAACGGATTTAAAAAGTCTCTACATTTGAGGTTCCTTGAAAAAGTGTTTTGTTTGTTTCCTTGTGGTGCTTTAAAGTTTGGTTTAACTTTTAAATTGCCAATGCCGTCATGATGCCACTCGACCACAAACGCTCCAAAGGTAGTAAGTATGAAAATTGGATAAAGTGTTGGGTAAATTATTAGGGGATTGAGCATTAAGGAGTTAACGAGGTTATATTGGGTGAGTTGATACTCGGAGAAGTAGGTTCGAGATGAAGTTGAAAGGAATATTTGTGTACCCCCATGCTAGTGTTATAGAGTAAATTTTATTGATGGATTAAAGTTGTTGTACTACATATATTGTTGCACGTATTGAAAAATATAGTGTTGTGTGGAGCAAAGTGAAAAAAAAAAAAAAAAAAAAAAAAAAAATTGAGTAAAAAGTGAGATAATGACCCCTATATAGTCATTTGGATCAGTGGTGTTCGTATTTTCGCTCAATTTCCTCTTCTTTCTTCCGAGTGATGGCCCGACTGCAGCGGTTCCCCATCGATGCTCTACGAAAGAAGGTGTGATTTTCGAGTAAAGTAGACACCACTCAAGTGTTTCCCAAGTAGTGGACTAATGGGGAAACTTGTAATGGCAACACAACCATGAAATTGATTATTGCTTGAGCTTGGCATCTCCCCAACCTTGTTGTTAATTGGTGGAACGATATGAAGCTTTGTTGCTTTGGAAACTCTAATGTTGTATTGTTGTGCTGACAAGATTACTTTGTGGGGAAGCACAAGAAATTGAGGAAAGACCAGTGGAGTCACATAAACTATTCTTGAGTTGTCATTGGTCTGCATAGAGTTGAGAAATTATGTTCCCTATAATCAGGGAAATTGTTGGGAAAATAAATGATTGCGGAACCAGCAACGTACTTGGAAGTGTTAGTATGCTTTGAGTTCACAAGGTCACGACCTTGTACTGGTATTTAGTAGGATCACTAGCAACGTTTCTAAGAGTGGTCAAGAAAAGATCCTTAAAGTATTATAACTTTAGCAGCCAGTTTTCTTTACTTCAAGGAGTCTTTGATTGCTTTGAAGTCAATAACGCCACGAATTTCAGAAAGTAGAAAAG
The DNA here is from genome assembly GCF_958449725.1 of Rosa rugosa. Taxonomy (NCBI): domain Eukaryota; kingdom Viridiplantae; phylum Streptophyta; class Magnoliopsida; order Rosales; family Rosaceae; genus Rosa; species Rosa rugosa. The sequence continues at coordinate 20,423,412 of NC_084822.1, forward strand.
TTGGTGGCACACTCTTGAAAGGCAACTTTGGTTACGTGGTTAGAATGACACTGAAATGGTGACGTCAAGGAGTATTTGAAAATTCGAAAGTTGAATTAATCCCTCCTATAGGGATGTGGAGAAAGGCGATCCATGTGCCATGTAGAATTATATGTTGTGGCACTACACCGGGGTTCGAGGCATGACAAGGTGAAAGACGAGTACGAGTAAAAGTTCAAAAATCTAGGTGACAAATTGCACATTTACCTCACGTGTTTGCTTTTGAGACAAGGAATTCGTAACATTTCTTCCACACCAGGAGTTTACATTAACTATTTTACATTCTTGCATCTTACTACAAAAGTTGATTTTCGTCTCTGGCATTACTCAAAATGTTTTCCTCATAAGTCCAGAGACTACACCTTAAACAATCGAGTTTTCCTTACTGAAGTGTTTTGTTTTACGAAGCTCGAACAATTTTAGGTTCTTTAGAAGTTTTACAACCTAGACTTTGAAAACAAACTCAAAACTATCTTCAAGGCTGTTTCAGCAAAATGCATTTGAAATTATTCCCTTACCTACCAAAAAGTTCGTGCCAACAAATCTTGTTCGAAAAGTAGGAGAGTTTAAAATTTCCTCAAATCTGTTTTCAAGCAAAATTGAAATTCCGAGAATTTTACTATTTTGTCTCCGCAACTACTTCAAATTTAGTTTTATCCGACCTCTACTACTTTTAAATTTCTGAAATTTTGACGACTGTCTCAGTCAGCATTTCTAGATTTGAACCTAGGGATTTGGTTGAAATTGCATATCCCAAAATTTTAGTCGTCAACTCATTCGAAATTATTTTCCAACTTCTTGGAAACTTGAAATGATAATCTTGTTGTGGTTTTCTTTTATCCTTGGTTATCCTTTCTATGTAAAACTGGTGGTTGGAAGAATGTTAGTTCACCTTCGGATTTACTCAAGGCACCCATTTCGAAAGTAAAGGATTACTTTAAAGGAGAATATTTAGAAATTACTTTTTCTTGTTGTCGGACGAGGACACAAGAAAATAAAGTGCTTGTAACCGATTCAACTATTTTGGCTTGACCAAAAATTGAAGGAGCGCTTATGATTTGATTTTCGAGTTTTGACATCAAACGAGTTCGTAGGGTGAAAATGATAGTTCAAGGTCGAGACCGTTAATGGAAATGCTACGAACTTTACAAATCTCGAGGAGTCGACTTCAATTGCTGATCCTCGAATTTCGTTGAAACTTAGCGAAAGGTATTATTGTAACTTGACGCCTTGAGCATTGGACGGTTTGTTCGGTCAATGTCAAGCGACCTATTGATTGATGTCTCATGACGTGTAGTAGACACCTAGCTCTTGCGATTTTACAATGTGACATCAAGTCTACTTAATCATGTGCTTGGTTTCGACGTCATATGGGCCAGCTGTCACAATTGTTTGTTCATCGAGTAAACAGTATCCGCTAAGCTACGAATTAGGATGTATGAGGTTTGACAACCAATAACGTTGATGACTACGAGGCTAACGTCAGTGATGACATCGTTGGTGTGTCATTCATGGTGACGTTCTACGAAAGTTGTTTATGTTAGACATATAGAGAAAGCTTGGTTTCCTTTCTTTGTTGCAACTCATGTTTAAGACTCAAATTCCCGAGTAATTTTTTTTTTTTTTTTTTTACTCTCGTGGAATGGAGATTTGGTGTAGAAGTCAATCTGTTTTCGGTGATTCTGAAAAGTAAGCTATTATTGCATGGTTGCAACGAAGTTGCTATTCAGTGAGTTACTTATCGAAAAGAATCCTGATTCATGGAGAGAAGTGTATCCTATGGAAAGTATAATAGGAACACTTAGTAAAGTGATAAAAATAGCCCCGAAATTGGGATATGTAACTAACGGAAGCACAAAATGTGAAAGTTTTATGAATGTCATTATGTTGCGTAACTTGATGTGTGATGGGGTATTCCACGTTAATTGTTTACAAGTAACGCTTCAGGAATTCTTACACCAATGTCTTGGTCATCTACTGGTGGAAACGAGGTTGATAAGTGGATTTACCACTGCTTTGTAGTATGTTGTCATTGAGATTAGTGGGTGACTAAGTGTTAGTCCCCGATTTGTTTTAAGGCTCATTGAATTTTTCAAAATGCTGAAGCGATAATGTCTTTATCTATGGCATTGAGCTCAGAGGAGTTGGGTGTTGATGTATGCGTACACACACACAATGTGATTGAGGAAAATTGCAATTTGTGAAAAATAAATGGTTAGAGAGTTTGACAAGGTCGTCCCCATAAGTGAAGTAAGATGAACCATGTGAATGGTAATGGTTCAAAAAGTATCAGAGGAAGGTAAAACCATGTCTTGTGTATACTCGAGTCTGAGGTGAAAAGAAGTAACCTCTCTTATTCATGCGTTGGGCAAATTTCGAGGACGAAATTTATTTTAAGGGGGGTAGAGTGTGAGCCCCCGAAAATTTTGTTTAATTTTTAGAATGTAATTTTTCGCCAATAAGATTTTCGCAAGGTGATTTAAGTGAAGAAATCGATTTTGGAAATTTTTTGGTGACGAGATTCTTTAATTTGGGCCTTATAATTTAAGTTTGGGCCCAAGTCCTTCGTTTTGGGCCCAGAAGGTTACAAAAGTTTAGTGAGGCGACAATTTGTTGAATTTTCGAAGACGGTAAATTGAGTTGTAACAAAGTTTTGGATTTTGGATTTTTACGAGATCGAGTTTTGGACCTTGGACAAAGTGAAGAATTAACTTAGGAAGTTTTCGACGAAAAACGAATAAAAGAAAAGTTACGAGCCCAAAACCCGAAAGGAACCAGCAAGGGGATTTCCGTAATTCGTCGCAAGGGCAAAATTGGTATTTCACGCACACAACTATAAATAGAAAAATTGGAAGCCCTAGTCCCATTTCTCCCTTGCAGCCGCGTCCTTCTCCTTCCCTCTCCCCCGACCTCTCGCTCTCTCTCTCTCGTTCTCCCTCTGCCATCACCGGAGACTCCATCTCCGGCCACCATCTCACCACATCACTTCCACCAGTCGACGCAACACCTGAACCCGACCAAAACCCACCCGGAATCACCGACATGCATCGCCGGTAGCCTCCACACGCGACCACCAAAAGCTGCGACACCACTGCCCTTTCTCCTTCGTCGATTTCCGACCATCACCATGCCACACCGACGCCACCGCCTGACTCAACAAGCAACGAGGAGCAAAAACACGGAAGTTCTGCCAACCACCGAGGATGGACGACGCCGCACGCACATCGCCGGAGTCATGGCTCTGCTTGACTCTGTTCTTCGACTTCCGGCGAGTTCAGGCCACACCACCCCTATGAATGAGTTCAGGGTATCACGATTTGCCATAGCCCTCTAACTCCGACTCCCCAATCCCGGCCAGAACCGCCGCTGGCGTATGAGCCACCGCAGCTCCACCACTCATGGATGCCGGATTTCCAGATAGTTTCGATTAGGTAATTATCTTACCCTCTCTTGGTTAAAACCCTGATTTTCGATGTGGATTGAGAAGCCCTAATCAACTGCTGTTTGATTTGAGAATTGAGGTTGGAGGAGTTCTGCATTTTTGGAGGACTTCGGGTATGTGGAGTTCGGGAATTTGGAGTTTTGGAGGAGGAGGGGCTGCTGGGTTAATTTCAGTTGAAACTGGAGAAGGTAAGAACCATGTACAGGTTCTGTTTGCAATACGAAAGTGATTAAGGGTTGGTTACTAATGATCTGATATTTGTTAGGTGTTTACGTGACTGTTGATGGTGAATTGCAGTGATTGGAATTAACTTCCAAATCTAGTAAAGAAGAATGGTAAGGTTTGGATGCTTGGATTTGTTACTTGGTGAAGTTGTTAAAAATCAGCAGAATGTTGTTTGTAGTCTCGTGAATGGAAAAGTGTTAAAATTGGGATATTGATATGTTGTTGAATTTATGATGATTAAGAGTAGTTTGTTAACTATCATTCCGGATACCACGGTTGTAAGAAAAGAAGTGAGTTGGTTATTGTTAAGGAAAATGTAAATTGCTCAAGTTCATAAGAAATTGGTATCCGAAATGAAGTTATATTGGCTAATGATCATTGGGCCGAACTTAATAAGAAATTCGTTTAGTAAAGAGTTTGACGATAAAAAGGGAAATTAAGGAAGCTAAGGTATACCAAGAAAATAGAAAGGTCTAAAGAGTTTACCAAAATTTAATTTCGATCATAGCTTTGTCAATTTCTCCATGTCCCGAAAGTTTAGAGAAATTTATTTAGTAGAATGTTCGGGAATGGAAATTGTCATTTGTTTTTCTAAAATAAAAAGCTAAAAGAAATAAAGGTCAAAGTGCTAAGCATAATCACCATATCTCAAATGGTTCAAATGCCATGTCATTTGGATCATTCGGGAATGGTGAGTGTATTTGTTACTTAAGAAAGGAATGCTAGTGAATGGCATCAAATATTTAACTAGAACTTTATTATCGAAAGAAGCATGATCACCAATCACCATATCCCGAATGAGCTTACTATTCTAAGTGAATTATTCGGGAATGGTTTCTACTAATTATTGATCATGGGTTGTTTGGTGAATTTTAAAGTGAGTTATGAATTAATTACTTATCGGATATAATTTTATTATAAAGGACCCGAGCGTGTGCACTTGGATTTGGATAAAGGATCGAAAGTCGGGAACGAACCCGAATGTGGGCAAGCACTCCAATTCCAGGTAGGGTGAGCTGTCCCTTCCTTGTTAGAGGCTTTTCAGTATATGTGGAATGCTATACTATGATAGTATGTTGCCTGCAAGAACGTTTTTGGTTGTTCATCAGTCGATGCCTCGTGATACATGTGTTTTCAGAGCTGATAATTGTTGATTGCGAAAACCGAGGCTAGACTTGCATGTTGAGATACTGTACCCTTTGTATGTTTGTGACCTGAAAGTGAATGGGACCTAGACGCGTTGATTCCTAGGGATCCCACGGTGTCGATAACCGTGAACCTCCGGAGGGGGCTGTGCTCCTATGTTTGTCGGGGAAAGGTAAGTACAGACAGTGAACCAGTCATAGGAGACTCAGAGCCAGGAAATGGACACTTTCGCTACTTGTAGTCACAAGGACAACAAAGTAGTTGGCTGGTTCTCTTACTCAGGACGAACCAGATCGGTCACTGATTTATTTTACTTTAGCCGGCAGGTAAGTATCTCGGAGCTCCAAGTGTGTGAAGCATACTGCACATGTTTTATGAAAGAAAACAAATGTTTGTGGTTGCCACTTTTCTTAAAGTATTTTTCGATAAACGTGCACAATATTATGTAGTAATATTTTCAAGTATATTATTTTTCAAACCTAGCATGGTTGGGTCGGCCCCTACTGGGCATGCGAGGACGAAAGCTCACCCCTACTATAGTGTGCAGGTTTCGAGCATGTGGTCGGGAAGCGTACAGGGGAGGCACATGACCCGGCTTGGCGCATTTCTCTTTAGCTTTATCAAGAGATGGTTTTGGTCCCTTATCGGATTTTGAAGTAACTTACCTATTTACTTCTTATTTAATTGTTTGTTTTCTACTCCCTTATTTACAAAACTTTGGGAGACCCGTAACCCTGGGGCGCGTCTCTCATACTTGTTTTTACTTCGTGATTTATTATTTTCCAAATTGGGCTCCTATCGTAAGCCCAAATCTTTTAGCTCACTTTAAATTCCGCTTGCGAAAATATGTTGTTCGGTTGCGAGAATGTTTTGTGACTTTTGTCCAAGAAAGTGTTTTGTAAACCAACAACCTAAACTCAAAAGGCCTTGCGGTTTCGGGTTGATGAGCTATCGAGATGCCATTCGTGACATGTCGATTCCTCATTGGCTCGGAGTCGCGGCGCTGTGGGACCCCCCTCTCGGGTCACCACATGACTGGTCCTGGTATCATTGTTCCAGTGTTGGGCCGACTACGCCTGGTGCTGCGTGATTGCTCGCTCTGCGCTGGATTGGCAGTGGCTTCCAACGTCCTGTTTAGTTCATCAAAACGTGACATCAGTGTAGCCACTTGTCTTTGGGCCTCGGCCTTCTCTTTGCGTTCCTCTTCACGCTCTCTGTTTGCCTTGTGAAGGTCCGCCAGTGCGAGCTCGTACATAGTGGTGAGATCTTGGCCCAGTGGGCGGCTGCTGCTTGGATTCGCCTCACCGCCGGGGTTGGCTGGGGTGTTGAATAGTGCGCGGTTAACGCCTACCGCTGGGTCGGAGGGTTGGGGAATGGCGGATTGGTCCGCCTGCTCTTCAGCGTTTCCCCCGCTACTGTTAATCATGATGATTGTGGTGGGATGACCTTTTGTTCAAGGTTTCCCACAGACGGCGCCAATGTTAACGTTAGAGTCCGCGGGGGTCTCTAGTTAGCTTAAAGAATGAGAAAGAGAGAGAGAGAGAGAGAAAGACACAAGCGAAGTATAGTGGTTCGTCTCCCGCCTTAGCGGGAAACTACATCCACTTGAATGTTGTACTAGTGTGTTGAGCCTTGCGGCCCAAGTGGATTACATGAGTGTAATGGAGTGGATGTTTAAGTGGGAGGAGGCATTCCTTTTATAGGTGAATGAATGCTTCTCCTTTACATTTTCTTAGATGTGGGACAAGAACCCACTATTCTAGTCTTGAAGCCATGTTGTGAAGGCAACTTTGCAAGGCCGGAATGGTGGCTTCCCGGCGACTTATTTGCCACTTCCGGATACCGTAGCGTAGCTTGAACATAGGGCTACAAGATGCAAGTAGCGGTTGGATCCCATGAGGGTGTTGTTTATGCTTGGTGAGGTAGCAAACTAGCCTTGCTAGTAGAGGTATCTATGCAAATTGTTGATGTTGATATTAATCATATATTTTGTTTCAAGGAAATTCAATTATTTCTATCGAGTATTCAACCTCAACTACGAGTTGACATACATTATCAGAGCACTTTATCTACCAAGGCAATGGACCGTCATGCTCGGCCAACTCCGCTAGCCTCCAACTTGGCATAAGATAAGTCACTATATCTTATCTCTTATGCTCTTGCAATTAGAGCCTTTACCATGACTAGACATGTCTCCATGACCATTAAGCATGCCTGCAAAATGTTATTAGCAACTTTACTACAAGTACATGCTACACACATACATGCTTAAATGCACTTTCGTGTGACATGCATCTAGAAGCTTGTGACACTTACGACTTAATTAAACATGCTCGGATAAACGACTTGCTCGGGTTACGACTCGCTTGGGTATCGAGTATGGCCACGACTTGCTCGGGTTACGACTCGCTTGGGTATCGAGTATGGCCACGCCTCGCATGCTCGCACAGCGCCTACACACTCAACTACACCCAACTTGCTCGAACAACCCAACTTGCTCGATCATGTCCAACATGTTTTACTTAAGCCCCAAGTTCACAAACGCTTCATACTATGTCACCGGGACTACTCCCACAATTTTATATGGACACCCATTACACTTGCCACTATCTATTGTGCGTGCTATATGGCAATAAGATCCACATATACAACTACCACTATTTTACATGTTCATACACATTAATGGAATATTGAATTCTTCTACCATTTGTTGCTCGCTACAAATCAAATTCTTTTCGCATTCCATTAATACGAACGGTAACCAATACAACAAGCATTCTACATATGTGCGTTTTTTGTCTCATTGTGCAGGTTAGACGAGTCCCTTCTTGCTTAAGGAGTTCGGGGACTTGTAGGGGCTAGGCACCTCTCGGACATTGTTTATGCTTGATGGCTTCATGATTATAACTCCCCAACCAAGAAGCTCCTCTTACTCGGGGACTTCGGGGACTTGTAGATACCTCTACTAGCAAGGCTAGATTGCTACCTCACCAAGCATAAACAACACCCTCGTGGGATCCAACCGCTACTTGCATCTTGTAGCCCTATGTTCAAGCTACGCTACGGTATCCGGAAGTGGCAAATACGTCGCCGGGAAGCCACCTTTCCGGCCTTGCAAAGTTGCCTTCACAACATGGCTTCAAGACTAGAATAGTGGGTTCTTGTCCCACATCTAAGAAAATGTAAAGGAGAAGCATTCCTTCACCAATAAAAGGAATGCCTCCTCCCACTTAAACATCCACTCCATTACACTCATGTAATCCACTGGGGCCGCAAGGCTCAACACACTAGTACAACATTCAAGTGGACGTAGTTTCCCGCTAAGGCGGAAGACGAACCACTATACTTCGCTTGTGTCGTTCTCTCTCTCTCTCTCTCTCTCTCTCTCATTCTTTAAGCTAACTAGAGACCCCCGCGGACTCTAACGTTAACACGACCCAACCTGATTTCCTAAAGAAGTTGGATCAGTCCTTCACAGTCTCAAACTGGGTCTTCACTACCGGAATTCTGACATAAGAATTATCAGAATTCTGGACCGTAATAGTTGGAAAATATCCAAGTACCTAAATGAGCCAACTATATCGAAAAACTATGTTGGAGTTGAATCGTATAGCTTCTCATCTGATATGGCTCAGTCATTTTATAGCTGATAATGGAGCACATGCTCCCTTTTTCTATATTTTCAGAAAAAGAGAATGAATATATGATCAGTTCAAAGCTGCCATTGCTATGAGAATGATGCAGAATTATTTTCGAATCAAGGTATAAGTATCGGCTGATCTAGCTCATGGCTAGATAGATAAATGTTTGAATGTGAAATGTATCTAAATTTAGACTATATGACATTAATGTTGAATGTGAAATATAGTCTAAATTTAGGGCACGTTTACTTAATTAGAATGGAAAAAATCATGAATTGGAGACAATTGGAATGGGAGAATAAAGAAATCGTTTGATTCCAAAGGCTTTGATTCCTAAACTCATCTCGTCGCCCTTCGAAATCAAATTCCTGAGTATTCAGAAATCGATTCCTGACAAGAAGGTGAGACTTACACCCATTCCGATTCCTTTATGCGTTGGTAAGTGCAGAAATCGTGCCCTTAGACTCATATCATTCCCTTCGAAATCTTCCATCTTTTCTAAGAAATTCAAAGTCTTCAATAAGCCTTTAAACCTTGTAGCTAGAGTTGTCTGAGGAGATCTGCAAAACATCCATTACGACTAATTGGCTTACTTATCAAGCTAAAATGAGAATAATATCAAGCAATTGGATCGACTGGTTGGCTTAATAGCCGCCACTAATTGTCTTGGCGGAGGCGTAATGAGGCTACACGGTGATGCTCTTGGTGGTGAGCTAGGTTCTCGTTCTCCGTTGTACATCAGAGGTCGCAGCCTTCTTGGGTGCCTAGAGAGTTGGGCGTCCAAAGTATCTTTTGGGCCTGGGTCGCTCTGGTTTGGGCTTGTGCTTTGATTTAAAATAGTCTTTTGTTGGCTATAGTTCTTAGAGCCATTCACTCTTGGGTCCGTATTAGGATTCTACATAAAAAGATGGGATACAGTTTGTATTGGGATTGGCGTCCCGGTTTCCTGATTCTTGCTCTTGAGAGTTCGATTGCCAACGTCTAAGTTTTTGACACTTCCGGTCACCTTGATTCTCTTAGGGGTCTCACCTCGCTCTAGTATTGGAAATTCTATTGAGGTATATCTCCCAGGTTACATTTACGGTCCTAGTTATAGTTTCTCCTGCATTTATACTGCTCAAATGACATGGGTAGTGCATTTCAATATCTTTCACCATTTAGTCATATTCGATCTGGTTATTTTTTTTTTTATGTTAGATGCACTTGTGCATCTTGTTTTGTTTCATTAATTTTCTTTCGATGCAAAATGTGTTTGCATCGCTCCATAGCTTGTCGTAATTTCCTTAAAAAAAAAAACTTACAAAGTCACGGTTATATCAGATTTATTTAAGCCTGAGTCAGTTTCATTTATTTTTATTTATTGAGATTAATTGTGATATGCGTTTCTTTCATCATTAAGTAAATTATAGAAATAGTGAACATTGCTAGCCATAGCATATACACATACCGAAAACAAAGTAAGATAAAGCGAGAGTACGAATACCACCTCTTTCTTGGCATGGATGCAAGACTATTTTGTCCTATATTCTTGCTATTCATGCTATCAACTTCACGTAAGTCTCTCTCGCCATGAAACTAAATTTCAGCAAATACGAATAGCAGATTAAATGTTCTGGTTTTTATTTTTTCTATGACTATTGGCAATTGCAACGCTTTTCTTTGGCCAATTGGCTACCAGTGTTTATGCTACAAACCTGTCCCTTGTTGATTTTATCCAACCCAATAGAAGTCCCTTGACAGCTACCAATGTGCTGTTAAAAATATGGATAAAAATAATAATTTTACTTCTACTACATGTCACCATGTTCAAAATAATTTAACCAAGGAAAATTGACCAACAAACTAACAAAAGCAATAAAGAAATAGCTAGAAATTTTACTTTTTATGTTTGGCTTGAAAAGTGTGTGAGGCGCGAGGACCATTTAAGAATGCAAAGCGTATTTCAAATAAAAAATTTCCTAAGAGTTTATAGGGTTGGACATCTCCACTTATTGCCAACTGATTTTGAGTATGATACTTTGATGACTTCATTCGCAATGCCGAGTCGCTCATGCGGCCAAGACAGTTTTATGAACAACAACAACCTGGCAGACGGGCTGCCTTCAGTTTCTTTAAACCAAGACCAGATATTCGACCCAACCGAATTTCCTAAAGAAGTTGGATCAGTCCTTTATAGTCTCAAACTGGGTCATCACTACCGGAATTCTGACATAAGAATTATCAGAATTCTGGACCGAAACATTTGGAAAATATCCAAGTACCTGAATGAGCCAACTATATCAGAAAACTATGTCGGAGTTGAACCGTATAGCTTCTCATCTGATATGGCTCAGTCATTTTATGGCTGATATTGGAGCACATGCTCCCTTTTTCTATATTTTCAGAAAAAGAGAATTAATATATGATCTGTTCGAAGTTGCCATTGCTATGAGAATGAAGCATAATTATTTTCGAATCAAGGGATAAGTATCGGCTGACCTAGCTCATGGCTAGATACATAAATGTTTGAATGTGAAATGTATCCAAATTTAGACTATATGACATTAATGTTGAATGCGAAATATAGTCTAAATTTCGGGCACGTTTACTTAATTAAAATGGAAACAATCATGAATCGGAGACAATTGGAATGGGAGAATAAAGAAATTGTTTGATTCCAAAGGCTTTCATTCCTAAACTCATCTCGTCGCCCTTCGAAATCAAATTCCTGAGTATTCAGAAATCGATTCCTGACAAAAAGGTGAGACTTACACCCATTCCGATTCCTTTATGCGTTGGTAAGTGCAGAAATCGTTCCCTTAGACTCATATCATTCCCTTCGAAATCTTCCATCTTTTCAAAGAAATTCAAAGTCTTCAATAAGCCTTTAAACCTTGTAGCTAGAGTTGTGTGAGGAGATCTGCAAAACATGCATTACGACTAATTGGCTTACTTATCAAGCTAAAATGAGAATAATATCAAGCAATTGGATCGACTGGTTGGCTTAATAGCCGCCACTAATTGTCTTGGCGGAGGCGTAATGAGGCTACAGGGTGATGCTGGTGGTGGTGAGCTAGGTTCTCGTTCTCCGTTGTACATCAGAGGTCGCAGCCTTCTTGGGTGCCTAGAGAGTTGGGCGTCCAAAGTATCTTTTGGGCCTGGGTCGCTCTGGTTTGGGCTTGTGCTTTGATTTAAAATAGTCTTTTGTTGGCTATGGTTCTTAGAGCCATTCACTCTTGGGTCCGTATTTGAGCTTTAGGAGGATTCTACTTAAGAAGATGGGATACAGTTTGTATTGGGATTGGCGTCCTGGTTTCCTGATTCTTGCTCTTGAGAGTTCGATTGCCAACGTCTAAGTTTTTGACACTTCCGGTCACCTTGATTCTCTTAGGGGTCTCACCTCGCTCTAGTATTGGAAATTCTATTGAGGTATATCTCCCAAGTTATAGTTACGGTCCTAGTTATAGTTTCTACTGCATTTATACTGCTCAAATGACATGTGTAGTGCATTTCGATATCTTTCACCATTTAGTCATATTCGATCTGGTTACTTTTTTTTATGTTAGATGCACTTGTGCATCTTGTTTTGTTTCATTAATTTTCTTTCGATGCAAAATGTGTTTGCATCGCTCCATAGCTTGTCGTAATTTCCTTAAAAAAAAAAAAACTTGCAAAGTCACGGTTATATCAGATTTATTTAAGCCTGAGTCAGTTTCATTTATTTTTATTTATTGAGATTAATTGTGATATGAGTTTCTTTTATCATTAAGTAAATTATATAAATAGTGAAAATTGACCAACAAACTAACAAAAGCAATAAAGAAATAGCTAGAAATTTTACTTTTTATGCTTGGCTTGAAAAGTGTGTTAGGCGCGAGGACCATTTAAGAATGCAAAGCGTAGTTCAAATAAAAATTTTCCTAAGAGTTTATAGGGTTGGACATCTCCACTTATTGCCAACTGATTTTGAGTATGATACTTTGATGACTTCACTCGCAATGTCGAGTCGCTCATGCGGCCAAGACAGTTTTATGAACAACAACAACCTGGCAGACGGGCTGCCTTCAGTTTCTTTAAACCAAGATCAGATATTCGACCCAACCGAATTTCCTAAAGAAGTTGGATCAGTCCTTTACAGTCTCAAACTGGGTCATCACTACCGGAATTCTGACATAAGAATTATCAGAATTCTGGACCGAAACATTTGGAAAATATCCAAGTACCTAAATGAGCCAACTATATCAGAAAACTATGTTGGAGTTGAACCGTATAGCTTCTCATCTGATATGGCTCAGTCATTTTATGGCTGATATTGGAGCACATGCTCCCTTTCTCTATATTTTCAGAAAAAGAGAATTAATATATGATCTGTTCGAAGCTGCCATTGCTATGAGAATGATGCATAATTATTTTCGAATCAAGGGATAAGTATCGGCTGATCTAGCTCATGGCTAGATAGATAAATGTTTGAATGTGAAATGTATCCAAATTTAGACTATATGACATTAATGTTGAATGCGAAATATAGTCTAAATTTCGGGGACGTTTACTTAATTAAAATGGAAACAATCATGAATCGGAGACAACTGGAATGGGAGAATAAAGAAATCGTTTGATTCCAAAGGCTTTGATTCCTAAACTCATCTCGTCGCCATTCGAAATCAAATTCCTGAGTATTCAGAAATCGATTCCTGACAAGAAGGTGAGACTTACACCCATTCCGATTCCTTTATGCGTTGGTAAGTGCAGAAATATTTTTACCTCGGAACCATTCCGATTTCTTTATTTGTTAGTAAACATAGGAATAATTTTAGCCCTAACCATTCCCTCCACTTTCATTCCCATTCCAAGTAAGTAAACGTGCCCTTAGACTCATATCATTCCCTTCGAAATCTTCCATCTTTTCAAAGAAATTCAAAGTCTTCAATAAGCCTTTAAACCTTGTAGCTAGAGTTGTGTGAGGAGATTTGCAAAACATGCATTACGACTAATTGGCTTACTTATCAAGCTAAAATGAGAATAAATTCAAGCAATTGGATCGACTGGTTGGCTTAATAGCCGCCACTAATTGTCTTGGCAGAGGCGTAACGAGGCTACACGGTGATGCTGGTGGTGGTGAGCTAGGTTCTCGTTCTCCGTTGTACATCTGAGGTCGCAGCCTTCTTGGGTGCCTAGAGAGTTGGGCGTCCAAAGTATCTTTTGGGCCTGGGTCGCTCTGGTTTGGGCTTGTGCTTTGATTTAAAATAGTCTTTTGTTGGCTATGGTTCTTAGAGCCATTCACTCTTGGGTCCGTATTTGAGCTTTAGGAGGATTCTACTTAAGAAGATGGGATACAGTTTGTATTGGGATTGGCGTCCTGGTTTCCTGATTCTTGCTCTTGAGAGTTCGATTGCCAACGTCTAAGTTTTTGACACTTCCGGTCACCTTGATTCTCTTAGGGGTCTCACCTCGCTCTAGTATTGGAAATTCTATTGAGGTATATCTCCCAGGTTACAGTTACGGTCCTAGTTATAGTTTCTACTGCATTTATACTGCTCAAATGACATGTGTAGTGCATTTCGATATCTTTCACCATTTAGTCATATTCGATCTGGTTACTTTTTTTTATGTTAGATGCACTTGTGCATCTTGTTTTGTTTCATTAATTTTCTTTCGATGCAAAATGTGTTTGCATCGCTCCATAGCTTGTCGTAATTTCCTTAAAAAAAAAAAAACTTGCAAGGTCACGGTTATATCAGATTTATTTAAGCCTGAGTCAGTTTCATTTATTTTTATTTATTGAGATTAATTGTGATATGCGTTTCTTTCATCATTAAGTAAATTATATAAATAGTGAACATTGCTAGCCATAGCATATACACACACCGAAAATAAAGTAAGAAAAAGCGAGAGTACAAATACCACCTCTTTCTAGGCATGGATGCAAGACTATTTTGTCCTATATTCTTGCTCTTCATGCTATCAACTTCACGTAAGTCTCTCTCGCCATGAAACTAAATTTCAGCAAATACTAATAGCAGATTAAATGTTCTGGTTTTTATTTTTTCTATGACTATTTATCATGTAAGCTATAGCTTAAGCAATTGTTAAAATGCTTTTTATTTATTTATAATTTATTTAACCACTTAGACAAATCTGAAACCACTTTAGAGTCATTAGTCCGGGTGGCTTTAGCCTCCACCCACTTAGACACATAATCAACAGCGAGAAGAACGTATAAATTACCATAAGATGAAGGGAATGGTCCCATAAAATCAATGCCCCAAATGTCAAAGAGTTCAACACTTAGAATGGGAGTTTGTGGCATTTGATTTCTAGGGCCCAAGTTACCTGTTCGTTGACAACGATCGCATGCCTTGCAAAAGAGATCAGAGTCCTTGAACAAGGTAGGCCAATAAAATCCACTCTCAAGGACCTTAAGAGCTGTTCTCTTTGATCCAAAATGTCCAGCACATGCATAGGAATGACAAAAGGTGAGAATAGAATGAAATTTAGAATCATGAGGGCACCTTCTTACCAATTGATCAGCACAATACTTTCATCAGTATGGGTCACCCCACACATATTGCTTGGCGGTTTTGATGAGTTTATCCTTCTGTGCTCGAGTCAAAACTTGCTTCAAGTTGCTCATTGGAATGTATAAGCATTTCTTGAGAAGCTTGCAATCGAGCTTGAGACGCTAGCAATTCTTCAAGAGAAGGCCTCCTAGACTCATACACTTGCTCATGAGGATATGCTTCGGGAACCACGGTCTCTTGTGAAATTCTAGTTTGAGAGGCTTGTAATAGATCTCAGGAGGCTTGCAATTGAGCTAGTAGTCCTTCAACGAATTCCTTCCTAGGCTCATAAGCTTCATCTTGTGGATATGCATCAGGTACAAATGTCTCTTGATACATGCCCATCTTGTACTCACACTCTTGCATAAAATCCGGCCACTCAAATCTCAAAGAGCACTCAAAAGGTGAATGCCACGGAGAATTACACAGAGCACAAGTTTCATTGCAAGAAGACATAGAACCCACCGCATGAGAATTCCACTCATGATGACCTCCACCATAGAAACATTCTTGCTCATATCCCCTCAAGTCATCCCATCCATAGCTCCAACGATCCATAGCTCAATGTGAGAAAAATATATGCCTATGAGTTTCCACAAGTGAGATTAGTAACCAAAAATTACAAAGAAAATAGAAAAATAAGCACACAAAATATAATAAACTATTTAGACCAACGACTATTTTTTTTTTAATAACAAAGAAATAAAAATATGCTAAAGTGACCTAAAGAACCGATTTACCAAGGGATTAAGGCTATTAAATCCTAATCCCCGGCAACGGCGCCATTGACTTGAATACACATTTACGCAAGCGTACATATCATTGTCAAGATAGGGAAGTATTAAGCCCAAAATTATCGTACCACGGGGATTAGTGGCTAACCCACAATCCTTGGATAGTCGGAACTAAAGTCACTAAGCAAACAAAAGAAAAAGAAAAAGAAAATAAATAAAAATGTTATTCTAAGGCACCAAGGCTTAGCAATGCTCGGCTTTGATTTTCACCAAAGCCTAATCAAAACTAAGAGCCTAGTGGTGGATATGTACAAATGAGTGAGAAATTGTCATTCAAAATTGTGATTGTAATTTTCTAATAACTAAATTGCAAGAATTTAAATGAAAGCTTTAGCTAACAACTAAATTAAATAAAGAAAAGAAAAATAAGAAATGGAAATTAGGTCACTAGGGTATCCTCCTAGCCAAATTCAATGCACAAATATATTCCGACAATGGTGATTCAATTCATGATAGCATCAAGAACCGTACCCAAGGCTTTTCAAGGCTCATGGGTCATTAGATTCCTTATAGGGTATTCCTACTCCGGATCAAGGGCCGTAGAAACTCAATTGGGACAATCTAGAGCTTATTAGGGCCTCTAGTTGCACCAAAAGGCGAAGAGTCCTAGAATCAAGGTTCCCAAGCTAACCAATACGGCAATCGGAATTGGTATTGTAACTAACCATGTTCTAAACAAGTGTCCTAGCCATAAATTAGAGAAGTGATTAGGTCCCCTAACTTGTTCTAGACATGCTCATCTACACATTCAAGAGTTAATCAAGCTCCTAAGCATGCATCTAAGCCAAATATTATGGAATAGAACATATGCTAAACACGAAATTGAAAACCATTAAATCAAAACATATTTATTACATTAAATTCATGCTAGGGTTCAAACCCTAGTTTCCTAAATAAACTACTCACTACCCATCAACTAATCAACAACAATATTCATCAAATTAAAGAGAGTAAGGTGAAGAGAAATGAGAAGTTACAAGGACAAGTCACAATTGCTATTATGGAGCAAATATAACAAGCCTTGATTTATGGCTTCTCATTTTTACCCAAGTTCAAATCTTGATGCTCCTTGACAAATTGATGAAGATTTGTTGGTGAGGATATGAGAAAAGAAAAAGGAAATGGAAGAAATTGGGAGAGATTAGGAGAGAACAGCCCTAAGGGCTGCCCCTTTGGTTGTGCGGCGCTGCCCGTCTGGGGTTCTCCTCCAACAGAATGAGGGTGCTTCAATATATATAGTGGGTTTGTGGCCATTCGTTTCGTGAGATAGAGGGTTGGATGATTAATTGAGGTGATCTGTTATGTGTGGTCTCGGCAAAGAAGAAAAGGAGGAGATGATGAGGTGTAACTTGGTGGCTGGTCCATGTAGGAAGAGAAAGAAATGGGTCATCTGATGGTTGCCACGTAAAGAAAAAGAAATTAAAGCTTGCCTAATTAAGGTCAGCATAATTAAGATGCATGCTGCACGTGCATGAATGACTAACTACCACATAACTTGATTAATTAAGTAACTAATCAATTGATTAATTAACTTAATTAATTAAGATGTATTATTATTTTTCTTTTCTTTTCTTTTCTCTTCTCATTTCTTTTCTCTTCTCTATGCACTTCCGCATATACTATCAGAGGCAATTAGATTCCGCTCCTTTAATGGTATTGACCCGCATTGCCTATTTCGTCCTTTTGTAGGAAACTCCAATTTGCTTCTATTTCGCACAATTTTCTCTCGATTTCCGCAACTCCGCTTATTTTCTACAAAATAAATAAAAGTTAATTAATTACATAATAATTAACTTGAGGATTAACTTATTTATAGTGTTTTAGATATAATTACATGCATAAAAATGTGTGTAATCACAACTCGTGAATAGTTAAAAGTAGGGTTGGGCACGGGCTGGTTACTGACTGATACCGAATCCGGTACCGGAAATATTATTCGGGACGGGACTATGTTTTTTCAAAGTTAGTACCGAAGGTACCGAAACCGATCGGGATCGGGTCAGGCCCGGGCCCAATTCGAGATACCCGACTCTTTTTTTTTTTTTTTCCTACACTTACGTACTTAACAATATCCAAAATTTCCAGATTTCAATCATTCTAGGATGCAGCTGAAGAGATGACATATGAAAATATCGATATTGCGTGCCAGTAATTGCAAGTATAGAGGACATTGAAACATAAGAAACTAAGTAGATTAAGTACTGAGAGATCATCTTCCAAGTGAACTAAGGAAAAAAAAGTGTTTCTGTGACCATTTTACACATCAAGATCTCAACTTTTACAAACCTAGATCTCAAGAAAAGAAGAAAATAAAATTAACCTGCAGATACCATTTCTTCCATAGAACATGCACAAATTGACAAAACTCAGATCTGAAAAAAGATAATTAAAATTGATGGCAAGTGGCAACGGATCTGGGAGGCGTTCCTTGTGGGTGGTGCCGTGGTGCGACGATTGTGGTGCCATCGAGGTCGACTGAAGATGGTGGTGAGCCGAGGATGCCGGAGGTGCAGTGGTGTGTTGGTGATGGCTAGAATGTTGAGCCTGTGAAAAAGAGTGGCTGAATAAACTCAATAAATGGTGAGGGAGAAAGAGCCAGAGAGGGATGAAGACAGAGGGTGAGACTTGAGAGAGAGATAAGAAAGAAAAGAAAATGGGAGGAATAAAAGGTGTGAGGGAGAGAGAGCCCCAGAGGAAGACGAGGGGAAGAGAGAGAAAACTCAGAAAAGAAAGAAAAGTAAGTTCCAAAGTCTCATATAGTCATATATGATATATTATATATATTTCTATATAATCGGGATGGGCCGGGCCTAAACGGTATTTAAAGAATGACAACCGATCCCGTCCCGTTTTCTTCGGTATGGTACGGGCCAGGCCCAACAGTTACTTTTAGATTTTTTAATACCGGCCCGTTTTAGCTATTTTCGGTACGGGCCTGGGTTGGGTCCGGTACTTCGGTTTTATATGCCCAGTCCTAGTTAAAAGCTGGTTCGTAATTGGAACCATGTACTCTCTTCTATAGTACTCTATCTAGAAAGACCGGCTAAGACGCCATTCGGAACATACACCTACACGAAACAGTAAAGATAAGATTTAGTAAAAATCGTGAGTTGATCTGTTTATGGGATAATATACAAGTTAGAAAGGGTGTGGAAAGAGACAGAGAAGCATTTAATCTTTGAAGGATAAAGGATCACATGGATCTGTTTGCCAATATCTATAGATAGTTAGATACCAACCATTATATTGAGACTGACTTCCGCTGAATACAAGACATGTACGTTAGCACACTCTTCAAATCAGTATAGTTTTCTTGTTTAGGGATTCTCAATCAAGTGGATTTTCTAGATTTCTGAAAGAATTAGCTTTAGAATTGGGAATGTATATATATGAAAAAACAAAGCCACATGGTAGCATGGCTTTGTGTTCCTAAATGAGCTTCGAGCAATGGGGAGACAGAGGCATGTGAATCCTTGTCTCAGAAGAGAGTGGCCCTCGTAGCTGGCTCTTCACCACTCATTTCATTTACAGTATGGTTTTCCGGATATTCATTAATCTATATATATGCAATGATCAAGTTCAGTATGACCAACTCAAGTCTTCTCCTTCCCTAGTATTAGAGCTCTTTTTTCTTCTGGAAAGTCCTTTCAATTGCTTTTCTTGTTTAATTTGATCAGTTGAAAAAATTAAACACCATGGGTTTTCGGTTACCTGGAATTGGTAACACCAAGAGAAGTCTTACTAGATCTTTATCTGCTTCAAAGACCTTAGATATGCCAAAAGGCTATTTTGCAGTTTATGTTGGGGAGAGCCAGAAGAAGCGGTTTGTGATTCCAATATCATACTTGAATGAGCCTATATATGTTCCAGGATTTGTTGAGTTAAGCTGAAGAAGAATTTGGATACGATCATCCCATGGGTGGGATCACAATCCCCTGCAGTGAACGCACCTTCCTTGATCTCACTTGTCGCTTGACTGTGTGAGTGAGTGCTATGAAGTGAATCTAGCTCTGATTCAAATTCATATCCAAATCATCCTCATTGCAGAATTCACCAACTCGAGGGATGAGTAGAGGCTATGGGGGAATCTGTATGTTTGAGCCCAAAAGTAATTTTGGCAATATCCTTTAGTGGATCTAGCACAGCGGGCCGATACCTGCGGCCCAAAAATAAGCCTACTGGGGTTTGGGTTACAGCTTCGCCCATTCCGGAATCCATGAGGAAAACGAAACCTTATCGGAGTCAGGTAGCAGAGATTGATTAGGAAACTTCAATCAATAATTCTTCTACAACAAGGAGCAGTCGAAACCCTAGGTATATATACCAGGTTTCAAGGACGAATTAGAGACCTCTCTCATATCAATCAATCCCAGCGATTACAAAGCCTCCCCGGAGCAAACCTTCAACCTTGTTTAAACCCGGTGACCGTGCGCCAGTCCTAGTCTCTCCAAGAGCCGACTGTCAGCATCACCAAACCAACCGGCGACCGTACTTCCAGTCCCAGTCTCCCCAGGAGCCGACTGCGAGCGCAACCGCCACCGTTACTACCAGCGAAGCAAGGGTAACGCCCTCGCAACCCAGCGAAGCTAAAGTCACGCTTTAGCGCAACCCGTGCTTTCTCCAAACTTCCCAATGATTGCTCTGCTTAGTCTACAATACTAAGTATCGATTCGGTGACGCAAAGAGATCACAACCAAAGTCCTTATCCGTAAGGCAAAAGTCATTTTCCGAAAGGCTAGAGAAGAACCCTGTGACGAGGTTGGTGCTCTCCTCGTCCACAGCGCTTGAAGAAGAAGTCAGGTCAAGGGACTACCCTAACGACTGCACCCCGCGGTGCTGGCACGCCTGCGCAATCACTCGCTCAAAAGAGATAGTTTGCAAGCCTACTGGTTTTGGAGCCAAACATTTTGGCACGCCCAATGGGACCTATTTAGCGTCTCTTCGTGAACATTAGCCATTGGGAAGTCAAGCGAAAACCCTTACCAAAAGGTTTACGCCAACTGCCCAAAGCATAAGACCTCCAGTTACAAACCTCATCCTCGCGCGGATTGTCGTGGTCTTTCAGAACAACAAGTGACTCAAAGATTCGCTCTTCATTCCCATTTAGCCGACATGTCGACTGAACAAGGAGAGAATCGCCCGACCACTGCTGAGGGTCAAACTGTCACCAACAACCAGGCCAACGAGCCGGTTGACACTGCCGCTGTCTCCAACGCAGCGACAAGTAGAGAAAGAGAGGCTTTCGTTCCGAAGCCTATCCCAGAGGGAGCCTCCTCCGAGGTCGTATTCGCGATTATCCTGGAAAACATTGAAAACCATAGCAAGAAAATAGCTGCTGATCTTGCAAAGGATAACGCAAGGGCCGACCAGGTCACACGCGAAATAAACCAGCGTATTTCCCAACAAGCGGAGGAGACTAAGCAGCGAATCTCACAGACTGAGAATGCTTTGATGGCTCATGCTTCAGGTATCGCAGAAGAGCAAAACCAGCGCCAGAAAGGAATAATGGAGGTTATTGCGAACCATACGAAGCAGACAATGGCTGACATGGCTGGTCTCCGTAAAGATGGAGAGACCCTCGCAACCGAGGTTGCCATGCAAAGGGCCGAGTTGAACCAGGCTAAGGAGGTATTGAATCAGACTTTGGGCGATCCCAATGCTATCCTTGGTTCTCTTGGCCAACCATCCGGTTCGGGCAAATACGTCCCACCGAATCAGCGGGAAAAGGTTAGCAGCAATACAGCTATACCTTCCGCAACTGCTGCAGCCACGCCGTTGAAGAACAAAGAACAAGTGCTTGTTATCGGCGGTAGCAAAGACAAGGGTACTGCCTCAGGTGGGCAGACTACCAGGCAGAAGCACCAGGCCTCAAAGGGCGCTGGAACCTCGTCCGATTCTACGTTCGTTCAATACGACAGCGACGGGGCAGAGAACGTATATCAAGAGTTGCCAGGAGGCTACTACGGGATTGACCAGGCTGGCAACCCGGTTAGGATAACAGCTCTGGCAAAGGAGATGCCCATGCCGGCCGTGACTCTACAGCAGCCGGTTACAACTCGCGTTGTACAGGTAGGAGAAAGAGCAACAACAAATACCATCCAAGCCATACCATTGCAGGCTGCTGTTCGCCAGAATGTGGCGATACCTCCTCCTCCTAGTCCTGAGTACGTGAGACGTGATGAGGTGGAGGAGATGATCCGGCTGGCCAATCCTAGGGCCCAGATGGATGGGGTCTATGAGGGACCTTTCCCACCGCACATAATGCTCGCGTCCTTCCCCAGGGGTTATAAAAACATCATATTTGCTACTTTTTCAGGGGAGGATACCGAGAATGCGGCAACTCATTTGGCCAGGTTCAGGGTACAATGCGGCCAGTACCAGAATGATGACATCCTCAAGTGCAGGATCTTTGGCACTTCTCTATCAGGGGCTGCCTTTAGGTGGTTCTCCAAACTGCGACCAGGAACCGTGGCAGATTGGCCTGCAATGGAAAAGCTCTTCCGAGAGACTTTTGGAGCCACAGAACCTGAGGTAGACTTGGCTTCTCTCACCCAGATGGCCCAACAGCCCACGGAGTCCGCTGTGGCTTACCTTCAGCGCTTCCAGATTCAGAAGGCCAAACTGAATGTGATCCTGCCGGAGAAAGAGTTGATCAAGTTGGCGATCAAAGGCTTAGAGCCGCGCCAGCGAAAGAAGCAGCATGGAAGCATGATTCAGTCAATGGGAGAGCTCATCACAGAGGTAGGAAGCTTCGAACATCTCCTCAGAGAAACTGATGCCAGGAAGAATGCGTCCAGATGGACATATGTACCAGGGAAAAATCGCACCATAGCGGCCCTGAGCTACCAGCCGGCTACGTATGATCCTTACTATCACTATCACAGTGAGGATTTGGTTCAGGAGGACGATGAGGAAGATGAGAGCGACATCGCCGCTTATGAACTGACAGGGAGAAAGAACCCAGCCTTGAAGCAACTGAAAATCTCCAAGGAACCTGTCAAGCTCAAATTGATGGCCTTCACTAAACCTGAGTTCGCGGCGTATACATATGATGCCAACAAAGCACACGAGATTCTAGATGAGATGATCGCCGCGAAGATGGTGAAGACCGACTTTGGACCTTTCCCTCGACCAGATCAGCTGAAAGGAAAGAAGTATTGTAAATTCCATAACTTGTGGAACCATAATACAGCTGACTGTGTGAAGCTCAAGGACCAGATTCAGGTATGGCTCAATAACGGTAGTCTTCAAGTAGAAGCTCCAGTAACTGCAGCCGCGCTTGTTGACCTAAACCCTTTTCCTGATACTGGGATCAACATGGTCGATGTGAACTGGACCAAGCAGAAACAGAGGAAACCAACCCTGGATTTGAACACACAGGGGCGAGAAGAAGAACCTAACGAGGCCCCTGCCCAGAAGAAGGCTAAACCATTTGGTCAAGCCTCACCCGTAGTATTATGCTCGCGATGTAAAGAAGAGTGTGGCATCCAAGTGTCGCACGAAGAGGTCGAGCAAACATTTCGTTTTGGCTCTCTCCCGCCCATCAAGTGGGCCTCGCCATCGCGAAACTATCAACCCTCCAGCCCGAGAGAAAGGGAGGAAATGGGGTCACCTACATCACCAAAGGACTCCAATCTGTTCAAGAAGCTGAGGGCAGCTATGGTTGATCAGCAAACAGAGGAGAAGGCTGCAAACAAGCACAAAGACATTCTGACCAAACCTTACATACCACCTGCTTCAACCGCTACCATCAAGGAAGGGAAGTGGTACACCAGGGAGAAGGGGAAGGCAGTGGAGATAAGTCCTTCCAAGAAGCGAAAACTTCAGCGCAGGTTTGGGGAAGCCAAGCGCGCGCTCGAGGCTTTAGACCAGGGCCTGATCAAACCTTCACAATTGGTCAAATCGCCTGAGCAGTATCAGCAGGAGATGGAAGCACTTGCTGCCAAGCCATTAGTGACCCCTCGCAGTTTGCGAAAGCAGGCGAGCTCAGCAACAGGGACATCTGAGCCCAGTGTTTTTTGCAGAATTACCAAGGAAAGAACACTTCCGCCAGCCAGAAAGGAGAGCTCGCCGTCCAGGCGACCGCACGTCAGGCGCCGGTTGTTTCGCGAGGAACCAGAAGCCAAATCCTCAGTTTTCGAGAGACTGAGGGGCAGGGATAGGACTACCGACACTTTACAGTGGAGACCTAAGAAAGTCCAGAATGTAGTAGTTGCTCCCCTAGAGGAGGACGTTGCTAGGGAACCAGAGTCAGTTTCCCCTGAACAAGCTCCCGTGGTTCAGGAGCATGAGCAGTGTGAGGTAAAAGGCCTCACTGAGGAATCCTTAGTAGACAGGTTGGCTAAACAGTTTAACACGGCTATCCCTGTCAACGAACCCAAGCTCAACCTGGAGGACGACATAGGTGAATTAGATACGTCCTGCAATATGGTTTATGTGCTCCCAGTGCGGTATGCAATACCGGTCGCTGCTCAGGAATGTGTAGAAGCCGAAGAATGTAATACACAGCCCCTGCAGATCACGTCAGCGGTCACAACACCGGTAGAAGAGACTGTTTTTCTGGAAACAGAGGACGCCAACAGTAAAGAATTCTTCATGAGCTTCACTAGGCCAACGCCTGCTATGGTCCAGCACATGAGACCTTTATACATCACGGCAGAAGTTAGCGGTACCAAAGTTAGCAAGATCATGGTTGATACTGGAGCTGCTGTTAATGTCATTACTACTAAGACCATGCACTTGCTTGGAATCAAGAAGGAGAAGATCCAGTCAACGTCTCTCACTCTCAAGAACTTCGCGGGGACTGTAACAAAGACCTTGGGGTTACTTTTCTTGCGTATCAAGGTAGGTCCAGCAGAGGGAGTTTATGCTTTCTTTGTGACAGATTGCTATGCGGCCTACAGCGCTATCCTGGGAAGGGACTGGATTCACCGGAGCTACTGTGTTCCGTCAACCCTCCATCAGGAACTTATTATGTGGAACAGGGAGACAGATAAAGCTGAGGTGATCAAAGAGGATCCTCGTCCTTTCCTAGTATCCGCAAACTATGTAGATGCCAGGTACTATTTGGAGCCTATCGCTCCATTGCAAGTCAGTGGCATCGATAACAAAGGCCGCCCTATAGGGGTGACGGCCTCTGAACTGGCACAGTGGGGGCTTACGCTCGCAAAAGAAGGCTTGGAAAGGCCTGGCCACGCTGTGCCTAAACCCTTAAACGATTAATGGATTACGACCTTCCAGAGGAAGGGATAGAGGCCCTCCACTCGCTGTACGAAAGATTATCATCATATCTAGTGGAAAAAGAGGCCTATGAGCAAATCGCGATTTTGGAAATCATTGAAGAAGAACTCTCTGATCAGGAACAAGCGGATGAGGTGGAAATTCAGCTCGCTCCGGCAGCGTTGGACGACACGCCTCCCAAAGTCAGAGACCCTACCGAGAAAGTCAATCTCGGGACAGCAGATGAGCCTATGGAAGTGGCTATCAGCGCTTACCTAGAGCCTAGCGAGAAACAGAGGCTTATCGACTTATTACTAGAATTCAAAGACTGCTTTGCGGAAAAGTACGAGGATATGCCCGGCCTGTCACCGGACTTGGTTTGCCACCAGCTACCAACACTCCCTGACAAGAGGCCTGTGAAACAAGAACCGCGAAGAATGAATTCAGAAACTCAAATCCTCGTCAAAGAGGAGGTTGAAAAAATGCATAAATCAGGCATTATCAGGGTGGCCAAATACAATCAGTGGTTATCTAACATAGTGCCTGTCCGCAAGAAGAATGGCAAGATGAGGGTCTGCGTAGACTATAGAGACCTTAATACTGCTACACCTAAGGATGTCTACCCCATGCCGGTCGCGGATATGTTGGTGGACGCCGTTGCGCAACATGAATTATTGTCCTTCATGGACGGCACTGCAGGCTATCACCAGATTCCGGTCGCAGAAGAGGACAGACACAAAACCGCGTTCCGTTGCCCTGGGTTCGCGGGCGTCTTTGAATATGTGGTTATGCCTTTTGGACTGAAGAACGCTGGAGCGACTTATCAGAGAGCCATGAACCTAATCTTCCATGACATCCTTGGAAAGATTTTGGAGGTTTACATTGATGACGTGGTTGTCAAATCTCAGAAAAGAGGGGATCACATCACAGATCTCAGGAAAGTATTCGAGCGCATGCGACAGCACAAGCTTAAAATGAATCCCGCTAAGTGCGTTTTTGGGGTTCAAGCAGGAGACTTTCTGGGGTTCATTGTCCATCAGAGGGGAATTGAGGTCCCAGAAGACAAAGCGAGCGCAGTGATCAACGCATCTCCGCCACGCACGAAGAAAGAGCTGCAGCGTTTGCTCGATAAAATCAACTTTTTAAGACGCTTTATCTCTAACTCTGCAGGTAAGATCCAGCCTTTCTCTCCTCTGCTGAAGCTACAGGGCCAGAGCGAGTTCGTCTGGGAGTATAAACACCAAGAGGCTTTTGATAAAATCAAGGCCTACCTGGCGAGCCCACCAGTGCTCGTTCCTCCTAGGGCTGGATTCCCATTAAAACTATATATTTCAGCAGCTGAGGCCTCCATTGGCAGCCTGCTTGCCCAAGACGATGAGGACGGTGTCGAGCATGCCATATTCTATCTTAGTAGGACACTCACAGACTGCGAGACAAGATACACTCTGATGGAAAAGCTGTGTCTCACATTGTACTTCTCAGCATGCAAGCTGCG
The DNA here is from genome assembly GCF_958449725.1 of Rosa rugosa. NCBI lineage: Eukaryota > Viridiplantae > Streptophyta > Magnoliopsida > Rosales > Rosaceae > Rosa > Rosa rugosa. Next base: position 20,449,949 of record NC_084822.1, read on the forward strand.
CCACTACATGTTATCCTTTACCACTTGCATCATCGCTCAGACTGACTTGGTCAAGTACATGCTGTCGTGGCCTATTCTGCGAGGCCGCATTGGCAAATGGGTATTGGCTTTATCTGAATTCTCGCTACAATACGTGCCACAAAAGGCAGTAAAGGGACAGGCTATCGCGGACTTCCTAGCACACCACCCTACCTTGGACATCCCCATAGTGAAGGAGTTGGAGATCGCAGCTGTGACCATAACTCGGCCAGATTTAGCGCGCATCCCGGAATACGCTATTCGGTATCAAGCCACGGTCTCCTTGCAGCCCTGGATACTATACTTTGATGGTTCAAGAACGGAAACGTTAGCAGGGGCAGGGATTGTTCTGGAGAATCCAGCGGGCGATCGTTTTTCTTATTCTTTCCAGTTGGAGTTTAAATGTACAAACAATCAAACAGAGTATGAGGCCCTTATCATTGGCCTAGAGGTTCTGCTAGAGTTGGGAGTAAGGGACGTTTAGGTACACGGCGACTCTTTGCTTATAATCAACCAGCTCCAAGGAAAGTACAAGTGTGAAAGCTTTTTGCTTATACCCTATTTGCATCGCGCCATTGAACTTCTGGATCAATTCGATGATGCGGATTTGGAGCACATACCTCGTGAGCGCAACTTTGCGGCCAATGAGCTCGCTCAATTGGCTACAGGCATTACATTGAAATATGGCGTTCGCGAGCGCATTCTGAAAGTCGAGCGCCGCACACTGCCTTCGTGGCTCGCGCGGCCTGACCCACCAGATGATCCAGTCGTCGCGGTTCTCGAGCCTATTGACGTCGATTGGCGCATTCCGCTGATTGACTACCTCAAGCAGCCAGATCCTACAGCAGATAGGAAGACTCGTTTTCTTGCCTTGAATTATTTCCTCAGAGGTGACGAGCTGCGACGACGTGGGGAAGATGGCGTAGACTTTCGCTGTGTCTATGGCCGCGAAGCCAAGAGGTTGATGCGCGAAGCGCACACGGGAGTATGTGGAGCCCATCAAGCAGGCCCCAAGATGCATTGGCTTATCAGAAGACATGGGTATTATTGGCCCAGCATTTTGAAGGACTGTATCGCGTTCGCGAAAGGCTGCCAAGACTGTCAGGCGCATGGTCCAGTGCAGCACATTCCTAATATTCCCATGCAACCCATTATTAAACCTTGGCCTGCCCGAGGCTGGGCTTTGGATTTGATTGGGATGATTCACCCTCACTCTTCGCTCCAGCATAAGTTCATCATTGTAGCCACTGATTTCTTCACAAAATGGGTTGAGGCTGAACCTTTGAAGGAAGCTTCCGGCGCTACCATTCGCCAGTTTATCTTTCAGAATATTATTTGCAGGTTTGGCATTCCAGAAGTGTTGGTCTCAAACAGGGGGGCAGCATTTATGGGCGGTGAGGTAGAGAAACTTGTCAGGGACTTGGGCATCCAGTTCGTCCACAGCACACCATATTATGCCCAATCCAATGGTCAAGCAGAGGCCAGTAACAAGATTATTATCACCTTGCTCAAGAAGATGCTTGTTGAAAACCCTAGACAGTGGCACGATACGTTGTATGAGACCTTATAGGCTTATCGTACCTCCAAGAGGAATCCCACTGCTACGAACCCCTATGCACTAATGTTCGGTCATGATGCAATCTTACCTTTGGAAATCAACGTCCAGTCTTTGCGCGTCCAAGATCAGCATCACTTGATCGGGGAAGATTATGTTCAGGCGATGTGGCAAGAACACGAAGATCTCAGCGAGCAACGTTTAGCAGCTTTGGACAACTTGGTCTTGGAAAAGCAACGGATTGCTCGCGCCTATGACAAGAGGACGCGTGGCCGTAGTTACAAAGAGGGTGACTTAGTTTGGAAGGTTGTTTTGCCTTTTGGCGAGAAGTTGACCGGTCGCGGTAAATGGTCTCCGCGATGGGAAGGACCCTTCGTTGTTCATCGCATTCTGGAGCGCGGGGCTGTTCACCTCAAAGATTTGGATGGCGACCTCCACCGCAATCCCATTAACGGGCGTTTCCTGAAGAAATACTACCCTAGTGTTTGGGAGTTTGAAGATCCACCGGATCAACCTTCTTCTCAGACAGGGGGGCAACCTTAGTCTCCCCAGGTTCGCTTCATCCATATTCAGGCCTTTTCTGTGGCCTTAGTCTCCTGTACTTGCTTCACCTACGAAGACTAGGGGGCAACACTCTGTACATTCAGGCCTTATTTGAGGCTTTATTTTTGGTCAACAATTTCAAATTTCTTGTTATTATTGTCAATTTTTCTTTTCTTTGACATTATGGTGTTAAGAATGCATGTAATGGCCTATACCTGAGGCCTTATTTTATACTCTGATTTGCAAAAGTGTTAAAAACTTTCATTCATAAAGTGGCTTTGAGGCCAAGAGCAGTACAAAGTGCAAATCAAAATAATTACATTTGCGGTTTACAAGGCCAGAAGTGGCTTAGAATAAAAACCATAAAGTTACAGATCTACTGAGAGTTTCTGGATCTTGTGGCAGCGAGGGGGTGGTGCTCGGGCATTCATACTCTTCCTCTCTTCACCCACATGCCTCCTCTGATCTGAGTCGCAGCCGCTACCGTCTGTACCGGACGAAAAAGGAAGGAAATAACCCATCGCAACCCTTCTGGTTGGATTATCCTCCGGGATGGAGATGGTCTTCACGGAGAGTGCGACTCACAACCACATCTACCTCCAGGGGAAAAACATAAGTCACGCAGTCAGACCCTGGAGGTAGGCTACGGAGCAAGAACAGGATACCCATATTGGTCTTCCGCCTTTCTTCCTCCTGCTCCACGCGGGCAATCTGAGAGAGGGGACCCCTCAGAATCGAGTCCAGCCGCATCGGGAGCACCACATGTTCTTCAGGCTAAATGAAACCGGTGGATTTCACCGCGACTTCCAGAGACCAAAGACATGTGGTTGGACCTGAGGTTAGGCCATAAGACCTACCCAGGTATTGAGGTTAAGCCATAAGGCCTAGGAATTTGAGGCTAAGGCTGATATCGTGAGGAGAAGATTGTAGAAACTGGAGGAAGAGAAGCAGAGATTGTGATACTATTTCTGGGAAACCCATATTCATTTGTGTATATCATCTCTCCAGAGTGCAGATATTTATAGTGCCAGTCTCAGTGGCCTCGACCGTACGATGGGCGGTTGTGATATTCTCACTGCCATCAATGAGCGTATCAATTGGTGTTAAATGCTAAGATCTCGGAAATGAAGATAATTGAAAGCGCGTGGGAAGCGGGGCAGTCTCCAAGGAGGTAACCGCTCCATTTCGAGACTATCTTTTCAATCTTTTCGAACAGTTTTAAAAGCATTAAAACAAATTAAAGCGCTGAACAGTTTGAGAGGTTAAGTTGATATGTATTTGGGTCAAGCAATGTGGGCTAAATATTAAGTTAATAATAATATTATTGTTCATACGAAACATGGGCTTCATTCTAGAGGCCCAAAAGTCTGCGGCCTGCATGGGTCAGGCGAAGGAAAAGTTCATCTAAACGAAAACTAGCATCTGCAACAGCTTGTGCGGCTTGTTGGGCTGCCACACGAGCCTGAGCCAGTTCCTGGGATAGCGTCTCGAAGGCAGCGAGGGGTTGTTCTAACTGAGGCTCCGCATGAGTAAGCCTGGTAGTAACGTCAGTTAACCGGGCTTGAAAAGCCTGAATCTGGGACCTCAAGTGGTTCCTTTCGAGCGTCAGTTCCCTGATAAGGTTAGCTTGGTCACCCAAGAAATCGCGCGCGGTCTCTGTGTGCTGAGTGAGGTTCTGATAGTGCGTCTCGGTCTGCCTAGCCTGCGCGTTCGCGACTGCCCGCTCATTGAGCCCTCGGGGAAGATTTTGCAGCAGTTGATCGACCTCTTGGAATTGATCTTCAGTGATGGCTCCCTCGCGGAGAAGTACCCTCAAATATTCTATGACTCTCACGGGCGCACCAGGAATCAAGATATCAGGGCCCAGGAAGCGACGAAGGCCTTCTCTAGCTTCATCTACGACCCCAGGAGGGTTCACTTCGAGTACGCGAGCTAACCTTTCCAGAGTGGAGGGAGTTGGTTGCTCAGCGACAGGGCCCTCAGGAGGCTCAGCGACAGGTGCTGCCTCTGGCACTGGTTCAGGAAGGTCTTCTGATTCTCCGGCTTCAGCGACTTGGGGGGCAGGGGAGGAAGTTCCTGACCAACCATATTAAGAGCGGGCTCAGCAGCCTCTGCCTCTACAGCTTCAGCTACAGCATCCTCAGTGTTGAAGGCATTTGGATTCTGAAAGAAGGTATTGTCAGAGTATTTAAGCCAGGAAGTAATAATGAATTAGTTGGTTAAGGGAAATACCTCCTCGGCTGGGGGCTCACGCACAACGACCGCTGGCATTGCCTCTGGGTTAGCTTCGCTGGGAATAGGAATTGAGTCAGGCGCTATCTGTTCCAGGACAGGTATATCGCTTGGTTCCTCGCGAGGCGCATCCGGTAACGGTACTCTATCTTCGGCCTCAGGCGAGCTATCATCTATGATCTGCACTGGGATCAAGGCCAACTGTGCATTACTGGCAGCGCCCGCAGGAGGTGGAGAGTTGTTCAGAATAGTTGGCGCTTGGGCTTGGGAAGCAGATGTGCCTTCACCAGCAGCTGAAGATCCTTCTTCAGTGTGTCTCGAGGACCTGTGGCAAACCTGCGAATGAGGATTGTTACATGGTCGCATAGAATGAAAAGAAATTGCTAACAAGTACTGAGTGTGCTTGTATCTTACCAGTCGGTCAGCGATTGGTTCATCTTCTGCCCATAGGTCAGTTCGAGGATCAGAGCGACTGCGTTTCCGAGCCGAGAGGGCGGCGATCTGTTGGGGTCAGAAGATTAGGTTTGATTCGTGGAGGAAGTATGATTTACTCAAACAGAAAGTTCTTACCGTCTGCGAGTCATCATCATCAGAGGAGGATTCTTTGTCTTCAGGCTCTGTCATTACTGCCTTTTGTTTCCCAGACTGGCCAGTGGCTTGGGAAGTGTTGGTTGCGCGACTGCCAGAAAATGGCGCATTTCCCTGGAATAGCAAAATTTGAATTAAAAGGGAAGAGCAAATGAACAAAGGACAAAACATGAGTCAGGATATTTACCTCTTGAGGGGGTTTGCGGAATACGATACCAGCCTGGGCCTGACGTGGGGCTCGCGCGGGTCGCGGAGCCGGCTCAGCAGCAGGAGGAGGAGCTTGTGCAGCGTCTTCAGGGACTCGAGCAAGTAGATCGACGTCGGCAGTATAGGGGTATCGCAGTTCCCCGAAAATGGCAGCGAATAGCTCATCATGCTGTTGCCTCCAGCAGTTAACAGAAACTTCTGCCCACCATGCCTTGTATCCTTCCTCAGCCCCATCCATAGAGTCAATCTCTTTAGCCCAGTCAGGGAGATCAACTAGTGCGAGTGTGCTTTGTGCTGGCGGAGGCCCAGAAAGAGGCCCAAGTCTACGCCAAGAGGTGTTGTAGTTCCAAGCATCATACAGAGGGAATGGCACTAATTGAACAAAGCCGAGTTGGCGAGCGAAGTGGTTGGGAGCGTAGAGCTCATAACTGAGTTCGTCAGCAGCAATCCTGATGTCTGAACAGGAAATTGCGCGGCGAAAAGCCAAGCGCGCGCGATCACTGTAGCGAGAGGCGCCAGGGAGAAATCCGTGTTCAAGCGGAGCCGGGAATCTTCTACTCAGCACTAAATCGCAGTATGGCATCTCGTGCAGAAGGTACAAGTATGTGAAGCACTCAGAATAAGGAGGGGATGTGTACCTTTCATCGCGACTGAGCCATCGTCCCAGGAGTTGATCAGTAGGTGGAAGCAATGGGATGTCGTCGCGACGAAAATATGGGAAGTAAATTTGAATCCAGAAGTCAAGAATCCAAAAAGGGCCAGAAATGCTAGTCTCGAAGGGATGCATGGTGGCTTGGTACAAAGTGCGATAGAGGGCACCCAGCACTGGTTGTCCTAACCCCACGCGGCGACCGTTGTAGAGGGCCGTTGCCAGAAAGGTCCAGGCACCAGTGGGCTTACAGGAGGAAGTGCAGAAGATAAACTTACAGAGCCAGTACTCCAAGAAAGCAATCCCGCCAGTCGCATTGTGCTCCTGGCGGTAATAGGCCAACCACCGCGGATAGGAGCCGCTATGAGCGCTGCGACCATGTTGGGCCATGGTGGAGGTAAAAGTATCAGAGTCGAATTGGCCATGCAGATAAGGCTCGCCGTCGATGGGTAGGCTAGTGATGGTGAGAATGTCCAATAAAGTGATGCTCATTTGGCCAAATCGAAAATCGAAGGTGTTGGTGGCGGTGTTCCAAAAACAGAGAAAGGCAGCGAGTGGCGAACGATTGCCACCGCGCGGAAGACAAAAACAAAGATCGATAGTATGGGTGATACCTGCTGCGTTCCAGCGAGCCAGATCTCGAGCTCGCGCTTCACGATACCAGGAAAGCTCCGCCGCACTGATAAAAGATGGCCAATGCCCTATTTTTGATCGATGATTAGGGGCACTCCAACTGGTAAAATCCCCAGGAGTCCTTCGGAGGACTGGGATGGGGCGGCGAACAGTTAAGCCATAGAAGGCGATGGCGTCGGCCGGGAAAGAATCTCGCGGCGTTGGACCCAGTCCGGCATGGTTGTTCGAGAGTCTGAGGAGCAGGGGTCTCTGGATAATGGTCTGGAGGACCAGGCTGGCACCGATGTTGGTTCCCCAAGAGTGGGCGGCCTGTTCATTCAGTTCTTCTTCTTGATCGATAACTATCTTTTTCGGGGGAGCCATTTCTGGGTTTCAAAGAGGAAGGTGTGTGCAAAAGAGGGTTTCTGGGTTTAGGAGACTAAAAGAGTTTCTGATGTGACAGGTCTGAAGTGGCTGCGGATTTAAATAAGAGATTTTGTGAGGGAAACGATACGACAGAAAGGTGTTTTCGCGAGCGAAAGGACGCAACCCTCATTAATGACATCGTTTCAAGCATTGAACGCGTCGTTTTAGTCCCCTTCAATCAGTTACATTTTCATGGGCCTGATTTCGAGGCCTGGGGGAATCTGTATGTTTGAGCCCAAAAGTAATTTTGGCAATATCCTTTAGTGGATCTAGCACAGCGGGCCGATACCTGCGGCCCAAAAATAAGCCTACTGGGGTTTGGGTTACAGCTTCGCCCATTCCGGAATCCATGAGGAAAACGAAACCTTATCGGAGTCAGGTAGCAGAGATTGATTAGGAAACTTCAATCAATAATCCTTCTACAACAAGGAGCAGTCGAAACCCTAGGTATATATACCAGGTTTCAAGGACGAATTAGAGACTTCTCTCATATCAATCAATCCCAGCGATTACAAAGCCTCCCCGGAGCAAACCTTCAACCTTGTTGAAACCCGGTGACCGTGCGCCAGTCCTAGTCTCTCCAAGAGCCGACTGTCAGCATCACCAAACCAACCGGCGACCGTACTTCCAGTCCCAGTCTCCCCAGGAGCCGACTGCGAGCGCAACCGCCACCGTTACTACCAGCGAAGCAAGGGTAACGCCCTCGCAACCCAGCGAAGCTAAAGTCACGCTTTAGCGCAACCCGTGCTTTCTCCAAACTTCCCAATGATTGCTCTGCTTAGTCTACAATACTAAGTATCGATTCGGTGACGCAAAGAGATCACAACCAAAGTCCTTATCCGTAAGGCAAAAGTCCTTTTCCCAAAGGCTAGAGAAGAACCCTGTGACGAGGTTGGTGCTCTCCTCGTCCACAGCGCTTGAAGAAGAAGTCAGGTCAAGGGACTACCCCAACGACTGCACCCCGCGGTGCTGGCACGCCTGCGCAATCACTCGCTCAAAAGAGACAGTTTGCAAGCCGACTGGTTTTGGAGCCAAACACTGTAATCCTGAAGCTTCTTGTGAGGCTGTGCACTGAGAAGATCAAGACGTAACACAGATTAGCGCAGAAATCAAAACACAGTAAAACTCTGAAAGCATTGGCTCAAGAATCAGGACTCCAAATTTAAACTCAGAGAGAGAGATAGTCGAATTCTATCTTTGGAACCAATGTACCTCTTTGTTATTTGTTCTCCAAGAAAATCTGGGAATATATAATATTTTTAAATATTCCTCAATCCTTCTTGTTTTCTATTGTCATTATAATTATTCTTATCGCTGTGTTGCATTGCTTAGCAACCAAATGACACATGTTGGCATTAGAATAGAAGATTACACGAACTACAGAAAGATAGAATCTGATCATTGCCAGTTTATTTGTATTCTTTTTTTATAGAATTAAATGACAGATTGTTTAGCAGCCCAAATAGTGTCTCAGATACAGAAGGTGATCTTTTCCAGCAAGAACCAATTGTTAGTCTTGTCCGTAAAATCCAATGTCAGCTTAATATCCGGCCTTTACCACTTATTTAATTTCATGTGGAAATGGTTTTCCAGATCCCCTTTCAACAAAGAGTTAGTAGATTAAGATTATGTGGACTTGATTTTCCTTTGGATAACATGTGTGAGTGTATATATGGACTAGAGGGTTTAGAATATATCTGGAATGCGGAAAAAATTGTATGGACAAAATTGTGTGGGGATTGGCAAGCGACATAAGCATCTGAATACTGAAGATAGAATCACATGGTTGTGTTTTACAATATCTGATTCTCAAGGACTATGAGTTATTGAGTCTCTATTCGATGGAGAACATTATGCTTATGACGTTGCAGCTCCAAAGCTTGAAAGCTTAAAACATGTGGACAGGCCTCCGACATACATACGTCAATAGGTTGTGTGGTATCTTCATTGTAGACATAAGCAAAGGAAGAAGAAATTATGATCAAGATGTTGGTTAATTGCCGGCTTTGCTAAATAAAATTTGTTATTATATAGGTTGGAATTTCACATCAGTTGGTAGCTACCTTTGTTTTCCGTTTATCCAATGCAGGTAGGGAACAATCTTCCCGCACAAGCATATAGTTAATTAGGTAAGTAGGAAAACAAACCCATGTGATATCTCAAAAGTTAGTATCCCTTATTGCTGCCCCATGTAGTGCGTCTTCACCTCCATTTTCATGTACCTTAAGACTTCCATCAGACCCTTTTATTATCTATATATATGCAAATAATCAAGTTCATTATCAGCAATTCAAGTCTTTTCCTTTCCAAGCAAATAATCAAAGCTTTTTCCGTATTTCCCAATTGCTTTGAATTTTTTCTCTTGTTCTTCCTCTTAAGACCATAATAGCCATGGGTTTCCGGTTGCCTGAAATTGTTACTTCAAGAGAAATCTTATGAAGGCTCTTTCTGCTGGGAAGAGCTTAGATGTTCCAAGATGTTCCGAAAGGCTACTTTTCAGTTTATGTTGGGGTGAGCCAGAAGAAGCGATTTGTGATTCCAATTGCATACTTGAACGAGCCTTTGTTCCTGGATTTGTTGAGTCAAGCTGGAGAAGAATTTGGATACGATCATCCCATGGGTGGTATCACAATCCCCTGCAGTGAACACACATTCCTTGATCTCACTTCTCGCTTAAGTGTATGAGTCACCAATAATGAGGTGAATATGAGATCCAACTTCATACTCAAAAGCGTGATTGGAACTCGCTGAGTCACAGACGAGGAAGAGGCCATGATTGAGGGAACCCATCTGTATTTGTAATCCTCAAGCTGCATGAGAGCTGAGAAGAAAAATGATGCTATCATGAACCCTCTGAAACCATTGGACTAAAAATCCAATGTTGAATGTAAACAGTCAAATTCTGTCCTTTGACCCCATGTAAACCTTTTTCTGTCCAAAAAAAGAACCCCATGTAAACTTCTTTCCAGGGAAATTGGGGTTCACATTACTTAATTAATTTGCCATACGCAGTTAAGTCCTATTGTTCATTAGTTTGTTATCTTAGTTTAGCTTCTCTGGTACAATTAATCACCAACTGGCAGCATGTTTTACGTGAAATGAAGTATTGCTCTATGCATCTTCACTTCCATGGCAATATTAGCTAGTGATATAAGGGACGTACTGTTTTTGTATTGTTCATATGGGTTTGTCTAGTACGTACCTAGTTAGCTCCAGAAGAACCTGGTGGCTAGCTTTGAGAAATGAGAACATGTATTGATGCAGAACAGATGGCAGCCCAATTTGAATAACAGTTGGATCGTGCTAAAGGAGGAAAACGAAAAGTGACTAGTAGACGCGAAACAGCTACTCGGAGTCCGTTTGGGACGCACCTTACCTTTCCGGAAAGAGAATCGCGCCAGAAATCAAACTCGTCACTATGCCACGACCTGTGGCCTTTTTCGGGCTTTCGGGGTCGTTTAGGGCCTCAAAACTGCATTTTTCTATTTTCCGGTGTTTTGGTTTTCTTAGTTATTTTCGGGTTGTTTTCGTTTTTACCCATGGGCTTTAGGGTTTCATTGTTAGTCGCCCTAGGGTTTATTTTCTTATAAATAAGCCGCCTTAAGGCTGCAGAACGCATCTTTTATCTTTTATCAATAAAATTGAGATTATTCTCTTTTATCTCTGGTGGACTCCAGAATTCTTTGCTTAGGTTTATTGCTGGTAAACCTAGATATCAATCCGTCTACGTCAAGTATAAACTAATGAGAATGGGGACTTCCCTGTTGCACTATGTACAACACTGTTATAAGCAAACTCCACCTGTGGCAAAGCATAATCCCACTGTTTGGGCCTATCTCCACAAACACTCCGAACCATGTTACCCAAAGTTCTATTAGTAACCTCTGTCTGTCCATCAGTTTGAGGATGAGCTGTGCTGCTACGGTTCAAGGCTGTTCCAAACATTCTCCACAACGTAAGCCAAAAGTGACTAAGGAATTTCGTGTCTCTATCAGAGGTGATGGACTTGGGCACTCCATGCAAACGAACCACCTCCCTGAAAAACAGTTTGGCTATATTGGACGCATCAGCAGTCTTCTTACAAGCTATAAAGTGCGCCATCTTAGAGAACCTGTCAACTACCACAAACACAGAATCCACACCTCTTTGGGTACGGGGTAATCCCAGCACAAAATCCATAGCAAGATCCTGCCAAATATCATCAGGAACAGGTAAAGGAAGATAAAGTCCTGTGTTTTGGGACTGACCCTTAGAAACCTGGCAGGTGTAGCACTTCCTCACGATAGTTCTTGCATCCTTTTTCAACTGTGGCCAGAAATACCTCTCCTCAAGGCTAGCAATAGTTTTGTCTCGGCCCAAGTGTCCACTCAAACCCCCTCCATGCAGATCTCTAATCAGTTTCTCTCTCAACGAAGAACTAGGGATACATAGCCGATTGCCTTTGAATAAATATCCTTCATTCACATAAAAATATGCAACTGCATTATTGCTACTGCACTTGGTCCAGATCTCCTTAAAATCAGTATCTTCCTCATACAACTCTTTCAAGAGCTCAAACCCCACAATCTCCTGGGCTAAAGTGACCAGCAAGGAAGCCCTCCTACTTAAAGCATCTGCCACCCTATTAAGAGTACCAGATTTATGTTGAATCACAAAAGGGAATTTCTGCAGAAAACTCACCCACCTTGCATCATTATTCACAGTTTTCTGACTGTTAAGGTACTTCAAGGCTTGATGATCCGTGAACAGTACAAATTCTCTCTGAATCAGGTAGTGCTCCCATTGCCTCAATGCTCAGAACACTGCATAAAATTCTTGATCATAAGTACTTCACTTCTGACGAGATTCACTCATCTTTTCACTAAAGAATGCTACTGGTTTCTTCTCTTGTGACAATACAGCACCTACTCCCACGCCACTAGCATCACATTCAACCTCAAAAACCTTATCAAAATTAGGAAGAGCGAGAACTGGTGCAGTACAAAGTTTCTCCATGATCAAGGCAAAACTCTTCTCTTGTTCCTCTCCCCACTGGAATTTTTCTTTCTTCAAACATTCAGTAATAGGGGCAGTAATGGTACTGAAATTCTTCACAAACCTCCTGTAGAAGGTAGCTAAACCATGAAAGCTCCGCACCTCAGAAGCTGTTTTTGGAGCTGGCCATTCTCTTATAGCTCGTACCTTCTCTTCATCAACCTGAATGCCTTCTTCTCCAACCACAAATCCCAGAAATAATAACTTGCTGGTGCAGAATGTACACTTTTTCAGGTTGATGTACAGTTTATTCTCCTGTAAAGCTCCCAAAACCTGCTTCAAGTGTACCAGATGTTCTTCTTTGGTCCTGCTATATATCAGTATATCATCAAAATACACCACTACAAAGAAACCAATAAAAGGATGAAGAACCTTGTTCATAAGCCTCATAAAGGTGTTGGGTGCATTAGACAACCCGAATGGCATAACCATCCACTCGTACAAGCCATCCTTGCTCTTAAAAGCTGTCTTCCATTCATCTCCTGGCTTGATTCGAATCTGGTGATATTCACTACGAAGGTCTATCTTGGTAAACACTTTGGAACCCTCTAGCTCATCAAGCATGTCTTCCAAACGAGGAATAGGAAACCTGTACTTCACAGTTATCTTATTAATGGCCCTGCTATCAACACACATCCGCCATTGATTGCCCTTCTTAGGAACAAGGAGGACTGGAACTGCACAAGGACTCATACTCTCTCGAATGAACCCTTTTTTCAACAAGTCTTCAATCTGTTCTCTCAAAATCTCATTCTCCTTGGGACTCATTCGGTAATGTGGCAGATTGGGCAACCTAGCTCCAGGCACCAAATCAATCTGATGCTGAATGTTTCTCATAGGTGGTAACTCGTTGGGCAACTCATCCGAGATCAACTCTTCAAACTCTCCCAACATATTCTGCACTTCCTTAGGAATCACCACCTCTTCCTTTTCTACAGCCAACAACCCCTTAATCACCACTGGACAGAAAACCTCAGATTCTTTAAAGGCCTCCTCCATCTCAAATTCACTGCTAGACAAGGTCAGAAAACTCTCCCCTTTCTTTCCACCAGATTTCTCAAATTGACACACAGGAGCCATAGCAATTTTATGGTTATTCCACATAAACAACATCACATTATCCCTGCCTTTATACGTCACATCCACATCATATTGCCAAGGTCGTCCAAACAAAATATGACAAGCATCCATATCAATAATGTCGCACATAACTTCATATTTATAATGCTTACCAATGGATACCGGTACTTTGCAGGATTCAACAACTCGAACTTGTGGACCTTTCTTGACCCACCCGAGGGAATAAGGTGCATCATGAGGCTGCGTAGGTAACTACAAATACTCCACCAGTTTCTTGGCTACAAAATTTTCGCAGCTTCCATTATCCACAATTAAATTGCACACTTTGTTATTAATGGAACAAAGGGACCTGAAAATATTGCGTCGCTGCCCCTCCTCTTTAGGACATAATAGCAACACAATATTAACCTTTTCAGGGGACTCCTCCTCCGCAAACTCAGCCCCATCATAATCGCCATCTCTTCCAACTTCTTCTTCATCCTCATCATAATCATCTATAAGGGCAGTTCTCCTCTCAGGGCATACATTAGATCTATGACCAGGCTTGTTGCATCGATAACAAATTTCTGTTGTAGGCCTAGCATAAGGATTATTAAGCCTCTGGTTCGGGGCCCTGTTTTGAGCACCACTAGAACTGCCAGCCCCTTTAAAAGGAGGATTGGAAGCCCTAAAAGCACCTTCTGTTTTCTGCAGTGTGGTTTTACCCTTGTCAGTCGAGGCGTTTGCTAAATCTGTGCTCCTTTGGTAGTTATATCTCTGGAAAGAAGAAGCTCGTGAAGGCTTCTCTAACAACTCTGCCTTCAATGCTAGGTTTGAAGCTTCTGCCATAGTATGAACAGTTTGTAACCCAATTTTGTCCTGAATGGAAGGCTTCATCCCACTGACATAGCGAGCCACCTTCTGGCCTTCAGTTTCTCCTAGTTCATTACGCTCTGAGTAGCGTAAGAACTCAGCGGTGTAATCAGCCACTGTCCTAGTTCCCTGGACACATTCAATATACAACCTGTACAGAATCTGCTCATAATCGTCCGGCAAGAACCTTTCCATCATCAGCTGCTTCATTCTTCGCCATGTCTTAACACACTGCTTCCTCTGCTTCTTTCGAGTGTTCTGCAATTTATCCCACCAAACTGCAGCAGTACTCTTCAATCTCCATGCAACATGCTTAACCTGCTTGTGTTCAAGAACTTCCATAATCTCAAAGAACCTGTCCACCTGAAGCTGCCAATCTAGATAATCTTCTACACCCAAGTTGCCCAAAAAGAAAGGAATTTCGGCCTTGACTTTGTAATCTTGGTCAGCTTGTCCTTGTGGTTCATATTGCACAACCTCTTCTTCAGACTCAGATTCTGAAGTATGAACAACAACCTCTCTACGTGGAGCCCTAACTCGCTGGCCTCCTTCCCTGCCTCTATTCTGATCGTTGTTGTTGTGGTTGTTTCTCTCTCCCAACAACCCACAAATTTCTCCAATCTGCTGGTCCATCCGATTGGTCTGCTGGTCCATCCAATTGTTCATGGTGTTGATGGTAGCGTTTAACGCTGCTGTGAGAGCTTCGATATCTGATTTTGTAACTTCACCCATTGCTACCAAGGTAAATAGGAGAGACAGGGAAGACCTGCTCTGATACCACCTGACGCAGACGGATTGATATCTAGGTTTACCAGCAATAAACCTAAGCAAAGAATTCTGGAGTCCACCAGAGATAAAAGAGAATAATCTCAATTTTATTGATAAAAGATAAAAGATGCGTTCTGCAGCCTTAAGGCGGCTTATTTATAAGAAAATAAACCCTAGGGCGACTAACAATGAAACCCTAAAGCCCATGGGTAAAAACAAAAACAACCCGAAAATAACTAGGAAAACCAAAACACCGGAAAATAGAAAAATGCAGTTTTGAGGCCCTAAACGACCCCGAAAGCCCGAAAAAGGCCACAGGTCGTGGCATAGCGACGAGTTTGATTTCTGGCGCGATTCCCTTTCCGGAAAGGTAAGGTGCGTCCCAAACGGACTCCGAGGAGCTGTTTCGCTTCTACTAGTCACTTTTCGTTTTCCTCCTTTAGCACGATCCAACTGTTCTTCAAATTGGGCTGCCATCTGTTCTGCATCATGTATTGCTTTCGATGCACAACTGAGCATTCCCCCAGTTTGGAGAAAACTCTCTCATGTTGCAGTATGCAAACGATGCAGTTCCTCGTAGTTAAGCGTTTGAGAGAAGCAACAATGTAATGAATTAGCAAACACTTATAGAAACTATAGTTCCCAGAAGTAACATCAGTATTATTGCTTAGTTTGGAGGCAAGCCACCTGATGTTAAAGATTCTAGTCTTCATATATAGTTGAACTCATGGGTTGCCAAGCCATAAAGAGGAAGATATATTAGATATGTATGTTTAGCGACATACATAGTATGCTTTAATAGGTATGCATAGCTAGTTGGATGATAGTGTGAGTTTCTCTGCATAACTGGACTAATCTTCTTTGAAATATTTCATCGGATGATTCTTCCAATTACTGGTTAACAAACATTAAGTGAAAAAAATCCAAATTTACAGGACGCGTTCATCAAACAATGTTTAGGAGAGAAGGACTAGAATATCATCAAGTACCAAGTAATTTTTTAGCTTTTGATTTTTTGTTTCTATTACAGAAGTACTTAGATATCTCCAATTAAGTACCAAGTGTACACTAGACCTCATGCTTCCTGACCAAATTGAAGAGTTAAGGAGGAAAAATCAGTTAGAAATTAATCATATTTGAAAACAAAATAGATGCATGTATATATATGTGATGTCCTTAGTTATGACTTATGATGACGTCTTTGAATGATTATAAAACGAAAACGATTCTCAAAGAAGTAGCAGCAAAAGATAGTTAGAAGGGAATGGACTGAAAATTATATCAAAGTCCAGATACAAAGGATAGGGATGGCAAAAATCCCCATCGGGTAGGGTACCCATTGGGTATTCGACCCTAACGGAGAGAAATTCGGGGGAAATCGGGTAACGGGGATGGGGATCCCCAGTATTCGAATTTTGAAATCGGGTACGGGGCGGGGGAATGATATTTTGATCCCCATCCCCATACCCACCCAATAAGAATTATCTGAAATATATATTTTTTTTATTATATATATTTTTGATATTATTTATAAATAAATATTTATGTAAACTTCATCTTTTTGTCAATATTTAAATTCTATTAATAAATATGTTCAAAAAAAGGAAGATTCTTTTAACAAAAGATCTTTATCAACATGTTAATTTCCTTGATTGAAACAAGAAATTTATTTTATTTTGATGTTTGATTTTAACTTCATATTTTACAATCCATAATATTTTATATAATAAATTAATAATATTGTTAACGGGGATTTGTGCGGGTACGGGGACCTAATCCCCAATGGGGACGGGGACGGGGAATCCCCAGTATCTTATTACGGGGATGGAGAATGAAGTCGGGTATGGAGATGGTAATTTAATCCCCTTACCCTACCTTCCCCATTGCCATCCCTAAGAAAGGATTTCCATTACTATCTGTAAAATGTACAGTGTCAAAGATTTCTCTCTGCAAATTCCTCCTTATATACAGTGTGTACAAAATATTTCTCTAAGCAAGTTATATCTAATGTACAACCATGAGTTACAGCCCCTTCAAGCGAGAAGTGAGATCAATGAAGGTTTCTTCTCGGCAAGGAATTGTGAGTCCACCCATTGGATGGTCGAATCCATATTCTTCCTCTGCCTTACTCAGCAACTCTTGAAATGATGGCTGACTCAAGACAGAAACTGGAACCATGTATCTCTTCTTTTCACTACATTCTCCCACATACACCGGTAAGAAGCCTTTTGGAACACCAGCATGTATTAAATCTGCTTTACAAGCCAACAAACTTCCTCGCCGGAGAATCTGCTTAGCATGCATAATGGCAGGCAATCGGATAATGATCACTTCAAAGAGGTTGAGATTCCAAAAGGAGTCGGACGAAAAGAGTTAATGGATGTAGATACTGATGAGGACTTGATTTCTGTATGAGATAATATGTATGGTTGTGCATATTTATAGATGAGAGAGTGCTAACGAAATATTGATATCGATCTGGAATGAAGAAAGAATTGTATGGCGGAAATTGTGTCATGATTGGGAAGAGACACAAGCTTCTGAATTTTGAAGGATCACATGGTTCTGTCTAAATGATATCTGACCTGAAGTTATCGAGTCATATATTTGTTGGTGAACATTATGTTTATGACACCCTGGCTGGAAAGGAATAAGTTTTAGATGTGGATTGGAGTTTTCTTCGAGTCACTGATTCCCTCTCATTACAAGGCATGCTTTAGACACATGTCTCTGTATTTTGTTGAATGGACTAGGTTAACTTGTGTATTCTTGATTTTTTTAGGTTGAACTTTGGTTCCTTTGTTGTCTGTAATCTAAAGGGTATATTGTTTGAAGACAAGGATAGATAGACCAGGAAGACAAAGCCATGTGAGTTTTCACAAGGTAATGTCCCTAGACCAATAGGACCCAATACTCATTTCCCTCTTCACCACTTCTTTTCATGTACCTTATGATTTTCAGCATACACCTTCATCATCTATTTATAGCACCCACATGACTGATCAAGTTCAACCGCAGCAACTCAAAGAGATCTATTCCTTCCCAAGAAAAGAATCAAACTCTTCCTGTTTGCACAGATTCAATTTTCTTTCTTGTTCTTCCACTTTAAAAATATATATAAGCCATGGGTTTCCGGTTGCCTGGAATTTCTAATGCCAAGAGAAGTCTTACTAGATCTCTATCTGCTTCAAAGAGCTTTGATATCCCAAAAGGCTACTTTGCAGTATATGTTGGGTTAAGCCAGATGAAGCGATTTGTGATTCCAGTCTCATATTTGAACGAGCCTCTTTTTCTGGACTTGTTGAGTCAATCTGAAGAAGAATTTGGATATAATCATCCAATGGGTGGCATCACAATCCCATGCATTGACACACCTTCCTAGAACTCACTTCGTGAATGAGGGAACACTAATAGGATCCCAGTTCATCTGCAAAAGCTTCCTCATTCACAAAGCTGCTAATCAAGAATTCAAGATGATGACAAGGTAATGATTGATGATCAAATATATCTTGAAGCTGCTTGTGTTGATCAAAATCTTCTGTAGTACGTCCGGAGCTGCTTGAGAGCTGAGCAGAAAATTTCTCAGTTTTGGAAGCAGATAGTAGCATGACCCCTCTGAACTCATTGGAAACAAAAGTTTTGAATCCAATTTTTGAATGGAAAGACAGTCAACTTCTGTCTTTTAACACCCTGTCAACTTTTTTGTTAGTCCTCCACAGGAAATATAGGAATACATAAATATATTTTAATTGATCTTCCACTTTATTATGTTGATTTTCATGATATTTTTATAATTTTAAATTATTAATCTCCCATATTTAATCACCAAATACATCAAATTTTCACGAGGAAAAAAATTAAAAAACAAAATAAAAATAAGATGAAAGGTGCTGTTTTGGAAGAGGTGAGGCTGTTGCTGAATGATTTTGAGCTTGTGTCGTGGAAGCATGTTAGGAAGAGGGGTAACCAAGAGGCGCATGGTTTGGCTCGGCGTGCTCTGGAAAACTCAATGTATTGTCAGGAGGTTGGTCCTCCTTGGCTACATCGATATTCTTGATAAAGTTCTTTGTATCTGATGGAGTAGGCTAGAGGGCAGTTTTTCTTGGAGTTGCTATTACGGTATTACCTGAACTCAGTTTATGAATAAAGGCTATTTCAAATATAAAATAAAATAAATATATAAAACAAAATAAAAATGTAAAAAGATGATACTAGGGTATTACAACTCAAGCAGTTAAGCAATTCTGTTTTGTTCTTGCCTGAACCAAACAAGCTAATAACATCCGTGCAATCTGAGGAAAAATGTATTGAGCACAATTTATCAAAGCTAATGTCCGATCGAAATCCATCTCCAGGACTTGACTACACTTTTCCTGTAACTGCTCTATTACAATTCAAGATTGTTGTTTTGTCATGATACTAGGGTATTTTGTCTTTGATCTTCAGTCTACAGTCTACAGAGGCTATCTTTTTTGTTTGGTCACCATTCTCTTTAAGCAATTCAATTTTGGTTGCAGACACATACCAGAGAAAAGTAATTAATATTTGACCAATGCATCTACTAAATGACTGAGACAGTATTGATATCAAACCTAACCGCTGGGATTCTGGCTGGGATAAGATCATCTTCTATATCTGAAACACTATTTGAGTTGCTAAACCAGTCGATCCAAGTTCAAATATAAAACTAAATGAACTGACAAAGCCATCATCTGTCTTTCTGGACTTGGTCTCTATTTAGACATGCTAAGTAGTAACTAAATATATTTCTACTCTTTAGCCTTTAATTGACGTTTTAAAGTTCCTTAGATATGAATGTGAAGGATAATCAAGCTGTACAATTTATATAGCCATTATAATTATATACTTGATTTCTAGTGACAGCAGGCTGTCATATATATTGTAGTTAATCAGCACAACAGAGCCAGGAGAGGAAAATAATAAGACTGCAAGGATTTGAGGAATTGAAGTAAATTATATTCCAAAAATTTTCTGTACAACAAATGAAGAAGTTTACACGAGTGAAAAGACAAAATGGCCTTCTTGCTTCATTTGATTTCAAAAATCAGAGTCCTCATGGTGGCAATAGCTTTAGAGGACTCATGACATGCCAGCTTTCTGCTTGTAGAAATTTGCATCTTGATCTGCTCAGCACATTGAGACCTTCACAAACAACATTGCATAAGTTGTTTCCGGCTGGCCCCTCATAGCCTCATCTTCATGTGTCAAATCAATGAGTTCAGAATTGAGGGTGATCAATTTCGATATGAAGTTGTATCTCAGATTCACTTCATTAATTCATTCACTTAAGCTTGAAGTGAGATCAAGGAAGGTGTGCTCACTGCAGGGGATGGTGATACCGCCCATGGGATGATCAAATCCAAATTCTTCTTCTGCTTGCCTCAACAAATCTTGGAATGAAGGATGGTTCAAGTATGATATTGGAACCACGAATCGTTTCTTCTGGCTCTCCCCAACATAGACGGCAAAGTATCCTTTAGGGATATCTAATGTCTTTGAACCAGATAGAGATCTAGTAAGAGTTTTCTTGGCACTAGCAATTGCTGGTAACCGAAAACCCATGGTTTTTATCTTTCAGGTGGAAATGAAACAAGAAAATGAACCAGAAAGACTTATGAAATGAAAGAAAGCTTAATTTGATACTTGGGAAAGAAGAATTGAGTTGGTGATGAAAAACTTGATCATGTGTGTATATATAGATGAAAGCCATTAGCATAGGTACATGAGATGAGTGGTGAAGAGTAGTCCCCTCTGCTATTGAGAAGTCCAAAAATCACATGCTTTTGCCTTCCCATTAATTGCACTAAATTCATCTAGGAACATCAAGCCACCCTACCATGTGGCTTTGTTTTCTAGTCTCTATATGATACAGAAAGCTGAAGAGGTATTTTCTTTTGTTTGATCAATGAATTAAGAAAGTCCAGTTGGTGGAACGTTACTATTTAAAACCGCACTGATTTGAAGGGTGTTGAGATATTGTAGACAATTTGATGTTTTAAGATATTGTAGACATATTTCTTAGAGGTGAGGTGAGTTGAGTAACAACTCTCTCCCTCGCGCCTTTTCTGTCCTGTACTCGAGGTACAGCAGCAAGAGTCCTTTGTTTTCTCTCCACAAATCTATTATCAGAAGTGGGTTTTCGGGTTGTTGGTTGTCGTTAGAATGGTTAGACATGTTCGAAGACACATCCCATGTGATACTCCGAATATCAAATGCTTATGGATCTTTATTACATTTTTCCAAATTATATATAAAGATCTTGAACTCACAAAGATCTCACCAACTTAAGCATACATCAGACTATCATTTGAAAAAAAAACAAAAAACAAAAACAAAAAAACACAAAACAAAACAAAAAAACAAATAAATATAGCAGGAGCATAGTTTATGTTTCCATTTTCTTCACTTCCACCAATTTTAGTAGAATGTTCTAGAGTTCAGTGGAAAGTTTCCTCTGAATTTTTTCCTGCAGATATGACACGTCCATTTATAATTCATGGTACAGTTTTCTCTTTAACAATGGATAAGAATGCTAGTATGGAGCGTTCTCATACCCAGTCATACAAATAGGGGGATAGTGAATTAGACCACGTTTTGTTATGTATATGATGTCTTACAGTAAAATATTATCAGCTAATCAGAAACAGATGCCCTGTTTATATGGTTATTTATGTTTGTGTCCATTTTGGTGCCCTTTGATGATTGGTACAAGCAATCAAATGAACACAGATTAATTCTTTCTGAAATACATACTTCCAACAATTTTGTATCCTTGACTTAATGCTGAGCAGTTTCAGGCTCTAATGGTTAATAAATCGACATATAACTAGAAAGCGGTTACCAAGTTTTAATTGGTTGATAAATAATTGAGAACTTCCATTGTCCTCATCCCACTGACATCAAAATCTTGGAATGAAGAGGTTCAAGTATATATAAGTCCGGAATCTCAAATCCCTTGTTTTGGCCATCCGATCCCCAACATATACTGCAAAATGCCTTTTGGAATATCCAAGTCACTCTTTGAAGCACCTTTCTGGTTTTGAATTGCAATTCTACATTTCTCTTTCGTTTATCAAGAGATCAAGTTTCTTTTTTACTCTCCAGGTCAAAATGGGAACACATTATATATTTTAATTCATAATCCGCTGTTTACTAGATTTTTATCTTAATAGTTAATATAGCTTCTTTTATTGATTAACCCCAAATGGCAGCATTCACTCACAAGAAATGAAGGACTACTTTATACATTGTGGCTTCTATCCCTGGTGAGTGGTGATACAGTAATATGGACAGTCCTGCTGTAGAATCGAATAACAAAAACAGCTCAGTTCTTCACAGTTGAGGATGAATTTCGAAACTGAACACAAATGGAAAAGGAAAAAGTATTCTTCCTCTGCCTTACTGTATAAGTAGCATTCAGTGAAAACCTAATTGTAGGATAAATCTGCCCTAGGAACTCTAGAAAGGAGGGCTTCCTCTGCTCGGTTCTTCTTTTCACTATTCTCTCCAACATAAACTGACAAGAAGCCTTTCAGAACACCAATGTGGGTAAAAGACTTGAATCTTCTTTGTTTGCAAAAAGCTTCCTCGCCCTGGAGAATCTGTGCCATCTTCAATAACTCTCAGAGGTTGAAATTCCAAAATGACTTGAAGAAAATATTTAATGAAGATTCTGATGACAACTCGATTTCTATTTGGGATAATATGTATGTTTATTAGTATATATAGGTGGAACGCTGCTTAGTAAAATTTTGATCTGGAATATCAAAAGAGTCGTACGTAAGGAGTAAGTTCTGTGGGGTTTGGCTGTAGACATAGGCATTTGAGCTTTTTAAAGGATCACATGGTTATGTCTAAATGATATCAGATTCTCAAGGACCAAGAAGTTATTGAGTCTCTATATGTATTGGTGGACATTATGCTTAGAGATGTGAATAGAAAAGTCACTTGTTGATTGAGTCACTGATCCATTTCATTACAAAACACGCGTCAGACTCGGACATCTGTATTGTTGCCAACATATATGATATTATTAGGTTGAACTTTCACATCAGGTGGTTCCATTGTTGTCTGTGTTCTGATATGGAGGTAGGGAATGATGTTAATTTGAAGACAAATGCATGTGATCGTTCACAAGGTAATGGCCGTAGCTCAATAGGACCTAAGGCTCAGTACATTCCTCTTCACCACTCATTTCCATCCACCATATACAGCTTCATCATCTATTTATACCACACATGACCGATCAAGTTCATCACCTGCAAATTAATCTCTAGTCGATCTATTCCTTCCCAATAGAAGAATCAAACCTTTCCTGTTTTCGGAGTCCTTTCAATCTTCTTTCTTGTTCTTCCACTTAAGAAAATATATAAGCCATGGGGTTCCGCTTGCCTGGTATTGCTAATGCCAAGAAAAGTCTTACTAGATCTCTATCTACTTCAAAGAGCTTAGATATCCCAAAAGGCTACTTTGCCGTCTATGTTGGGAAGAGCCAGAAAAAGCGATTTGTGATTCCTATATCATACTTGAACAAGCCTCTTTTCCTTGATTTTTTTAGTCAAGCTGAAGAAGAGTTTGGATATGATCATCCAATGGGTGGCATCACAATCCCATGCAGTGAACATACCTTCCTAAATCTCACTTCGCACTTAAGTGAATGAGTGAACACCAAGGAAGTGAACATGGGTTCAAAGTCGTATGCAAAGCCGTGTCATATATGCACAAGCTCGCCAATCAAGAAGAAGAAGAGGCACTGGTTGATTATCCACAATTCTTGAAGCTCCTGAGTCCTGATGAGGGGAATCTTCTACAGTTTGGAAGCTACTTTGAGTTGAGCTTGTAAAAACCATATACATGCTCACAATCATACGCACAACAATCACAAAAGGGATCAAGGCTTACCTTCAGCAATCACTGGCATGGATTCCATCTTATGCAGCTGCTAAACTCGATTACTGAATATGGCCTTCTGTTACTTACCAACTTGCTTCTCAATGGACAGAACTTATGCAAAACGTCGATAGTAATCAGGGACCAATTCATCTATATATATAGGAGACTTAAACCTCAAGAAGCTTCCCATTAAAGCTATCCATATCGGTTTAGGTTTCCTAGTTAGATTCTTAATGTAACACTTCATTGTGGTCTTTCTTGCAGACCAAGAATAGGATTACTTACCTTAATGAATAGATGCACTCTTCCATTAAGTCACTAGTATTGATTTACAGTTTGTATCCATGTTAAACTAGGTTTGACATTTAGCTAATCATCAATTACTTTATGATGATATGTGTTAAGTCCATATTTGATCTAAGAATCTCCCCCTTGGACTCACACATATCATGCTCGATGATTTGCACCAAAGAACATCAAAACCTACTTAACTTACTGAAGTGCGCGCCAGATGACAAACTCAAATCGAAAATCCATTCCAACATGGTTAGATCACAGTTACTTATGCAGAGCAAGAAACAGTATACATTTTAACAAAAATGCAGAGTTTCAAAACCACTAACACAAGCTCCTGTAATCCACATATGTCAAACCAGAAGTGATACGATATATGCTAATGTGTATCAACAAGAAGGCATATACCAGATCCTACTTTATGTTTCTTAAACCAGAAACTCAAGCAAACTTTTCTGAACACCGATGGCTTAAAATTATTGCTTGAACCTTAACATCATGCTAAACATGATTTAAGCCACCTGATAGCAAGTATGATATTCAAAACAAGATGATAATTTCCAAAATAAAACAATAAAGCTGCAGCAAAATCATAACTGGAAATACCTCAAAAATTTATTGATAATAATAAAATCTGTCATTACAAATGAGTTGTGATAAATAAAACAAAAGATCACAACTGAAAAGCACAAGAACTCAGAAACCTTAGAATTTTAATTGCTCCAACTGGACTAACTCTATACTGAACCTAAGCATCTAAATTAGCTAAAACTCCAATGCTTGCTGTATGCTTCTGGAATGCTGCTACTGACAAGGCCTTGGTGAAGGGGTCTGCGAGCTGTGAATTTGTGTCAATACTCAAAACAGCTATTTCACCATGTTTTACTCTTTCTCTAACACTGTAATACTTTAAATCAATGTGCTTAGAATTATTTGATCTTTTACTGTTCTTGCTAAAGAAAACTGCAGCCTCATTGTCACAATAAATCACAAGTGTACCAGCCACAATGTGACTCAATACTTTGGTCTACATGAGAAAATTCCTAATCCAAAGTCCTTCACATACAGTTTCATATACTGCAATAAATTCGGCTTGCATAGTACGTAGAAGTTGAAACAAGAGTTTGCTTCATGGTTTTCCAAGCAATAGCACCTCCTGCAAGCATGAATACATATCCACAAGTCGACTTCTTGGAGTCTGGATAATTCCCTGCAAAATCCGAGTCTGAGAATCCAATGAGTTTCAGATCCTCCACTTGCCTATAAACTAGCATGTGACTTTTAGTTCTCTGCAGGTATCTCAACACTTTCTTCCCAGCTACCCAATGCTCATGGCCTGGATTAGACTGGAATCTTGACAAAATCTCTACTGCAAAAGACAAGTCTGACCTAGTGCAGACTTGTGCATACATGAGACTTCCTACAAGTCTAGCATAAGGCTTTGACTCCATATTTTCTTTTTCAACATCATTCTTGGAACTTTGCTTCTTGGTTAGCTTATCTCCTTTAGACATAGGAACTTTTCCAGCTGCACACTTTTCCATACCAAACCTCTTTAAAACTTTGGTAACATAATTCTGTTGAGACAAACCAAGTAGTCTCTGTGCCCTATCTCTTTTAATCTCAATACCTAGTACATAGGATGCTTCTCCTAAGTCTTTCATGTCAAAATTCTTTGACAGAAAGCTCTTGGTATCTTTAAGCAGTTTGATGTTACTGCTAGCCAAAAGTATATCATCCACATAGAGTACCAGAAAAATAAAATTGTTCCCAACTGTCTTCAAATAAACACACTCATCCACAAGATTTTCTATAAATCCAAAAGTAGAAATCACCGAGTCAAATTTCTTGTACCACTGTCTAGAAGCTTGTTTTAGGCCATAGATTGATTTTCTTAACTTGCACACTAAGTTTCACTTCCAGCTTGTACAAAACCTTCTGGCTGCCTCATATAAATCACTTCATCTAGTTCACCATTCAAGAAGGCTGTTTTAACATCCATTTGGTGCAGCTCCATATCAAAATGAGCCACTAAAGCCATGATTACCCTAAACAAGTCTTTTGTAGAAACTGGAGAAAAAGTCTCAGTAAAGTCAATGCCCTCCTTCTGTGTAAAACCCTTGGCAACTAATCTTGCTTTATGTCTCTCTACATTGCCATTTGCATCTCTTTTGGTTTTGAAAACCCATTTGCAACCTATAGGCTTCTGGTTGGGGTCAGGTTCAACTAATTCCCAAACTGCATTTTGACTCGTGGAATTAATTTCTGCTTCCATTGCTAGCTGCCATTGATGAGATTCATTACTTTCAATGGCCTGATTAAATGTAGTTGGATCATTGTCCTCTGCACAGTCCATTTCAATTTCTGCTTCTTGCAGATAAACAATGTAGTCACTCTCTTCCCCCCCCCCCCCCCCTTAAGTTGGTTTTCTTGCTCTCTGTGATCTTCTAGGCTGAGAATGTTCAGAGTTAGGTTGAACTACAGGTACTTGATCAGTGACGTGGTCAGTTACTTGACCAGTGACAGTGACTTGGTCAGTTACTTGACCAGTGACAGTGACTTGGTCAGTTACATGGTCAGTTACTTGGTCAGGAACAGGTACGTGATCAGTTACTTGGTCAGTTACTCGACCAGTGACTTGATCAGTGACATCTTGTTCTAAAGGCAATACTACACTTATATTCTCATCTGACACAATTTCCTCAAAATCTGAGGTTAAATCCTCAAGGTTTGTATTGTGAACTTTTTCACTTAGAAACTTTACTTGATGTGTTTCAAAAATTCTAGGTGAATGATGAGCAGAATATAATTTATAGCCTTTAGATTTATCTGGATAACTTATAAAATAGCAACTAACAGTTTTGGGGTCAAGTTTATTCAAGCTTGGATTATAAATCCTAGCTTCTGCATGACATCCCCAAACATGGCAGTGATGAAGACTAGGTTTCATGCCACACCAAAGCTCAAAAGCAGTCTTTTCTATAGTTCTGCTAGGTGTCCTGTTGCAAATATAATTTGCAGTTTTTAAAGCCTCACCCCACAGAAATTTTGGCAAACCAGTTGTACACATCATACATCTAACCATGTTCAAAAGAGTCCTATTCTTTCTCTCTGCAACACCATTCTGTTGTGGATTATAGGGTGTTGTGCATGTATTGAGCTTTAATTCCATTGTCTTGCAAAAACAAGGCAAATGGACCCTTTTGTTGGCCGGATTCAGTGTACTTTCCATAGAACTCACCACCTCTATTTGATCTTATTGATTTGATTTTCTTTTCTAGTTGATTTTCTACCTCAGACTTAAAGATTTGAAAGGCTTTCAATGCTTGTGCCTTTTCTGAAAGTAGATAAATATAACTGTATCTAGAAAAGTCATCAATGAATGTGATAAAATACACATTCTCACAGATAGTTTGATGCCTAAATGGTCCACATATATCAGTGTGTATGAGTTCTAATAAGTTTTGGCTTCTATATGCAGTCTTCTTTCTAGTATTAGTTATTTTTCCCTTAAAGCATTCAACACAGTCTGTTAGATCAGAAAAATCAAGTTCATTTAGGATGTTGTTTTTCACCAAAATTTTCAGTCTCTCTTTTGAAACATGGCCGAGTCTTCTATACCATAAAAATGCAGACTTTTCATTTAGTTTGGTTCTTTTAACACCTGTTAAAGTGCTAGTACTGTTTGTGTTATTTTCAACAAGTAAACTTTCTTGTTGAGCCATTGAACAATTTAACTGTAAATAATCATTCGAGATAACACCAGAACCAATTTGAACAGAATTTTTAGAAATAAGAATTCAATTACTATTCATAACAAGTCTACAACCAGATTTTACTAAAAGAGAAACTGAAACCAAATTCCTTCTCATGGAAGGTACATAAAAAACATTGTCCAAAACTAACAATTTTCCTAATCCTAAATCGAGCTTTAAGGTTCCAATAGCCTTGACTTCCACTCTCATGCCATTGCCTACACACAGGTTCACTTCATCAGTTTTTGGGATTCTCCTCCTTATGAATCCCTGCAAGGAATTAGTAATATGAATAGGTGAGCCTGAATCTATCCACCAAGACTGTGGTTCAACATTTATAAGATTAATTTCTAGGGAAAAAACTGTATTAGAAAAAATCTTACCCTTTTTGGCTAACCAATTCTTATAGCCAGTGCAGTCCTTTTTCATGTGTCCTACTCTTTTGCAAAAGTAGCACTTGAACCTAAATGGCCTGTTTTCCTTGGCCACTGCAGCTGTTGAACTCTTAGTTATGGCTTTGGTAGGCTTGAGCTTATTCTGGGGCTTTTTCCTTTTAGGCTTCTCAATGAGGTTAATGGTTGCAGCAGGTTCCTTTTCTTCCTTGATCCTAGATTCCTCATCCACACAGATGGATATAAGTTCATCTAGAGTCCAGTTTCCCTTTTGAGAGTTCCTAAGATGACTAAAACTGTTAGGCAAGGAATGTAGTGCATAATGCACTACCTGCTCATCCCTAACCCCCATCGAGAGTTCCCTGAGTCTGCCATTTATGTTGATCATCTTCATGATATGCTCTCTAACTCCCCCTGAACCCGTGTACTTCAAATCATGAAACTCCTTGGTTAGCCTAGCTGCTTCTGCTTTTTCACTTTCTTTAAACTTAGCACCTATGAGTTCCAAAAAATCTGATGCTAGCTCAGGCTCTTCTATACTTCCCCTGACAGTCTTAGACATAGAGGTTCGGATGAGTTTCTTATCCATTCTATTGGATCTATGCCACTTCTTGTAAAGATCAGTATCTTTCTTGGTGCTCTTTTCATTCAACTCTTCAGGCTTATACTCAGTAAAGCAATAGTCTATATTCTCATGCATTCCCATATAGTTCTCAACAGAATCTAGCCAAGCTCTATAGTTGGTTCCAGTTAACATCAAGACACTGTTCAAATTCATGTAGGAGTTACCTAAGGAGCAAAACAAAATTCAAGTGAGTTCTCAATTTTGAAAAGAAAATAACTTTAAGTTTTCTGTGTTTTATTTAGCTTTAAGCAACCAAAACAAGAACATACAGAAAACCTAAACAATCCATACTTGCATTCATATCAGTCCATAACCAAAAACAATGTTAAGCAACACTTTTGAGCAGAAGTATAACATCCTGGAGTTCTTTATCAATATGCCATGTTCAATGAAAACAAGTTATCCAAAGAAATTTATCCACATCATTAGACAGAAGAAAAATTTCTAAGTATCCGAATTTATTTTCATCAAGCATGCATACTGCTGTTTTGTATTCTAAAACCACACTTGACCACTTCTTTGGAAGATAAAACTGAAGCAAAGTTTTAAAACACAAAACACAATTTCAGTTTTGTTACTCGATTAGGTACTTGATCAGTTACCTGACCAGTGACTTGGTCAGTTACTTGACCAGTGACAGTGACTTGGTCAGTTACCTGATCAGTGTTTTCTGCCAACATCAATGAAGAATGCTTTGTGCATCATAATCACTTATGCCAACAGAAAACCACAAAACATATGAGCTCTTTACTTTACATTCTATCCAGATCCATCCTTGTAAGAAAATTAAGCTCTTGTATCTGTCAACCTTAATAATGTGTAAACAATTTCTGGGAGATTTTTGTTCTTCATGCAATTTTACACAAACACAGATACAATACCATATCATCAATCAATTCATCATGCATATTCAAGCACAATCAAAAAATTGTTTAGATTCCAAGAAACCATAAAACAATCAAGAAATTGTAAATTTCATCCGATCACCATCTACTCTAGCCTAACGCACGCCGAGAATGCTACTAGGGTTCTTGACCACAATCAAAAACTTAAAATCATGCTATGAATCGAAATCAATTTCACATAAAAACCTGTTTTTGCTTTTTCCCCAAATTGCTGCAAAAAATCTTAACAGAAGCGTGAATTACATAACCAGATGCAGCAATCGACTCTATTGGCTTCTTGATTCACAACAGTTGGGGTTTTGAATCCCTTCTCGAGATGAAAACATCTCGCGCGTTTCCGAATCCAATCACAAACCTTCATCTTGATCAAAATTGACCGTTATGATACAACAGTCTCCTGTTCTTCATGTTTTGGTCGGGTTTGGGCTTGGATAATCCGCGTGCTGTGACTAGGCCTTGATCGAGTAACTTACCTTGATCAGTTACTTGGTCAGTTACCTGACCAGTGACTTGGTCAGTTACTTGATCCGTAAAGCAAAAACCCCTTTTTTTTTTTTTCTTTTTTTTTTTTTTTTC
Source organism: Rosa rugosa (assembly GCF_958449725.1). Classification (NCBI taxonomy): domain Eukaryota; kingdom Viridiplantae; phylum Streptophyta; class Magnoliopsida; order Rosales; family Rosaceae; genus Rosa; species Rosa rugosa. The sequence continues at coordinate 20,479,973 of NC_084822.1, forward strand.
AAAACCCTAAAACGATTTTGATGTGGCTCTAATACCAATTGTAAAAACCATATACATGCTCACAATCAGACGCACAACAATCACAAAAGGGATCAAGGCCTACCTTCAGCAATCACTGGCATGGATTCCATCTTATGTAGCTGCTAAACTCGATCACTGAATATGGCCTTCTGTTACTTACCAACTTGCTTCTCAATGGACAGAACTTATGCAAAACGTCGGTAGTAATCAGGGACCAATTCATCTATATATATAGGAGACTTAAACCTCAAGAAGCTTCCCATTAAAGCTCTCCATATCGGTTTAGGTTTCCTAGTTAGATTCTTAATGTAACACTTCATTGTGGTCTTTCTTGCAGACCAAGACTAGGAATACTTACCTTAATGAATAGATACACTCTTCCATTAAGTCACTAGTATTGATTTACAGTTTGTATCCATGTTAAACTAGGTTTGACATTTAGCTAATCATCAATTACTTTATGATGATATGTGTTAAGTCCATATTTGATCTAACAGAGCTGAAAGTTTGAAATTTATGCACAAGCTCGCCAATCAAGAAGAAGAAGAGGCACTGATTGATTATCCACAATTCTTGAAGCTCCTGAGTCCTGATGAGAGGAATTTTCTACACAGTTTGGAAGCTACTTTGAGTTGAGCTGAAAGTTTGAAATTTATGAAGCTCACCAATGGTGATGCAGCATGAATATGACTCCATTGACCAGAAGTTCTGAATGCAATGTTAAACTCAAAGACAACGAATTCTTTATTTTCATCCACTTTCTTGTCTTATCTTTCATCATCTGATTTATGTTATTGTGTTTGTTTAGCTCTTACTAAATGGCATCAAATTTCCAACAAAATGAACTTTTATTCTGTGCTATTTTATTCATGCCTAACACGTATTGTGGATCTTGAATTACGCCACATTTTGTTGGATTATGCCACAGTTTACAATAAAAGATCTATCCAACAATCAGATGCGGTTAAAAATAATGCAAATTAACTGGAGAGTTCTAAACTATTCTCCAAACTATTCTCCAATTACCTATATTAGTCTAGAAGTTGTAGATTGATCTAGAACATGTAGAGTCATCATGTAAAATTCTAGAGTTGCTAGGGTATTCCGGAACATGATGTAGAATGATCATGTAAGTGTAGTAACATCTAGAGTTGGCAAGAGTATGGTCTAGAATTATCTACAAACAACTGTTTTTGGTGTTAGTAGTTCACCAAGATCGGTTGAGACATATATAAATATGTAAGCTCCCTAGTACAATGTAAATCAAGGAATCAAATAAGCAATTAGAAGCAAGTTAGTGAACTAAGCTAGAGGTTCAAAGCTTTTCATCTGTTCTTTTTTAAATTCAGCGTCCGTCTCTTCTTTTTCTTTTTCAAATTTAGTGTTCTAGAAGGTTCACTCCTAGCGCAGGGTTACGGGTTTCAAACTCTTTAAAAAAATATATATTAAAAATTAATATATATATATATATATATATATATATATATATATATATATATATATATTTAAAAAAAAAAGTATTCTACTACCACTTAGGCCTATACTCAAGTTTTGAAGTTTGTTCTAGCCCATCATAGCTAGTCTCTTCTGCACCAAATTATCGGGTTCCAAACTCTTCCAAAAAAAAAAATTTAGTATTCTACTACCGCTTTGGCCTATACTCAAGTTTGAAACTTTGTTCTAGCCCATCATAACTAGCTAGTCTCTTCCGCACCAAATTATAACAGTGGTATCAAAGCCACAAAATCCAACAGTGGTATCAGAGTTTGTTGCGGTCATCAATTTGGTACGTTCCATTTGTGGCCTTCACCCTGTCTACCTCCAACCAAACATATATTTCTTTTCTCATCTTTAAGAGATAAAATTATGATTTTTGGAGTATCAAGATGAGGACCTTCTTCATGTCTCAAGATCTATGAGACATAGTAGACAAAGGGTTCTCAACTCTGAAAAATCCGACGGTGAAGCAGTTGAGGCAAGAAAAGAAAGATAAACAAAGAGATCCAAATGCACTTTTTGTCATTCAACAAGCGGTGGACGATGCAAACTTATCAAGAATCATGGAGCTACTACATTAAAGGAAGCTTGGAATTTACTAAAGAAGTTTTACATAACTGCAAAGGTACGTTCTGTCAAACTAGAACTATGAGGAGAGATCTAGAAAATTTGAAAATGAAAGATAATAAGATCGTCAAAGATTACTATTCCAAACTAAAGAAAATAGTGAATCAATGAAGAACCTATGGTGAAAAAACTGGTGAGAGTGTGAGAGTAGAGTGGTAGAAAAATACTCATTAGCCTCACCGAAATAAATGACCCAATAGTTACCGTCATCAAACATTCCAAAGATATATCAATTTTTTTTTATGATAGAACTAACTCTAGAAAGAAAGAAAAATACTCATTAGCCTCACTGAAATAAATGATCCAATATTTACTGTGGTCGAACATTCCAAAGACATATCAACTTTTTTGATAATTAATAGAATTAACATATTGAGTTTTTTTTTGCTACCACTGTAGTTGCTACCACTGTAGTCTCACTAGTTTTTTCATCATAGGTTCTTAATTGATTTACTATTTTCTTTAGTTTGGAATAGTAATCTTTTACGATCTCAGTATCTTTCATTTTTTAATTTTCTAGATCTCTCCCCATAGTTTGTAGTTTGATGGAACGTACCTTTAAAGTTATATAAAACTCCTCCTTTAGTAAATCTTAAGCTTCCTTTATGTAGTAGCTTCCATGATTTTTGAAAAGTTTGCATCATCCACCGCTTGTTGAATGGCCAAAACTGCATTTGCATATCTTTGTTTATCTTTTTTTCTTGTCGTAGTTGCTCCATTCAAAAATGCTGACTTAATTCTGGATGATGAAATCAGACATTGGGTAAGAGAACTTGCAACTTTTCAAGGCGCGAGTCCTCGAAACACAATCAATGGCAAAACCTAGTTAATTTGCTAGTATGTGTATCTAGACTGCACATCTCTCTATAGAAGGCTCGAAGTTGTCACTTGTGCTAGCATTAGGTCCCAAATGTGCTCAAATGTGCCGATGTCACCCCCTTTCATCTCTTGCCGAAACCTTTTCCTTTGATGCCTTGGTCTCTAAGTTCAAACGGCACGAAGATTGATTCTCGAATTTTATGGTCTATTCCAATGCAAAACAATTGTCGATGTCATTGAGGACGATGGTGTCAATGGAAAGAAATCATGTGAAAGAGGGAAAACAAAATGTATGATTCTATTGGGTTTTATATTTTAAAATTGTATATTGAAATAAGCGGGTGTTTTGTATAGTAACTGTCTCAAAGTCACATTCCACATATTGCACGCAACTAGACTAAAAAGTCATTTTCGTTACTCAGAAAAGAAAATCGAGAAGTATCAATACACGATTTCGTTATTCAAAATGTATGATTCAGCTGGGTTTAATATTTTAAAGTGTATACTCAAATATGTGACTGTTTTATGTCACGCCAATCTCAAAGTCACATTCCACGTATTGCAGATAGACTAAAAACTCATTTTCATTACTCAAAAAAGGAAATCGGGAAATCGACACATGTCTATTTTTACATATAGTAATTGACATAATTTAACCTATGAAAAAAAAGAGTATATTTTTACTGCAGCGCGTGGAGTAAATCCCTGTTTTCTTATACTAGAGAAAGATCACCGAGAAAGCCCAAAAGGGGGATCAAAAAACTCGTCATAGAGGCTGTTGGAATTTGCTCGTGTTCGCTTTTTCGGTGCGAATTTCAATTTCCGGTACCCATTTTTGGGATTCAATTGAATTGGGATTATTAGGTCTGAATTGAAATGGTGCTCTAATTGTTTTGGTGATGCTTAGTTTGGCATGTTTAATGCTTTATCTTTGTTAAATTATTGATTTTTTTTTTTATGAAATTTTTATTCTTCGAGCTGGTTTTCAGTTCATATGACTTTTTTTTTTTTTCCAGAATATTGTTTTTTTCTTACTGGAAAGTTTGGATTAAGTTTCAGTTATGGTAGTTTATAGATGATAGGTTGGATTCTGCTAGGTAGAAATTAACCATGAAATGGAGTAGGAATTGGTTCTGTTAGTATGAAGGGTCTTTGAATTCATACTGTTTTACATAACTATTTGACTCTTACAATCCTTGGGTTACTTGCAGTCCTATAGATGTCTGAATCACAAGGAGACGAACACGATTCCACAAGCTTCAGGGCTTCATCCGTCTCAGGTATTTAGATTTAGGGCACACCATGAATTTTAATTCAATCCCAATTATAAACCCAATAACTCATTTGATTTGAGATTGCAAAATCCGAGCCAAGCTTGCATTTTTACCGATTATGAAATTTGGATCGTGTTTAATTTTTATTTGTTTCATGGAAATTGCGGGAAGAATTGTTAGAAATGCTTACTTAATTACTCAGTAGCCAAAGTATCGTAATTTAGGGCTCAGTTTTACTTTCTCAAATTTCAAAATTTTGGTGCTTTAGTTTTCGTAATTGTTTGATCGAGTGATTGAATTGTGGGAGAATTGAAGGAAATGATAAGGAATTATCATTTATCTAAGAGTTAGTTCTGTTTGCTCCTGACTTTTGCTTAGTTGCCCCCTGAGGAGAGGAAAAAACAGTTTCCTTACACGTAACAAACTCTTTCTAGATGTAGAGATTAGCTGCGGTGTATATATCACCTAACCTCCACCACTTCCCTCCACTATCGTTGTGTATTCCTTCACCAGCATTGCAGAGCAACTTCTTTAAACACTAATCTGTTCATCGTCTGTTGAAAGTTCATCAGAGCTCAGATTCAAGATAGAACTGACCAAGAACTCTTCCACTTGCTATGCGTTTTCTGTAATTGGCTTATGGCTTGCGTTCGGGGTTGGTTAATTAATTGTTTTTGTGTTCGTTCAATTTCAGGTATTTCAATAAATATTGTTGCTGCTCCTTAGTTCAAATTAGATTATTTGTGCAATATGGTTTGTTTAAATTATAAATTTATGTTTATTGTCGGATTGCATGCAATTTTGTGGCATTTGTTTTTATTTTTTTGGGGGGTTTTCATCATGTTTTTTGTTTCTGGGTTAGTTTCCTATATATTAATATGTTTATTTGCATGATGTTCTGCTTGCAGTATATTCCAGTGAAGAATATGAAGGCAGGCTAAACAATATTCCAACAGTCTGAGCTGCTTCTTATTCAAAAGGAATACAAATTGTAATCTTCTAATCAGTTGTCAGGATTTTCAATTTATCCAAATTCAGGTCAGTAATTCAAACTTGAATGTCCCTGTTTGTTCATTCTGTAAATTCTATATATTTGTGCTGCCTTCACACACACTGTTAATTTTTAGGTAATACAATTACCTCTTTCCTGATTAAATATAAAAATATAGTTGGATTTACAATTTTAAGCTTCAAGAGTCTTTTTATTTTGTTTCTTTCCTGTGGGACTTGGGGTATTGGATGAGTGAAAATATTCGCAACAGCCTCAGGTAGTACAGCTGAGTCTTCAAAATTTGACTTCAACGACATGAAAACTCAAGATTTATGTTTGTACTGATGATTGATACTTTGATAGTCTCTTAATCTTCTGTTTGAACTCTCACATGCTGGATTGATGGAGATAATAATGTCCAAAGGTTGAGTCGAAGGTTATATTGATGTGGGATTTATAAATTTGTTCTTGATAAAGTGGATATCCAGGAATTAGGTTTGTTGTGATTCCTACAGCTTCTAATTATGAAAAAAAAAAAATCTTCTCTCTCATCTGTTAAACAAATCTTTAGGATAAATGTTTCGGTTTGTACATGCAAGTCTGAGAAAGAGTTTTAACATTTTGATTAAACTTTCTGATTATGTTGAGTATTTATCTGTGTCGCAAAGATACATGTTCAATATACAAATGATTTTATACAAACCTATAGCTGCACCTCTGATCAAGTTTCTAGGTGGGAAATAGTGATTTTATACAATGCCTCTGATCAAGTTTCTAGGTGGGAAATAGTGATTTTATACAAACCTATAGCTGCAGATACCTCTGATCAAGTTTCTAGGTGGGAAATATTGATTTTATACAATGCCTATTGTATATGGACTGATGTATTATCCTTTGTCCATAGTATGAAGGCATTCCTGGAAATACAGTAGCTTCAACATAGCTTAGTCTGCTGGAGTATCATTAAAATGATATATAATATCTGACATATATTACTTAAAAACCCGACTCAATTTCAGAACAAAAAATAAATAAATTAAATGGTTGATTGCTTTTGGGTAAAATAATGAATACGGAAGTAATCAAGATTGTTTAAATTTTTGGGTGTATGGAAAGAATCTGTTTCCAGCAGTTATTACCAAAGATAGCCCTTCATATGGTGTCTTCTGGTAATTGGTGCAAAACCTTGGTGATCTTTAGGTTAAATTTGTGCCTGAAATTGAAGAAATGCCTAATGCATATTTGTTTTCATTTCCATGGTATGTCTATGAGCCATTTGACCTGCAAATGCATCATATATTGAATACAACCAGCAGCACATACTATCATTTCATAATTTAGGTTCAGCTTCAGTACTTTCTAATATATCCTCTTCAATTCTTTTTATCTTCTGAAATCACTTTGGCACTTATCTATGTCGAACTCAGAGCTAAACTCTACGTTTCTGTTCTATGTGGGTGTTCAGAACAGGAATATGGGTGTCAAAAGTTTACTTCATTGTTCCAAAGTCAGTTTATAATTATTCAAAATGGTTTATGTCTGGAATTGTTTTTGAAAGTAGAACCAAGAAACATATTTCATTTTCAACCCAATAAGGAATTACATAATGGGTGTTTGTAGTTTATTGTGCTCAATGACATTGCCAATTTGATGAAGTTATGTTTTTGATAACATCATACCATAGAAATTGGTAGAATAAGGTGTGTGAAATAATATCTTTTAAGAAATCTCATTGTACCAGTGGATTGCATAAACTTTATGCTCTAAACTGAATGTTATACTCTCTTTTGCTGATTTGAAACACATATATGCTATGTGTATGTATGTGATTTATTTGTAACCTGTCTTATTTTGACTTTTGAGTTTGCAGTTTTTTTGGAGTATATCGGATCTATAGCCTTCTCTGTCCTCTGTCTGCTCTTTTACAGGCTTTCATGAGAAAAAAAAAAAAAAAAAAAAATCCCCGCAGCATCTCGCGGGTTTAAGCACTAGTTAAAGGAATGAAAAACAGCTGTTTTCAAAATCATAGACTGTAAGAAATAACAAATGTTGTTGTGAATCGTCTACATGTCTGCTGCACGGTTAAAAGAAACTTTCATCAAATTGGATTACATCAAAAACACAAATCTTCCTGCAAGGTATTAAACACTTGCAAGATTCGTACTGATCAAGCTAGTTTCTTAATTGGTTATGTTATTTACATTTTGATTTGATTTTTCCCGGAGCTAAGTTTTCATGTCACAGTTGTCTGCCTTGCATGTCAGCATACTGTCAGACTTGGATAAATCAATTCTGAAGTTTTTGTGTTTTAAGACCTGCTTCTGAATTGGATAGATTCAGGAACTCTCTTGTTTTAGGATTTAAAACTATAAGCATTATTTCTATGAATGTTTTATGTTTCACTGTTGTTTTAGGAATTTAAACTGAAGCATTATTTACTTACCCTAGAATTCTTAGGCAGCCTAGAAGTATTCGGAATTATCCATTCTGTTTTAGTGGACAGATAGACTTGATTGATAAGACTATAAACCTCCTATATCTCTTTGTTCTCTTCCAAGTTTTTCTATTATTCTTTCTTCTCTATACCTAAGTTCTATGTTTCCATGCTCCTACATCATTCGCCGGATTCCATTTGCATTGTAATTTGGAAGCCTACTATACTGCCTAAGTTGCTGTTTCATACTTGACAGGGTTTTGGGATGAAAATCAGTAAAACAGAGGTGAACTTGAGGAGGCTGCTTGCAGCTGCTCCTCAGCAACAAAACCAGGCAAAACTTTCGCATTATGTTGCTACTTTACGAGAACAGGTAGAACAGCTAGCTGAAGAGAGAACACCGGAAGGCTTACCTAGAGTTTCAAAGGCTGTCTTAAGTGACTATTCAGAGAAGATCGAAGCCATTGCTTCGAAATTAGCTGCTCCATTGCCTGATTTGCAAGAACCACAGGAGTCCCTTGCAAGAATTTCGGTTAAAGCAAAGTCTTCTGAAACAGGAGACAATCAGAGTCCCCATTCTCCAGGTCTGAGAAGAAGATTTGTGCCCAACTCAAACATCCAAGATGGAACTCGTGAGACTCCTAGTGCAGATTCTTTGTCACCTGTCAAACTTGACGCTGCAGCTCAAGCGCACATTGAAAAGCATAGAAGACTTCAGGAGGATTTGACTGATGAAATGGTTGGGTTGGCAAGGCAACTCAAAGAGACTAGTCTCATGATGAGCCACTCCGTGCAGAACACTGAAAAACTACTTGACTCTACAGAGGAGGCTGTAGAAAGGAGCTTGGCTAGCACTGGTCATGCCACTGCACGGGCATCCGATATATACTCAAAGACCTCCAAGACTTCATGTTTCACATGGCTTTTGATGTTTCTAATGACGTGTATATTCATTATGGTGGTACTTTTAATTCGTGTCACTTAGTACGTGTATCCTTGGGTAGGAAGACGAAGACTGAGATTTCACATGGCTTTTGATGTATCTAATGACATGTATATTCATCATGGTGGTACTTTTAATTCGTGTCACTGTGTATCTTTAGGTAGGAAGATGAAGACTGAGACACACCTTCTTTCACCCAGTTCCTCTGTATAACGACCTTTAATGCAAATGAAATTAAAAGTACAGACCTGGCTGCTGTTATACACCTGCCAATAATAATATAACTCGAGTTAGAATCCAGGGATTCCAATGTTATTCATGCGGGGTAGAGTCTGCCATTTGCATTCTAGAAAATACGACAAAACTAGATAATTGTAATTGATCTAGTTGCGTGCAAAATCTATACTCGACTTTGTTATGATATTGGATGATTTCTTCATATTAATAAAAGTAATTGAAGAATTTAAGGATCGAGGTTTTGATCTTACTGACTGTGCAGCAAGTCCTTACATTCTAAGCTCTAAGCACTGGATAAATGTAATGGGAACATTGTAGGAACACAAGTAATTGAAATGCAGATTTCACCACTTGGAATAAAAAGGGAAGAAAACCAAAAATGAACTACATCTTCAAATTACTTTCCGAGTACTATGACAAGTACTATGATACAAAACTTCTTGTTATTCCTACTACTTTCTGCCAATGAATAATAAAATGGCACGAAAGCAGGGAGTTGGTATGCATTATATATATACGGTTAAGCTGTAACACACTAACACTGCAGGGTTTTCAGCTTTTTGTCAAGCGAAGTGGATCAATTCTTGAGAAAATTACAGAGGTGAAATTATTAACGAGTCATAAGACCACCATTAGACTCTCCTTGATTGTCATGTGGAATTGAGGGTGAGTGTTTCGCATTGGCAGGACCGAATAGCAACTCCAAGCAGAAGTTAGGGCCACATATTGATCTTCCTTTCTTCCCAATTTTATCCAAATCCCGAACAGTGAGCTGTAATTAAGCAACCTTAAATCAAAAACCTGTAACTTTTTATGTACATTTTATGAACCTTCATGTTTCCTGGTGTTTTCAGGAAAGAAGGCAATACCTGTAGCAAGCTGTTCTTAATGAAAGCGGTGTTGAAGCAAGCGTAGAAGAGACGCCCTCCATTCATTTTTTGATAGAATATGACACGCACATCTCCGGTCACCTTTCGAAGCAATGTGATAAACCGACTTAGAGACAGACATTCCACAACATCGATCATTGAGACAAAAGTTTCTACTCAATAACCATTATCAACTTACCTGTACAGGCTTATCAAAGTAATATTCAAGATAGGCCTTCTGGTATAGTATGGAACTTTCTGTATCCATTTGAACAACAACACGAGGTTCGTCTGAATCTGATTTCTTGTCTTCTCCATCACCTTCAATAAAAGAGAGATAATAGCGAGGACTGCTCGTTCTCGAATACCCTTTCTTGATTTGTTTGCATGAACTCCTAGAAACTTCTATTGATGGACGATAAATTTGACCCGGAATCTGTTAACATGAGCAGGAAATTTACTCTTAAGTAGATAGAAGGAAATAAGATGGCTAAGAATTTTTTGGCGTGGCCACAGCTAGATTTCTATGCTAGCTAATCAGAACATAAAAAACAGCATATACCTCTTGCAACTCAGAGACCACAAAGAAGATCTTATTAATGTTACGTGTGTCATAACATCGGATTCTTCGTAGTTCTCTGCTACACGTCTGAGGTAAGTTGACTTCAGGAGGTTCATCATCGACTTCCGAAGGGAAAGAGAGACAATTTTCCCAGTACCCCACGTAACGACGTTGGCTTGGTATCGAGACCTGTTCAAGTACATATAGGTGGCAATGTGCTTCTTATTGTATCAGAATCACAAAAAGCAATGCTGAAACTAAGCAATTGATTGTATACGTAGAGACTCTAATTGTATCACTAAATAATGATCAGTGAAAATGGTTTGTTTCTGAGAACGAGAATGTGACTTTGATTTGTATTATATATACCTAATGTGACTTACTCCTTCATTATTGGTGGTCCGTCTATGAGCATAGAGTTGAAGTGCTTCCTCTGCTGACATCCCACAGTAGACTAGATACGCGCTTACCATTAGGCCTGTTCGGCCTTTGCCTGCCTGCAGCCAAATCATAGTGAAGAACAAAAATATTGGAAGTACATTACTACTGGTACGTAGTTGCTAGTTTATCTAACAAAATAATGTTATTGGATCAAACGATAAAGGCATTGTTGAGAAAAAGATGGCTTTTACTGGATAATTGGTACTCAAGTTGCCAAACATATATCTGTTCATTTATCAAGAGTAGATGAGTGTTTCTTGCTTGTTATTTCATCAAAAAGCAAGCAATCGGTTACTAAACTCAACAGTTGTTTGGTACATAAAACAAGGGGAAGCTCCTTTTGAACTTTTTTTTAGGGGAATCCACACTCCCCCTTTTACAATCCATGCACGATTCATGCATGTTTCCTTTTTTGGTAACTTAAATTTTGTCTACACTAACGTAAATTATAAGAATTTATACCAAAGAATGAAAGAGGGAGTGTGGATCACAAATTAGGGAGTGTAGATTTCACTCCCTTGTTTTTAGTATGGTGTGATTATTAAATTGGAGAATGGAATTAGATAGATCATATCAGTTATAAGGAGAAAAAAAAAATCAATGAAAGAGATTCACATATTTATGGTAATTGATTGTCTAAATATTTTTTTAAAATATGCTTACCATGCAGTGTATAACAGCAATGTTTTCTGGGTCACTCTTGAGCCATGATTGCACGCTTTCGCAGAAAAGCTTGACCATTTCAAGAGGTGGAACATGGTTATCATCAAAAGGATACCTCTCCACACGGCCATAGAAATGAGATGGAGCATAATGCTCTTCAATGCAGAGGTTATAGATCTAGAAAAACACAACCCCATTCATAAACACCACCAGACTACAAATAAAAATTACAAGAACAAATCATTAAAGGGTCATTGGTGTAATTAATTTAAGGATCGGACCAATACCTTGTAATGCTCTGGATGCCTCATATCAAGCACAGACTTGACCTGCCAGAGAGGATTTCGATACATTGCACGCATTCGCTCCGCAGGGAAAGACATTGCCAATATGCGGTCGGTGATGTAAGACATGTCAAGATCATAGCCAGCAACAAGCATTCGCCTCCGTTGCTTAGACACCAAGTTACGGATGTAAAAGCTGTTACTTAGGCATCTGATCAGTTGATGTTGTAAGGTTAGGCTTTCAAGCTTTCCTGGCGCCGGCATGGCTTCTTCCTTTGTTAACTTCATTCCCATTTTTGCTTGCGGATGGTACAATGGTGCCTGATCAAAGATCATGAAGAACTAATAAAATTCAATTAACAACAAAAATAATCCAAACTGCGTACCACTAAATTTGAATATGGGGTTCCTAGAAGAATGGTGTGTGTAATTGTGTACCTGCAGAGCTGAACATCAATTGAGATTTGGGTGGAAGGGATTGGATTTTGGAAGCAAATTCTAGGGCAAAACAGAATGAAACCCCCAATTCAAAATTTGGGGGGAACCCTAGAATTAGCGGGGAGAAAGAAAACATTGTCAGGGTGGCCAGAAGGTGATGACCTCCATTACTGTTAGTTGGGAAAGGAGAGGGGCAGAAAAAACCTGATTGCAATTGAGAGATCAGCGCTAAATTTGGGTTTCTAGGCCCCCAAATTTGGAGGAAAATTGTTGTGCCAAGAGAAAAAATATTCAGAGGAAATTTGGCTGAGAATTTAAATTAAGGTGTGTTTTGTGACTCTTAATAAGACCGTTGGGATTGGCGGGACTGTCCTGGCCTAACTTAAATAAACTTTTAAGTTTTTATAGGCTGTGTTTGGCTGGTGTTGTGGTTGGTTGGGTTCGAGAACACTACTAGTTAGAAGCCTAATAAATCGTTTTGTAAAACACTCTAAGATAGAATTATACAACTGTTGAAGGAAATCGACTTTTGTTGCCTTATCAAATTAGGATTAGTTCTATAATTGTAATAGGAGAGAAGGTTCTAGAATTCCTAGTCCTACTCGGAATAGTTTTCCTTGTATCATTAGAACATGTATTTTGTAATCCCTATATATAGGGCTCCTATTCTCAATAATGGATCACACAATTCTCTCATCAATCTCTCTCAATTTCTCTCATTCTTAAACACGTTATCAGCACGAGCCCTAACCACAAAAATCAAAACCCAAAAACCGAAATCTTCTTCACCGTTAGCTTCACCACCGTTGCACCTAGCCCGCGCTAGCCCTACCACCTGCAGCTCTGCTGCACGCCTGCTACCCCCGCAGCGTCTCCGCTCCACCTTCAACAGCTACTACTAGCTGCAGCCCACACAACTGCCGCATACCACCGAGCCATCTAAGGCCCTCCCACCGAAGCTACATCAACTCCAAGTTCAAGATTTCAAGGTTTCAAGCTCCAAACAAACAAGTAAGTTTTTAAAATTAAAGTTCCCGCTTTCGGTATTTACTTTCTTTTCTTTTTCTTGGGGACTTGCAACCTTCCTTCTTCTACATCACACCTTTCTTATAACGTGGGTTCGATTCTTTGAAAAGCGGAATCGTGGGGATTCACGCTATATACGAACTAAGAGCGTTCGTGATCTTCGGACTAAGAGCGTCCGTAAACATTGATTTATGACCATATAAAAATTATTGTTTCGGTCTAATCCAAAAATTCTTGGAAATCGATTTCTTGGTAGCATAGCTCGGAAATCTTATTATTTATTAGTTTTCGTGGAAGCATTGACTCCGAAACTAATTTATTTATCCTTCTTATTTTCAGGATGTCGAAACCGAAGCTCGACTTTCCCATACTTGACTCAACTGGCTCGGAATATCATAGTTGGGTCACGGATGTTGAGAACCACCTCACTTCAAAAGGGATCCTACCAGTAATTCAGGCACCAAATCCTACGCTCATATTCGAGCTTACGGCTACAAATAATGCCACCGCCCTCATCTTGATGAGACGCCACATGGATAAATCACTCCGATTGGAATACATGGCAATCAAAGATGCTAGAGAATTATGGGTTGCGCTAGAAGAGCGTTTTGGAAATGTCCAGGATTCCCTCCTCCCCGACTTGAAGGTTCAATGGAGCAATCTACGATTCGCCGACTTCAAGTCCGTCGCTGAATATAATTCAGAAGCTCTACTCCTCAAAACCATGTTGGGGTTCTGTGGACAACCCTTCACAGAGCAAGAGCTAATTAAGAAAACTCTCTCCACCTTCCCCGTCTCAGCAATTTTGGTATCAAAGCAATACATAGGAGAATACAATGCTGGACGGATCACGAGGTTTCATCAGCTAATTGATGTCATGTCTGTAGCTGAGAAACATGATAACATCCTCGTGAAGAATTATAATTCAAGGCTTGTCGGAACTAAGAGCGTTCAAGAGGCGAATTATAATAATGCACCCAATGGAGGGCGCAAGGAGCGGAACCCTAAAATTAAGGGACACAACGGATGTATTGGTCCATACAACCGTCCTATAAAGGAAGGTAACCGTCAGAATGAAGGACGGACACGTGGCAACACATGGCAACGTGGGAGAGGAGGCCGTGGGGCTCCAGAATGTGGTGGAGCCGCCCAAGGCAGTGGGAATGGCGTCAATCCCTCTAGGGACGTCAACCAAGTGCAAACAATGCACCTCAATTAAAGGGAGGCAATCACAATGACATGTGTCATCGATGTTGATCAAGTGAGTATTGGTTCAAGCAATCAATTAGCTGCACGATACAAGGCATATAGGGACCTGAGAGAGCAAGAAGTCTATCTTGTCGAAGAAGGAGATGATGGTGATGACAATGATGTCAACCTCACAATAGCGGACTTCAAATCTGACAAGGAATTGCACAAGGATGCTGTAGAAGGAATTGCACAAGGATGCTGCAGATTTTGATTAGTATAGTCCTTTATTTTTCCAAGAATTATGTAATGGCAATTATGCCTTAAATCAATAAAATGACTTATTGTATTAACTCTTTCTCACTAGGCTCATCCAAGAGTAATTGTGATGTCTAGGAAAGGATTGAACTGAGAGAATGGTTTTAAAAGTGAGCATTGCTCCACCAAAATCTCGCCTTACCTTACTTGGTCACAACCAAATTGGAGTTACCAAACGGATTGAGTGACTACAATTTGTCTAAAGTTTGATTTTTATTTTGGATTAGATTTTGGTCAAGAAACTTTGATGGAATCATTGACTATTATTAATAAAGTCTCGATTTATTTTATTCAATGTCTTGGAGAGATTTTAATTTTGAAATGCTCGTGGATAGTGCAACTACACATACAATCCTTCGAAATAGGCAACTATTCCTATGGATAACACCTACTCGATCTTCTGTGACTACGATGGCTGAATCATCTCAATTGATTCATGGTAGAGGACCAGCCCAATTTATGTTGCCAAATGGCACAAATATAAATGTCACCAAAGCTCTTTATGCTCCTAGGGCAGGAAGAACCCTATTGAGCTTCAAAGATATAAGAGCCAATGGTTTTCATGTGGAAACATATTGTGAGAATGGACGAGAGTTCCTTTGCATCACCTCTAATGACTACAGACATAAAAGAGTCTTAGAGAAACTTATGTGTCGATCTAGTGGGTTGTATGCAACCACTATTTGAATCATTGAATCCAATCATGTTATGAGAGATGATCTATGGGATTTCGACACATATAGGTTTTGGCATGACCATTTGGGACATTCAGGTCATGATATTATGATCCGTATATTAAAGACTTCACACGGACATCCATTCTTTAGAACGAAAAGAAGTACAAATTAGATTTTGGACCGAGAAGGAGCCCCTGCGCCTCACGGCACCGTCCCCCTACAAGACCGGCCTTCACCAGCAGGCGCCGCCGTCTCCCTGAGGCCCAAGGTTGGCTTTGACGCCACTTATGCTTCCTTGCTTCCAAATTCTACTTCTAAAGATAATTGTGACTTCATGGCTTAACCAAAATCCTCATTGGTTGTTTCTAAAGCCTATCATTCATTCTGCAAAGCCTGCTCTTTAGCAAAATTAGGATCGAGACCATCCTATGCAAAAGCCACTAAAGAAAATATACCATTCTTGCAAAGAATCCAAGGTGATATTTGTGGACCTATTCAACCACCTTGTGGACCATTTCGATATTTTATGGTGTTGGTTGATGCATCGACATGCTGGTCACATGTCATGCTATTGTCCACAAGGAACGCTGCCTTTGCTAAACTCCTAGCACAAATTATTAAGTTAAGGGCTCACCACCTTGATCATCCTATTAAGTCTATAAGACTAGACATTGCTGGGGAGTTTACATCAAAAACTTTTGATGATTATTGCATGTCCATTGGGATTGAAGTTGAACATCCAGTTCCTCATGTTCACACCCAAAATGATCTCGCAGAAGTCATCATTAAATGACTACAAATGGTCGCTAGAGCATTGGTAATGCTCACCAATCTCCCTATTTCTGCTTGGGGCTATGCAATATTGCATGCAGCCGTGCTTATTCGTCTAAGGCCCACTGCCACTCAACCCTTTTCTGCGTCCCAGATGGTGACTGGGTATGAGCCTGATGTCTCACACTTACGCATATTTGGGTGTGCAGTTTATGTGCCAATTGCGCCGCCACAACGCACCAAAATGGGTCCTCAACGATGATTAGGCATTTATGTTGGATATGACTCTCCAACTATTGTCCGCTACTTAGAACCCTTGACAGGCGATCTCTTTATCGCTAGATCTGCGGATTGTCACTTTGATGAGACAGTCTTCCCGTCGATAAGGGGAGATAAGAACATAAATGTTCAACATGAATGATAGGAATTGTCGTGGTCTGTCCCCACTTTGTCTCATCTTGATCCCCGAACCATACAGTCCGAAATTGAAGTGCGGAGAATTCTCGATTTTCAGAACGTAGCAGAATCGATGCCTGATGCGTTTTCTGATATCGAAAAAGTGAGGAGATCACACATACCTGCTGCAAACATGCCTGCAAGGATCGATGTCACTAAAATTAGAGGACATGACTCCATCTCAAGGGTACCTGAGCATGGCGCCAACGTCCCCTATATGGGTGACGCAGTGGCTTAGGCCATGGCTCCTGCCAGGAAGAGCGGGAGGCCCAAAGGTTCGATGGATTCTCGCCTAAGAAAGAAAGCTAGTTTGGCACAAAATAATCCATTAATCATCGATGTAAATAATTCATCTCATGAGAATATTCCGGATTATGGTTATGTCCAAGAGACATCATTGGGGGATGCTCCAATGTTAGAACCAATTCCAGAGAATAGGGAGATTTCCATGAATTACACTAGTGTACATGAGATGATGGATGGAAATTCTATTGCTATTGATGATGCATTTGCATATCATGTTGCAAAAGGAATTATAGAATATGATGATATTGAATCTCGCTCTGTCGAAAAATGTCAACGAAGAGCGGATTGCCCTAAATGGAAAGATGCGATCCAGGCTAAATTAGATTCACTGGCAAAGAGACAGGTATTTGGGCCTATAACGCAAACACCCCCAGATATAAAGCTTGTTGGCCATAAATGGGTCTTTGTTAGAAAGCGTAATGAGAAAAATGAGGTGGTTAAATATAAAGCCCGCCTCGTGGCGCAAGGTTTCTCACAACGCACTGGAATCGACTACGAGGAGACATACTCTCCCGTAATGGACGTTATAACGTTCCCGCTATCTTGTCAGTTTTGTAGTTTCCGAAAAACTTGACATGCAGCTTATGGATGTGGTTATAGCATATCTCTATGGGGATCTAGATTCAAAGATATATATGAAGGTTCCAGATGGACTTCAACTACCCAAATCAAGTGACTCTAAACCACGGAGCGCGTTTTCAATAAGATTAAAACGCTCACTATATGGATTAAAACAATCCAGACGGATGTGGTATAACCGTCTAAGTGACTACTTGATTGATTGAAGGGATATATTAACAATGAAATATGCCCATGCGTGTTCATTAAAAGAACAAGTTCCGGATTTGCAATTGTAGCAATTTATGTCGACGACATGAACCTAATTGGAACTCTAGATGAGTTAAAGGAAACTGCTAAATATTTGAAATCTGAATTTGAGATGAAAGATCTTGGGAAAACACGATTTTGTCTTGGTTTAGAACTTGAGCACCGTAATGATGGGATTTTGATCCATCAATTTGCATATACTGAGTAAATTCTAAGGCGCTTTAATGAAGATAAAGCAAAGCCTGTGAGTACTCCCATGATTGGTCGTAGTCTTGAGCCCAGAAAAGATCCGTTTGGTCCAAAAGATAAGGACGAAGAATTATTAGAGGCCGAAGTGCCCTATTTAAGTGCAATAGGCGCATTATTGTACTTAGCTCAATGCACAAGACCGGACATCTCATTCGCAGTGAACTTGTTAGCTCGACATAGCACTGTGCCAACACGCCGCCATTTGATTGGTGTAAAGACAATCTTTCGATACTTAAGAGGTAAGATTGATATAGGCCTATTTTATCCCTACAGAGAGAAGAAGAATGACAAAAAATTGGATCGGACCCCAAGAGGCAAGTTGTCGCCGTCCATAGCGTGACCGCCGGCCATGCTATCGCCACCGGCGCCGCTGCCGTCCAAGGTGGCTGGCATCCTCCTCCTTCCCTCCTTCAAAATAACAATGATGTTTTGATGGGTTTTGCTGATGCAGGGTACCTCTCTGACCCTCACAAAGGTCGCTCCCAAATGGGTTATGTCTTTACCATGGGAAGCACTGCGATATCTTGGAGGTCTACAAAACAGACCCTTGTTGCTACCTCCTCAAATCATGCAGAGATTATTGATCTCCATGAAGCCATGCGTGAATGTATATGGCTATGGTCTGTAATTAGACATATTCGAGGAAGTTGTGGTTTGAAGTCTACTACGGATGAACCTACATGCATTTATGAGGATAATGCAGCTTGTATTGAACAAATGAAGTTAGGTTTCATCAAGGGCGACAACACCAAGCATATATCTCCTAAATTCTTTTATAATCAGCAACAACAATCGCTTCTAAAGATTGAAGTGAATCAAATTCGATCAGAGGATAATGTAGCAGACTTATTCACTAAGTCGTTACCTGAATCCACCTTCGAGAAACATGTGAAGAGCATCGGATTGAGAAAGTTATCCGAACTCCCACGATTGTAGCAATCAGGGGGAGATATCGACATCAGGGGGAGTTATGATGTCTACATGTTCGATCTCGAAGAGTGAAGCACGTGTTGTACTCTTTTTCTCCTCCTCGAGCTTGTTTTTGTCCCACAGGGTTTTTCACTCGAGTAAGGTTTTTAACGAGGCAACGGATGAAGTGTCACCACCAAGTTTGAGCGGCACAAGGGGGAGTGTTAAAAGAAATCGACTTTTGTGTGCCTTATCAAACTAGGATTAGTTCTGTGATTGTAATAGGAGAGAAGGTTCTAGAATTCCTAGTCCTATTCGGAATAGTTTTCCTTGTATCATTAGAACATTTACTTTGTAATCCCTATATATAGGGCTCCTATTCTCAATAATGAAACACACAATTCTCTCATCAATCTCTCTCAATTTCTCTCATTCTTAAACAAGAACTACTCGATCATGGAGCATATTTTACATCTCATTTCCTTACCTCCAGCATATGCCTCCATGTAACGAAGGCAGTTATGGAAAGTGACTGCCTAATAGCAGTGCAGGCTGTCAACACCGGGCTGAGCGATCTCTCCCCTTTGAGTGATTACAGACGTTAAAGGTTTACTGAATTCTAGTGAAGATGTCTATATTAGCTTTGCTCCTAGACAGGCAAATACAGGAGCTCATAGACTTGCTAGTTACAACTTTGATTTTAATGTCCATGATGAATGGTTTGTAAATGCTCCAGACTTAATATTGGATGCCCTCATGTACTGTTTGAATCGTACTTAACAATAAAACTCTCTTCCTTTAAAAAAAAAAAAACAGATGGAAGACTAATATTTTGAGAGAATTTTTCGATACATATATCGAACCCCAACAATATTGGAAGCGATCAACAAGAATCTGTATGATTGATGATCAACTTAATTAACAATTTAACAGTACTAGATAGGTTTATGAGGCGATAGGCAACCAACTCCGAAGATATTTGATAATGTGACCTTCATTCTTGATTACGGTTTCAGAAACATTGCATGCATGTATACTGATCATGATGTGAATCGATGAGACATTCTAATGATGGTTCTTGACCCTAAGAATTGAAATCAAGAGTGTGTTCCTATGCTCGACATATACTAGGGATAGAATTGAATTTTACCTTTGAGTTATTGGATGCACTGAGTAGTGTAATAAGGTTTAAGAAGGGGGTGAGAGAGTGCTAACGAAAAATTGATATCGATCTGGAATGAAGAAAGAATTGTATGGCAGAAATTGTGTCATGATTGGGAAGAGACATAAGCATCTGAATTTTGAAGGATCACATGGTTCTGTCTAAATGATATCTGACTCTCAAGGACTGAAGTTATTGAATCATATATTGGTTGGTGAACACTAATTATGTTTATGACACCTGGCCGGAAAGGAATCCAGTAAGTTTTAGATGTGGATTGGAATTCTCTTCGAGTCACTGATTCCCTCTCATTACAAGGCAAGCTTTAGACACATTTGTTGAAAGGACTAGGTTAACTTGTGGTATATATTCTTGATTGTTTTTTAGGCTGAACTTTGTTCCTTTGTTGTCTGTAATCTAAAGGGTATATTGTTTGAAGACAAGGATAGATAGACCAGGAAGACAATGTGCCTAGACCAATAGGACCCAATGCTCATTTCCCTCTCCACCACGTACTACCTTGTGATTTCAGCATCTATTTATAGCAGCCACATGACTGATCAAGTTCAACAGCAGCAACGACTCAAGGAGATCTATTCCTTCCCAAGAAAAGAATATATATATCAAACTCTTCCTGTTTGCACAGATTCAATTTTCTTTCTTTGTTCTTCTTCCACTTAAAAAATATACATAAGCTAGCCATGGGTTTCCGGTTGCCTGGAATTTCTAATGCCAAGAGAAGTCTTACTAGATCTCTATCTGCTTCAAAGAGCTTTGATATCCCCAAAAGGCTACTTTGCAGTATATATATATGTTGGGTTAAGCCAGATGAAGCGACAATTAGTTTGGGACAATTCATGCAAGGAATTTCTCCAAAAAGAGAAGGACCTCAATGTCTTTTCACTGCAAAGACTCGGCTTTATTTGGGAAAGGTCGGCTAGTAAGGATTTGAATATCATTCATTCAAAGTCTTGGAGAATGGAATCAAGCGTTGACCAGAAACAAAGAGTATTTCCGTTGATAAGACGCGGCTACGCTACTCTGATTCATTCAATTCCGATTAGGAGATGGAGATGGCGTCAACCTCTTCTCGTCGTCAATGGAAATACGATGTGTTTCTAAGTTTCAGGGGGGAAGATACCCGCAAGGGTTTTACCGAGTATCTGTATTCTGTACTAACTCAGAGAGGAATCGTCACCTTTCGGGATGACCGAGAGCTTGAGAGAGGAAAATCCATTAGGCCTGAACTTTTAGCTGCAATTGAGGTGTCTAGATCTGCGATTGTCATTCTCTCCCCCAGATATGCTTCTTCGTCGTGGTGCTTGGATGAACTCGTCAAGATTATTCAATGCATGAAAGAGATGGGCCAACAAGTCTTCCCCATCTTCTACGGTGTGGATCCTTCTTCTGTTAGGCACCACAGGCGTTTTGAGCTCAAATGGGAACCCGAAGTGAGGGAACATGAAGAAGTTTATAGGAAGAATGAGGAGAGACTAAATGCGTGGAGAGCTGCTTTAACTGAGGTCGCCAATCTTTCTGGCTGGGATTTCAAGAATTATTCGTAAGTCTCCTTCCTACTCACTACTCATACCTTAGTATGTTTCCTTGCTAAAGTAGATACGAATGAAGAGTAATGAACATCCAGTAAATTCCAGAGACTGGATTACCATTTTGCATTTACTTAATGTTTCCAAATGCTACTATTGTTTTTGCCGCTTATGTTACATTGCTAAAGTTTCTAACTCACAATTTTATCTAAATTTTCTCAGAACTGTAACAAAACTAATTGAGGAAATTGCTAATCATATGCTAAAGAAGTCCGTGTATGCATCTTCAAGTGTTGACAAGGGCTCCATCGGAATGGATTCCCGCATTCATGACTTATTAAGAAATTACATACGTCCACAGCTTGGTGGGGTGCGTTTTATAGGGATCCATGGCATGCGGGGCATAGGTAAGACAACACTTGCTCGAGCTATCCATGATGAAATTTGTCAGGATTTTTACCGAACCTGCTTTCTTTCCAATGTTAGAGAAACGTCCAAAAACAATGGCCTAGTTTCTCTACAAGAAAAACTTCTTTCCATAATCCAGAAGGCAAAAGTTGAAAATATAGAGGATGAATACACAGGAGCTGCTATGATAGAAAGGGTGTTGGGTAGAATGAAGGTGCTTGTTGTTATTGATGATGTGGATCAGTTGACACAATTAGATAAATTGGCTGGAAGTCGCAACTGGTTTGGTCCAGGGAGTAGAATTATCATAACCACCACAGATGTTCAGTTGTTAAAGGCTCATGGTGTTGATGCTACATACAAGGCTGACGGGTTAAACTGTGATGAAGCACTTCAACTTTTGAGTTTGAAGGCTTTTAAGAAATGTCCCCCACCAGAAGATTATTTGCATCTGTGCTACCATATTTTAGGGTATGCTCAGGGGCTTCCGTTGGCTCTTGTGGTTTTAGGTTCTTTTCTATTTGGTCGAAGCGCTGACGAATGGGCAAGTGCAATAGATAGGCTAAAGTACACACCACATAAACGCATTACTGAGGTGCTTCGGATTAGTTTTGATGGACTGGACCAAAAAGACAAAGAAATATTCCTACATATCGCTTGCTTTTACAAGGGGAAGGATAAGGATCGTGTGACACAAATACTAGACTATTGCCAGCTAAACCCTGTCATTGGTTTAAGTGTTCTTGCTGATAGATCTCTCATAACTATCTCCAACAACGAACTGTCGATGCATGATTTGCTACAAGAAACGGGCTGGGAAATTGTTCGTGAACAGTCTCCTACAGATCCAGGCAAACGTAGTAGATTATGGTCTCATGAAGACATCAACAATGTGCTGAAGAATAATAAGGTAAGAGTTTGATAATGAAAAAAAGATGAGCATATTATTATTTGTGTTCTGCACTTTAATCAGTGTAGAATAAAAAACAAGGCAGATTTACTTGTAATCTGCTTAGGTCTTGGCATTCTTTTTGTTCTGCACTTAAGCTATTATTCTTGCTTTTCATTATCAGGGAACAGATTCAATCCAAGGCATGGTAATGGAGTTGACTAAATTACAAGTGGCTCATTGGGAGCCAGAAGCCTTTTCAAATTTGTCTCAACTTAGTCTTCTCCATATTCGTAATGTGGACCTTCCCAAAGGCCTCACTTGTCTTTCTAATTCCTTGAGACTCCTCGAATGGACTGGGTGTCCCTTAAGATCTCTCCCAAAAAAATTTAAAGCAGATGAACTTATTGAACTTAACTTGTGCCACAGCAACATTAAACAGCTTTGGAAGGGAACAAAGGTATGGCCATTAGTTATAGTCTCTACTAGTTTATCTCTATTATGCAAATTGTCAATTTTATGTGGTGGCTCACTGTTTCGATTTTTTGAGCAGAATTTCGACAAGTTGAAGTTCATCAAACTCTGCCATTCTCAAAACATTGCGGAGACCCCAGACCTCGCAGGGGTTCAGAATCTTGAGACTTTAGATCTTGAAGGATGTGAGAATTTGGTAAGAATCCATCAATCCCTTGGATTTCTCAAAAAGCTTATTTTCCTGAATCTTAAAGACTGCAAAAGTCTCAAGAGTCTGCCAAGTAGAATTGAAATGGAATCTCTTGAAACATTAATTCTTTCTAACTGCTCAAAAGTTAAGAAGATTCCTGAGTTTGTTGGAAATATGGAATGTTTATCGATGCTTTATCTTGATGAGACTGCCATTAAGGAACTGCCTGTTTCAATTGAACGGCTGAGTGGCCTTGTGTCATTGAATCTAAGAAACTGCAGAAATCTTGTCTGTCTTCCGAGCACCATCAACAAATTGAAGTCTATTAAAAAACTTACTCTTTCTGGATGCTTGAAACTCGGCAAACATCAGGTGAATGTGGGGGAGATGGATTGTTTTGAGGAAAATAATGTGAATAGTGGGTCTGCAATAGAAATGTCATCTACCCATGGTCTCATAAAATATGTGAGAGGTTCAATCTTTCATGGATGTGAAGTAGTTTGGGGATCTTTAAGTAAGCTCTTGCCTTCTGGATTGGTGCAAAAAGTGAATACAGAGCCAATGAGTTTCTGCTTGCCTATATCTGGTCTCTGTAATTTAACATATCTGAACCTGAGTAATTGCAATCTTGGTGAAGGAGCATTTGCCAACGAATTTGGTTACTTTCCCTCTTTGGTGACCTTGAATCTAAGTGGAAACAATTTTGTTCGTCTTCCTTCAGGCATTGGATTGCTTTCTAAGCTTGAGAACTTTAACTTGGAGAATTGCAAGAGACTTCAAGAGTTGTCAGACCTTCCATCAAATAGTATACTAGATTTAAGGGCAGATGGTTGTACTTCACTGAAATACTTGTTTGATGCGTCAAATTTGAACAGATTAAACAAATCATATTTCAATTTCATCAACTGCTTCAGTCTAAATGGCAATCAAGGATGCAATAACATAGCATTTGAAATGCTGAAGACATTCATGTATCAGGTACTCCCTCTCCAAGTGTGTGTGTGTGTGTGTGTGTTTCTGCTCATATACTTATAGACATCAATCAGCTAACAACCTATCTCTTCTTGCACAGGGAATCTCTAATAAGAGGGAAACTTTTCAAATTGTAATTCCTGGAAGTAATATTCATGAGTGGTTCAGCCATCAGAGTGTTGGGTGTTCATTAAGTGTATATCTACCTGTACATTGGAATAACAGTCGGTTTTTGGGATTTGCTTTGTGTGCTGTTTTTGTACTCCATGAACACCATCCGGTGGATTCGCTTTATATAAATGAATTCAAGACTTTTAATGCAACACATCATCTTGTATGTTGCCTGAAGCTCGATGGAACAGAATTGGAAGTATATGGCAGACAGCCTGCATTTCGCTTTAGTGAAGAATTTTGCCAGGTTGAATCAGATCACCTGTGGCTATTCTATGTATCTCGTGATAAATACTTTGGTACAGAGTGGTGGCATAACAGTTGCAGTCAGCTTGAGTTCTTATTTGAAACCAGAGGGCTGGGTCTGAAGGTGAAGGAGTGTGGAGTCCGTCTGATATATGAGCAAGAAGTGCAAGAGTCGAACCAAACAACCACTCAATCAAGCAGTAGGATGTCTCCTTATGAGGATATATTGATTGGTTTTGACATTCCAGTTGCAGGGGAAACCAGTGGCACTGGTAGCAGAACTTGCACGCTTGAAGAATTGTAGGACTGGCAGAAATATAGGGGATCCAGTGATCCACCACTGGCCACTCTGAAAGACCACAATTAAGGACTTTCTGATCCCATGGCTGGAAATGAGTTGCAGATCATGAATGGACAATGCCTCCTCTTCTCTCATTTGAATTTCTGCAGAAATTACTTTCTGGAGCTCTCTTGCCTTCATCTTTTACAGTAAGGTGAGTCTTGATCACTCTAATTTTGATATTTTGCCTAATATTAGTGGACTCCCCAAGCTATTTCCAAATGACACTATAATCTTACTTGCATAACCGATATTATTGAAGTAGTTTTACAATAAACTGAATTGCCTCTCTGTAGTTAGTTTGATAGGAAAGGCATATAAAGCTTCTCATATTGATTATAGTCTATAAGCTATCAGTACGCATGTAGGCTTGCACCATTAATATTATACTTTTATACTGTGTACTCATGTAGAATGGTGTGCTGTTACAGAGAATTTTAAGTAACCTTGCATTGCATTCTTAGCAATTTGTACGAAATTATGTGGCTCCCCTAGAAAATGATGACCAGGCCTTTTTACAGGAAACCAACAAAATGTACGGATGCTAAATTTCCTTTGGAAGTCCATCCTTGTACCATTGGACACATTTTTTGCAATTTTCTGGTACAGAGTTGTGCCATCTTATGTTGCCATTAGCCATCGATTCTAGGGTCCATAATAATGCATTGATTGCAGCAACTGCCTGCTGTGTGGATCTAAATAACCAATGGCATTGGGTTTTCTGGATAAAATGTCTATATCTGGTCCATCTAAAATAGCAGGCTCAGGGAAAATAGAAAGAATTGTTACTCTTGGATTTCATACATTATCATGTCAAGAAATGATAAAATTATAGTTGCTTTATTCGTATCATTCTATGTAAGGATACATTATCTTGTTTCCAAATTGGGTTACTTGTGATGTTAATCCAACTTGTATACTGTTTGGGGTAGAAAGTAAAGTCATTTATGAATGCATTTCAAGTACTGATGGATCCAACTGCACTAACTTCGTGTTCGGTTCCAGTCATGGAGTTCATAACTTAACAAATACCAAAATATAAAAAGAAATTTGGCAATCTGCCAGAGCTTGTCTGCTGGAAGCAATTTGGTATATTACTGTTTCCCTTGACCTTACACAGTATCTGGACATAGCTGATAAACTTCATGGATTATTCATGCATATAATTGTCTACTGTTTGTAAAAGGAAACTCCCTTAAGTATGGTAGCTTCCAGATAATTTAGGAACTCAGCGTTTATACCCTCGCAAGATACAATGGTCATGGTGACAGTGAATTCAGATACTCACAATTTCAGTTATATATTTTCTAAACAAAATGTTGCACGTATTTTAGATTGATTCAAGATACAATAAGAATAGAAATTTACATTTAAATAATCGTACTGGTTTGCCGTGAACCATAGACACCAAGTATGTTTTCCTGTGACGGTGTCTCTGCAATCGATCAACTGACTCATTATGAATTTTATGCTACTCTGTCTCTACTCTCTAGTACAGTTTTCTAATTGAGGAATTGTTATGTTATATATACTCGTACGTGTAATATAATGTGTGTATAAGTATTTATCGTTCCTTTATTAACACTATGATAATTATTGAAAAATCTCTGCAGCAACACTCCTAGCTAGGGATATATAGATCTGTAGCTGGGTTGATATTCATTCTGGCATCTTGCACCCATGTAAGTTTGCATCATCAATCTCCATATGATAAAATCTGTATGCCACAGCCAAAATAGCACAGTTTAGTCATTTTTCCATGGCTCAACAACTTTTACTAGACCTTAAATCTTCAAGAATATCTTTTACATAGTTGCAAAAAAATTTCTGTAATCCTGGTTTCAGAAAGTATTTTATTCAAGTCAAGGAATTAAATTATTTCTTGCTTTTTACAGTTAGAGTTTTTCTTTATTATGGTACTTATTCATTTTGTGTTTAACTTGGACAGCTTGGAAACTTTTGCACTTGGCTGAACATACATATAGAGAAATGGTACATGTTTTTTGTTCAAGTTCTTGTATTCATTCATTTCTTTTAGTCCCTGGTTAATATTTAGGTGCTCACTCTTCAATTTGAAATTTACTATATTGTTGTGATTAAAGGATATTCTAATAGTAATAAGAAACTAAAATAAATGATTATTTGTGGAGTTATGGCAATGGCATGCTTAATGACACCGTTTTGTGAAATTGTAGTATGTTGGCAATTTTTGAGGTTGATTGAATGTAATGAAAACCAGGACTTTTAGGGTGAAGATGGGTAGGCAGTGCTTGCAGGGAGATTTCATAATAGGCATTGTTTGGCCCTTGTTGGCTTTGGTATCTTTTAAATTTAAATTGCCTTTTCTTCTGAATGTGGACTGGAGGTAGCGTTTCTTTGGCTCTTTGGTATAAGGCCTGCCTAGCTATATTTGTTAATTGCATTGCTGGTTCACTCTGGTTATAATGCTTGAGTGAACCCTCATTGGACTAAATTCTTGAGCTTTATGTTTGTAAATATTATAGTATTTGCAAGTTCATGTACTTCTTTATTTCTCATTTATGTTTATATATCCTGTTAAGGATGGAAATACATCTCAGGTAGATGGTGATGATGTTGACTGGGATACTGATTATGAGCTTGAGATTGAAAACTTCACTTTATCTTCTTCAGCTAATCCAGGCTCTGGGAGGTAAACCTTATATCTGACGCACAGATTCATATTTCTTTGGAGATTGATGATATGAATCTATTATGTGATAAGTTCATTGGGGCAGATGAAATACTGGCTTGCTTTGTATGTTATCAACTGTGCAAAGTGTTTCTTCACTGGATATTCTTGAAAACTCTGCATCTAATTAACTAGTAAAAGTGCATATGGATGATATTCAGGTTTCTTCCGTTTTTTATAGATATTTGAGCATTCCGAGCTACAAGTAACAGAATTGGACATGGCTATGGCTCATTAGGTGTCCTAACGAAGTTTCTTATCTGTAGATTATTGGCTCTTTCTTTTACTTCTTTTTCCCTGAAAAGCAGTGATTAAATATCTCAAATATCAAAGATGTATGTTTTAGTGCTTTTTCTTCCAGAAAATTTAGTTATCCACCTTTTCGGTTTTAGCTGAAAGATATCAAAATTCACGCTGGCATCCTATAATCTCATGCTATGGTTCAAAGTTTAGCTGAGACTGCATGAGTGGAATTAAGGTATGGGAAGGTTGGATCCCAAGTTGAACTAGAAGTATTGCATTCTATTCTACCTAACCAAACTGTAGCACCCTATGGAATTCATAATGATTACTTTCTTTTCCCCATCATTGTTTGTACAGTGCCTTGTTGCTTTTCAGCTAATTGTGTTTGACTAATTTGGTTTCCCTGAGCACACTATCATCCTCTTTTGTCTAGTTACTTTTCATGACTTCAATGAACTTGCAGACATACACAGTTAATGTGTATGCACAAAAGTATGCATGTATAAGCAAGTATGACACTAGATGGTTATATAATCATATATATGGTATTCTCAACATGCAATTCCTTTTTATCTTCCTACAGCCTAGCCCATCATCAGGACCTTCCCAAACCAAAGTTTCTGATCATTTTGTCAGCATGGGATTTTCTCATAATATGGTTGCCAAAGCCATCCAAGAACATGGTATGAGCACTGAACCATTTCATTCCAGTGCTAGTTTTTACTTGGAATGCTTCAGTGTAACCCTGTCCCCATTTAACACAGTGGTTTGATGGAATATCCAGTACCTGAAGATGCAGATTCAATTCTTGAAACCTTCCTCTTATATAACGTGAGTATTAACTGGACTTCATTTGCCAATGCTTTCTTTGATGAAGATAACTTCAGAAAGTGAGCTTGGTTTTGTCTGATGTGTTGTTACATAATTATAGTTTTAGCTTCTGTCAAACTTAACTTGCATGTAATGCGCGTTCATGAATTTAACTATTCACATTTTTGTGTTTGCCTATGGTATATTGGACTAGGTCAGTAGATAATTAATCTGGGGAGTATAACCATGTATTTTGTATTCATTCATTGTCAAAGCTGTATCGCATAGTAATGCGTATCCAGGAATAATAATCATGCATGATTGTTTTAGTCAGCCTGTTAGTCCTTAGCTTCTACTTTAGCTAGTCTTCTTTTGATTACAGGTGTCTCTGGTTATCTGCGTCATATATTTCTACATCATTTAAGCCTAATTTTCATATCATATCACTAATTTTTCTCATTCAAATATTGCAGGTATTGACTCGTCACTTGTTGATTTGACTGATTTCATATCAGCCTGCTCAAATTTCAAAGGCAGAAGATGGCCATCTTCCCCTTGAAGAGATGGTATTGTTTGTCCTTCTTGCTGATATTCAATGTTAATTTCTGGACTAAGAATCAGTTTATCTACACATTCCATGTCTTGTAGATTTTGACTGCTGGTTCAACTTTTACAGCATACACATCTGCGGAGTGAGTATCCTTGGAAGAATAAAAGGAAACTTTGTGAATCTTCATTGCTGAAAAGGAAAAGGATTATGGGAGATGGAAACCAGATCATAGGGGAAGATGCTGGTGCAATTCATCTCCCAAATCCAATGAATGGGTTTGGGACTCCAGCTGATCTCTGTCAAATCCACAGAAGTCTTCCAGAGGCAGCCACACTATGAGAATGTGGCATTGACTCCTAAAGGAGTTTGGAGCACAATATCTCGCTTTCTGTATGACGTGAAGCCGGAGTTTGTTGATTCGAAGTATTTTTGTGCTGCTGCAAGAAAAAGGGGCTATGTTCGCAACCTTCCAATCAAAAACAGATTTCCTCTCGTTCCCCTTCCGCCACAAACTATATTTGATGCATTTCCCATGACAAGGAGGTGGTGGCCTACTTGGGATGATCGGACAAAGCTAAATTGCTTACTGAGAGGATCATGAAGGCTCTCAAAGACTATGATGAAGATGAAATCCTACCAGAAAGTGTCCGTCGCTATGTTCTTTATGAATGCTGCCTGATGAAGTATAAGGTGGCCCCACTTGAGCCTGATGAAGTAGAAATGCTTTTGGATTCCCAAGGGACCACACAAGGGGAATAAGCAGGACAGATAGATACAAGTCACTGGGAAATTTATTCCAGGTAAAGTCCTTTCTACTTGCATTTGCATGAGCATTTGTTTCTTCCTTATTGTTCAGTTCATGTACTGAATGATCCTGAATATTTTAGACAGTTCCATTTGCTTTGGTTTTTTGTTCTGTTCACAAGCATGATCTGTATTTCAACTTCTGTATAATTGAACTTTATGTTTCAACCTTTCTATCAGTTGTCCCAGCATTTTGAAATTACATTTTCTTATGGTTCATTGGCATTTAAATATTCTCTGCTATTAAATTCGCTCATGGGTCCGTTTGCATTTACATTTTCTACAGTTTCACTTCACCACAGTTATATTTGCTTCAGTTTTCACTTTTTGTCTGCTGAAGCATGACAGTTTGGAGTAGATTTGTATTTTTGGCTGTTTCTATCTAATGAACTTTGTATTTGAACAATTTCTATGATAGTAGATTTTCACTTTTATCGAGCTAGCTCTTCTCTTTTCAGTGGCTGTTGTGAGCCATTCATGAAAAAGAGACTTTTCCTATGAATTGAAAGTTAAAATATGAAACTACTTATACCTTGGGTAATCTTAAGAATTAAGAACCAGATAATTGAAATTTCATTTCAGTAATGCAAGTTGTTCAATACGCAAAAACAAATACTAAGAAGAGTTCCCAACAGGGGAGCACCAGATTGGAACAACCAGAAAATGACTTGGAAGTAATTCCATATACATGTTACTCTATGTCTATTCAGACACAACATGCATTTTGTTTGCCCATTATGTTGTGTCTATTAATCGCAGCTCATGTATAGGACTTTTGGTGTCTCTCAATTTGAGATTTCTTCTTTCTCAGACGTCAGCTCGGAAACTGGGACTTATGGTGACTTCCTGACAGTTGGCCCTGGCGTTGAGAACTCGTAGCTTGATAGTTTATATCACTATTCTCTCATTCATTGTGAGGATCTGGAGACTGCTGAAAAAAAAGATGGAGCCCAGAAATAGTAGCCGAAGCTAGAAGTGTTTCACTTTGTTTTGCCTTCATAAACTGATGTGATTTCTGGTGTCTCTCAAATTGAATGAACAAAGACAAAATGTAACGACTACTATAAGGCCATACCAATATGTACCTACTCCAAACCAGAGTCCTATTAAGTACAAACATGTTTACCAAATTTTGTTCATTAGTATGAATCATGTCTCTGTTCTCTTCTTTTTTGGGTCTGAATCCCTCTCAACCAAAATTACTTCTCTCTCATTGAGATATGGTAAAACTGAAGCTATGAATAGCAATTAGAAATGTAGAGATTGTTTGCGCCTACACACATAGGCTTGTAGGTGTATGTCAAAGTTGATGTCTTGCAGCTTTCCAATATAAATTAACAGGATGGTAAACTGAAAGGAAAGGAAAAGCAACGACAGTTTTGAATAAAAAGTATTCGCAATACACAACTTCATCTTTCATCATACTAATGTTTGCACAGAAACTATTAAATCTTGTTCTCAATCTACCTAAAGATCAAAAAGCATAGATCATATGTGTGATCAGTATCTGCTACATATTTTCTGGCGTAAAGAAATTGATCCGAGGAACTCCAAACAGCCATTATGCAGGTATTTAAGAGGAGCTGTTAGTAACAGTTTAAAGACCGTAGCTCTAGGAATCTCTCATACACACTAGTGTTTATAACTTTCAGATTATTCACTGGATTGCAGTGTTCATTAGCAAATAGATCAGAGTAGACTTGGAGATCTGAGGTTCCCTTTCGAGAACAGCAATCACATCCTTGACAGATATATACTACGAGTACTAGCCACCTTTGTTTGAGGCATCATCATAACTAGGCAATTCCTCCCAAACTTCCCAACAGCACTCCCAGCTTCAGACACCAAAGCTTCTACTCCGCCCCTTTTCTCCACTTCTACATTGCCATTCATTGTTCTTCCAACAGTTGATGTAGCCTTGGGGTTTACATCTTTACCTCGACACTTCTCCCGGGCCAGCTGATCTGCCTTAAGTTGCCATTTGCCAATATGTCATGTCCTCCAAGAGCAGCAAGGGCAGCAACATTTGCTGCTGCTGCTGTACTTCTCCTCATTTGGTCGTGTCCATTGTCATGTTTATCCCTAACACCGTCAATCCATTAGTGCTAACCTTGGTTTCATTAAGATTCTGAGCCTCGTGTGCCTCTGCAGCCTGCAACTCTTCCCTAGGTTTCTTGTTGAGAATCATAATTTCTTGCTTCACATCAGATGTACGTGAAAACAGTGTGGTGTCTGGATTTTTGGCAATCAACCCTTTGTTTCGATGGTTGTCACGCCCCGAACCAAGTGGAGGTGAGATTAGGTACCTAACATTGGATCCAAGGAGCAAGCGTAGAAATGTAAAGCAAAATTTAAAATAACATCAAATACATTTTCAGAAATCGTCGAAAATAAAACATTTGAAATAACAAAACTTTTAACAAAAAGAAATTACACCTCATTTTCTAATCTCACTCACTCTAATCTTGTAATCCTTTTCAGAGTCTCGCAATCGTAAATGTCGTCTCGCTTTATCTTCTTGAAACTCGTGTTACCTTTGAACAAAAGTTTATAGGGGTGAGCTTACGCTCAGTAAGGCCAAACCTTTTTAAGTCATTATTATCTAGATATCACATTCAAGTTATCAAACAATTCTTACAAAAATGAATAACATAAACGATGCATGTCAAATGAGCTTTACTTAATTACCCATTAGTCTATATATCAAAACAAGAGAGCCTACACGCCCCATACCGTGTATTTTACCAACGGGTGGTGACTCTAGATGTTTTGAATTTATGATCTAACACCAATAACAATTCAATCCACATTTCCTTTTTGCTAGTCATCTTGCTTAACCTCGATTACCAAAATCGTACAGCTTTATTAGTCTGCCTGAAATTTGGCCAAACGAGTCAAGCTCAACTACACTAAAGCATTCATTTCCCGTAATCCAAATCGATATTCCACATATCCTTCCAAACTTCTTTTACAGTTCTATATGCATATTTCCCAATGCATATGTATCATGAATGACATCATTATAACATGTACTTTTATATAAAGCAATAACATTCAAGATTTAATCAATCAATGTCAAACAATTCACCGATTTCAATTAATAACTCTATTTATCATTTTAATAGAAAAAGTTTCCGGAGAAACCCTATTTGGAAATCCAAGCTTTAACTCCAACACTGCTCAAAGTTAATAACACTACAACTCGCATTCTACGTATCTTTCTGCTTATGAGATTGGTAGCACCACATTCAATCCTCAAATCTAATCCTTATTCAGTGACAGTCACCAAAGATTCAATCAATTAACTCCAAATAACATCGATCATTCAGAAATATGTTATTTTTCTCATTCAGTGTAAGTCCTCAAATTACCAAGGACACCCATAATAGTTCACACCTAAATTCAATTTCCTTAAGGGAAAATTTCAAGAAGAGTACATGAAGTATTGGCCATTCTAACCTTTCGTGAATCAAGTTTTGTTAAAATCAAAACAGTACATCAAGTTCAAATTTCTACCCAATTTGAGTACATGCCGTTACGGATTCCGTTAACTTTATGTAATTATTTATTTGTTAAAGGGTAATATAGTATTTTTATAGTTTCCTCTCTCTCTCTCTCTCTCTCTCTCTCTCTCTCTTCCTTCTCAACAGCTAAGGACATCTCCAACCCAAAGGGCTAAAAATAGCTCTGGGGCTAAATTTTAGCCCTGAATTCTGTACTATTCATTGATCTGACATCAACCGTTTCCAACCCGTCAAGGCTAAATTATAGCCCTAAAATATATTTTAACATTTTGGATATGTTATATATATATGTGTGTGTGTGTGTTCTTATTTTTTAAAGTCAATTGACTTATAGTAATTGAAATAATTTTTATGATAAAAAATATTTTTTCGGTTGTATTTTTTTTTTTTTAAAGATAATTAAAAATATCTTTAGCTAATTAAAAAAAAACAAAACCAACGGCTATATAGCCGTTGTAAAAAAAAAAAAATACCTAACGGCTAATTCCTGGGCTTCTTCAAGTTCCTGGGCTTCATCTCTTAGTTCTCTCCTTCATTGCTAGCAGAGCGATGGAAACCAATTCCCCATCATCTTCTTCACCTCCATCGCTCAAATCTAGGGTTAGCGCTCTTCCAATTTCCCTAACCACTCGTTTACAAACCCATAATCCCTATTCACTCCCCTCTTCTTCTTCTTCTTCTTCTTCTTCTTCTTCTTATTCTGCATCAATTTTCATCCCCACAGCTTCAACCTTCAACCACATTCCTAATCTTGATCAATTATACTCCAAACTCTGCAACGATGTCGTTCCCAAATTGGAGACAGCCTCCAAGTGGTTCCTCACCACCTTCTCCATCTACGACATCGTAGTTACTGCACTAGCGATTGGCTTCTCAATCAGACCCAGAAAAGCTCCGATGACCACAAAGCTCTCATCTTTCTGCCCAACTACATAGCTCGACAGTTCCTCACCACCTTCTTCCTCCATGCTGCAACTACCGCATCTCCTCCACTTCCAAATCCACACCCACCAAACCAAACTACCCTGTATTGTTCTTCGCTGCTCTATTGGGCAAGTACCACAAAGGAAAACACAAAATACCCATTGTAGTGGAACACACTTGCACGCGCCTGAGAGAACAGAGAGTGAGTTTTGTTCCCTATCTGGCGGCGAGCCCTTCCGCCGTCGTCGGACAAACCTTTGTCGACCCCGTGTGGGTCTGGTGCGAGACCAAGCTCCTTGATAGATCGGATTGGGGAGATCGCGGTGACTGTCGGTAAGGTGAGGGAGAGGGAAATCGCAGGGGTTGGCTGGGATTGGTTAGCTAATTGCAGGCCCAGCCGGCGGGGTGGTTCGGAGGCGGTCTGATGGGGACGAGGTCGGGGCGGCGTGTCGTGTCGTGGCTCGGATCAGATTGTTCTGATCTGGGTTGGCTCGTTTGCCTACGATCTGGGTATGGATCCGATTTATTCTGCCTCCTCGAGGCGTAATGTGGTTGGCAGAAAGTTGATGGCGGCGGTCCGGCCGAAGTGGTGTGGTGGTTGCAATCAGTACGAGGGGGAGAGAGAGAGAGAGAGATGGGTGCTTAATTTAGTGGGGTTTTTTTTTTTTTTTTTTTTCCATCATCCTTGAAAAGACGGATTTACCCTAAAAAATTTGACAGAAAACACATTAATTAACA
This sequence comes from Rosa rugosa, assembly GCF_958449725.1. Classification (NCBI taxonomy): domain Eukaryota; kingdom Viridiplantae; phylum Streptophyta; class Magnoliopsida; order Rosales; family Rosaceae; genus Rosa; species Rosa rugosa. The sequence goes on from NC_084822.1 coordinate 20,515,503, forward strand.
GAGCATGTAACGGCATACACCAAAATTAGATCGAGATTTGAAATTCATGTACCGTTTTGATAGTTTCGAAAGTTGATTCACGAAAGGTTAGAATGGCCGATACCTCATGAACTGTTCTTGAAATTTTCCCTTTCCTTAAACTCAAACCAGCATATACACAATAGCTTCCAATCACCTGAGCATCAAAAGTAATTATTGCACTTGTGGACCAAAACACAACAGCAACAACTAAACTTAATAGCAGTTTCATAATGCAAACATTCGATGGCTCAATTCTGGAATTTCAACCAACTATGCCCTTTGGGTGATTTCAGCATACAAGTGATTATATCATGCTCCGAGGTTTGTATCAGGGTCACAAAACAACCAGAGAAGACTGAAATTACCACTGCAAACAATGAACTGTAGCAGCATCAAAACACCAAATTTCCAAACTTAATCAACAGTTGATTTCGAACATAATCAAGAGTCTACACATGCTCCAAATCTATATTGAGGCCAGAAATGGGCAAGAACAGCCCAACATCGCTGTTGTAAATAATAGACCACGGTGGTTCAGTAACCTCAAATTACCAATTCTTTCAATTTTAACCAAAATTGTAAACCAAGAGTACAGGCATGTAGAGCTCGACGGGAGGATGGAGTTTGATACCTGGATCTCCCTAAACCTGCACCACTAAAGCTTCTCTCATTCGATTATCTTAATTGCTTCATTATTGGAACAATCCGACACCATAGAGACATCGAGGATGTTGAGAGGAAGCCGTCTATACCCGTCAGTCGCCAAAAAGTGACTGGCATTGGAAAACCTATAGGCGAACCCATAATACTTTGAGGTTTGGAATCTCTGTCACCGGAGCTCGTAGATGTCACGCCCCGATTTTCAATTTCAACTAATAATGTAATTTAATCAAACACAAATACTCCGAGCGTGATGGTTCAGACATCAACACTAAATATCTATAAAAAATTTCTTTTAACACAAGTAACCAACGATGTCCTGAATCCACAATGTGAATACAGTCTCGTTCTTTAGAGTCACATATTACATTATACCAAGTTTACAAATTAAACTGAAACAACAATTCAATAATTAAGTAAACTCACACACTACACTCATTACACAGCGAAAGACTAACAAGTGCATAACACAGTTAGGTTATTAAACCTATTACTGCAACGGGAAGAAAGCTTTATCGCTTCAACCACGCAACAACCCTCAATTTCTCATTCTTCAATAACATGCATAAGCAAGTCAACTCGTGACAAAAAACCCACATGCTTTGACTCTTAACTCAGCATTCAATTTCACAAATCCTAGTTAAAAAAAAAAACCCACTTCGAGTAATGTTTGAAAATCATTTTAACGCGCAACGACTAATTACAAAATCACACTTCATTTGTCTCAACCAAAAGGTAATTGTCACCTCAGTGACGTTTCTAAATCATTTTAGTCTCAACGACAAAACCACGAAATCACACTTCTTTCCTCTCGACAAAAAACATTTGTCATCATTGTGACATTATAAATCATTTCATGATTCACCACAATCTCGCGAAGAAGTATAAATCTCAAACCACAACCGCACTCACAATTTACGCTATGTAAAACCAGAAATCCCATGCATAGGAAATTAGCTAGTTCAAGAGATCACTTAAAATCACACAACCCAAAATCATAGTAATCCCTGCATATAGTTTAGTTCAGAAGATTACATTGAAATCACACCAAAACAATCATAGTAATCCCTGCATAAAGTTTAGTTCAGGAGACTACATTAAAATCATACTAAGGCAACTCACACGAAAAACAAGAAACCACCTTTTCAACTTGAGGAAAATAACTCACACCTTGGTTCCTTTCAAAAACTCAGCAAAGGAAAACAACTCACACCTTGATTCCTTTCAAAAACGTAACAAACCAAAACAACTCACACCTTGATTCATTTCAAAAACGTAATAAAGGAAAACAACTCACACCTTGATCCCTTTCAAAAACATAACAAAGGAAAAAAACTCACACCTTGATCCCTTTCAAAAACATAACAAAGGAAAACAACTCGCACCTTGATTCCTTTCAAAAACGTAATAAAGAAAAACAACTCACACCTTGATTCCTTTCAAAACAGTACTCATGAGTTGAAAGTAACCTCGCACCATTACCCCCATGAGATATCCTGGCAGACAGACTAGAGCTATAACTAAATCATAACCTTTAACCCAGCCTAAGGAGTAGTTACTCAATTTACTTGCCCAAAGTCACCCCGTGACCTCTGATCTTTAGGCCTTTCTGACCTTCAGCGCAAAACATTTAAAGAAGTCGCACAAGAGTAAAAAAATGTTACACAAATATAAATAAAGGCTAGGATTTCATATTCTGGTCATCCTTTTGATCCTTGGTTCAAATACCAAAACATTTAAAGAGGGCACAGAGGACCCGGAAATGTTACACAAATCTCAATACTTTTCAAAACAATATAAATCATCATTTCCACAATATATTGCCTCCCGAAAAGTCACATCTCAAAACAATAATATGAACAAAATCTTTTTCATGTTGCTAATAATCAAGATGAAGACGAGATAATGATTGATGATCATATATATCTTGAAGCTGCTTGTGTTGATCAGAATCTTCTGTAGTCCGGAGCTGCTTGAGAGCTGAGTTGAAAATTTTTCTATTTTGGAAGCAAACAAAGGATAGTAGCATGACCCCTCTGAATTCATTGGATACATAAGTTTTGAATCCAATTTTTGAATGGAAAGACAGTCAACTTCTGTCTTTTAACACCCTGTAAACTTTTTTGTTACTTCTCCACAGGAAATATAGGAATACGTACATAAATATATTTTAATTGATCTTCCACTTTATTTTGTTGATTTTCATTATATTATTTATAATTTTGTTCAAGTAAATCCAGAATATGTGTTTGACCCAAACTCTAGGTTACTTAACCTAGTTGTAATAGGGTTTTGAATTAGAGATATTCTCGAAAATATTCATAGATATCCGATTAATTGTATGATTAATCTTTCCTTGTACAACTCTGATTCTATGTCTTGTAATCCTCTATATAAAGAGGCCCCTATTATCAATGAAAGTACGACTCAATTCTCTCCCAATTTCAGTTTTCCTTAAACACGTTATCAGCATGAAGCCCTAATCCTGAAACTCTAAATTCGTAATCTTCAAACCCTAGCAACCACCGCCGCATATATTGAAGCCCTCAATCCCAGGATTCCAGAACCGGCGGCAGAACCACCGGAATCGGCAGGAAAACCACCAAACCGGCCACTAGAAGTATCGAACCAGCCTTCAAAGAAGAAAAAGGGGGATCCTTGCCTGGTTCAAAGTCTTCCAGATCGTCTTTCATCTTCAAACGTGGTCATCATCTCCACCCTGACTCTGGACTCCAGGAACCGGAATAACCTCCCCGGAAACCGGCCAAAAGGTGACTGGACAGGCAGCAATTCCGCCAGCGAAAAAAAAAACCCCCAGAAAGAGAGAAAAAAAAAGGGAAGCAGTTCAAGACCCAGCCCAAGAAAAAGAAAGAAAAGAAGGAGGCGGCCCATGTCAGCATAGTGACGCGGCGCAGAGGGTGAAGCGAAAAAAAATAATAATAATAAAAAGGAGGCCTGCGGCCCACCACCAAAAGAAGAAGTCAAAGCCTAGGGAAGAAGAAGTCAAGGCCCTGCCATCCTCAACAGGCCTGGGCCGAAGCCAGAAAAAAATAAGGGAAAATTTCGCAAACAGTACACCAAGTAAAGGCCACTAATAATTCTTATACATAAAGTTCCAAACCAAACATTTCGGTACACGAAATCTGAAACTCGACCCACTATCAGTACACGACGTCAATTTTTGACACCAAAATGTCCATTATGCCCTCAGTTTTTTTTTTTTTTTAATAAATTTTTTTTTCTGTTATTTTTTTTTTCCTTAGTTTTTTCTGTTATTTTTTTTCCTTCGTTTTTATCTCTTTCTTCTTCCTCACCTCCACGCTCACTCCCTCGCTTCCAACGCCGCCCTTGCCCTCCAATTGGTGAGATTTATGGTCCTACAGCTTATATTTGTAACTCAGCCAATATTTAGTCATGTGAAAAGAAAGAAAGAGATAAAAACGAAGGAAAAAAAAAACGAAGGAAGAAAAAAAAAATAACAGAAAAAACGAAGGAAAAAAAATTATTAAAAAAAAAAAAGAACTGAGGGCATAATGGACATTTTGGTGTCAAAAATTGACGTCGTGTACTGATAGTGAGTCGAGTTTCAGATTTCGTGTACCGAAATGTTTGGTTTGGAACTTTATGTATAAGAATTATTAGTGGCCTTTACTTGGTGTACTGTTTGCGAAATTTTCCCAAAAAATAATAATAGGGGAAACAGGCCTGGGCAGAGAGAAAAGAAAAAGAGAAAATAAAAGAGGAAAAGGAAGGGCAGCCCACCGCCAAATAATTCCGGCCACCTCCAGCGACCAAATTCCGGCGATTTTTCCGACAAATTTTGACACTTTTTGAGGTATGTTTTAAAGGTTCTTCAAGTTCCCGTTTTGAAGTTTTTTTTATTGTTTTTTTTTTTTTTTTCTCGGGGACTTGCAAACTCCCTTCTTCTACCCCCCCCCCTTTATTCATCAAAGGGGAGACCTAATTAAGCCGAACTGTGGGGGTTCGTGCTCACTGCAAGCTTGGAGCTTGTTGAGATCTCCAAACTTAGAGTTTGTAGAGAATTTATGATCGACCACTTACGTCATTGTTTCGATCTAATCCAATACCTCTTGGAATTGAATTTCTTGGAAGCGATTATGCTAAGAAATTTCTAATTTCTTGGGAGCAATTACACTCAGAAATTTTATATGTTTTTGTGGTAGCTTTTTCCGCTCCGAAACTAACCCTTTTTCTTGTTCTCTTTCAGGATGAGTAACCTGAACAAATTGGACTTCGCTCCATTGGGAACAACTGGCTCTGGATATCACAGATGGGTTCGTGATGTCCGCCAGCATCTCAAGACCGATGGAATCCTGGATACGATTCTCGAGCCTAGCCAGGACTTGCTAATTGTTGAGCAAGCTTAAAGGAAAATAAAGCGAAAGCCATCATCCTAATGACTCGTCATATGGATGATTCGCTCCAGTACGAGTGTATGAATGAAGAAGACCCCAGAAGGCTGTGAATCTCACTCGAAAAAAGATTTGGCAACGTCCGTGACTCCCTGCTTCCTGACCTAGAAGTGAGATGGCATAGCCTCCGCTTCTGTGATTTCAAGTCAGTTCTTAACTACAACTCGGAAGCACTTCGCATTAAATCCTTAATGGAATTCTGTGGTAAAGAGATCACAGATGCAATGTTGATTGAGAAGACTCTCTCTACCTTCCCCGTCTCTGCATTGATGGTTGCTAAGAACTATCGAATCGATGTTACTACAGGACGGATCATAAGGTTTCATGAACTCATTGGAGCTATGAATGTCGCCGAAAAGCCTGACAACATCATTGTGAAGAACTATAATTCGAGATCCGTGGAAACAGAGCATATATTCCGGAATCCAATTATAGTCTCGCCCCTAAGAGAGGGCACCAAGAGCGAAACCCTAATCTTAGGGATACTTCTGGACGTTCTGGTCCATATAATCGCTCTACTTGGGAAGGTAACCGCCAAAATAGGCGAACACGGAATCGAAGAGGTCAATGTAGAAAGAGAGAGGGAGGCAACGCCTTTGGCCATCTTGGTGGCGCCACCAACACTAAGAGCCATCTAAATGACGCTTTCAAAGCTCCTCAATCAATGGAGTCTGAGCAAAGAGAAGTATGTTCTCGATGTGGAGTATCTGGTCATTGGGCACACATTTGTAGAGCTCATGAAGAAATTGTCACCGCCTACAAAGTATATTGTGAAGCAAGAGAAGCTCACTATGTGGAACAAGAAGATCAAGAAAATGATCTAGAGTGAAGGGTTGAAGACTACAAATCTGGTTGGGATCAATAGATCACCAATTTTGTTTAAGTCTTTATTCTTCCAAGAGATGTAATAGGCAATTGCCATATACTTTGTAGTAAATGCCATTGGTTTAATTTTTCTTCACATAGGCTCATCCAAAATGAGTATAACGTCTAGGAAGGTTTTGAGGTAAGTGGTACCTAAGCGAGCTTTGCTCCACCGACATCTCTCTACTCACCTAGTCATATTTATTTTGGAGTTACCAAAGAAGTCAGACGACTACCTTTGTTTTGCATTAGCTAGCATTTGGATTAGATTCTCCTAATGGTTAAGAGACAATGATGTACTCCATTGGCTTATGAATAAAATTTCGAGTTCTTTTCATCATGACTCCATTTTGATTATGAGTATATTACATTGTGACTACGATGGCTGGGCCATCAGTATTAATTCAAGGACATGGAATAGCCCAAGTTCCCCTTGCCAAATGTCACCTTGATTACTGTCACAGAAACTCTCTACGCTCCTAGGGCAAATCGCACATATGAATAGCCAACAGATACCATGCAAAAACGCATGTAGAGAACGTAAATGAGTTCCTTTGCAATACCTCTAATGATTGCAACCAAAGGCGCATCTTAGAGTAGTTTATGTGTCTCTCTAGTGGACTCTATGTCACTATTCGAGCTCTTAAATCCAATAAGGTTATGAGAGAAGATCTCTTGGAGACACATATTGGCTTTGTCATGATAGGATAGGTCATCCTAGTCCTGATATGATGATCCGTCTACTAAAGACTTCAAACGGACATCCATTCTTTCAAGCAAAACGAAGCACGAATCAAAAGTTGATTCCTGGACTAAGTGTGACCGCCACCGCTGCCTCTGGCACCCCCGCCTTCCACCACCAGCCTAGGGCTGGCACAGTCCCTATCCATGACGCCATGGATGGCGTCCATCATGGTAATGGCACCCTAGGTGATGCTGCAATCACCAACTTTGCTTCAAATAGCGTTTCAGACGCTCAGGCCCAACCAAAATCCTCATTGTTTGCTTCTAAAACCTCTCGCTAGTTTTATAAAGCCTATTCTTTAGGGAAATTATGATTGAGACTGTCGTATGCAAAGGATATGAAAATACTCATTCGATTCTATTCTTACATAGAATCTATGGGGATTCTGTGGACTAGTTCAACGAACTTGCAGACGTTTACATATCTCATGATGTTGGTTGACAAGCAAACACGCTGGTCATGTGTTGTGCCATTGTCCACTTGTAATGCTGTTTATGCTACACTCCTAGCACATATCATATGACAACGAGCTCACTCCCCTAATCATCCTATTCAGTCAATTGGATTTGACATTGCTAGAAAGTTTACATCGAAGACTTTCGATGGTTATTGCATATCACTGGGACTAATGTTGGACATCATATTCTCATGTACACACCCAAATGGTCTCGCGGAAATGACTACGATGGTAGTCCGGATATTGGTAATGCACACCCATCTCCTTATATCCGCTTGGGGTGATGCAATATCGCATGCAGCTATGCTAATTCGTATACGACCCGCCGCCACTCAATCTACCTCTGCGTTACAGCTAGTGCCTGGGTACAATTATCTTACTTAAGCATATTTGAGTGTGCCATCTATGTGCCAATTGTGCCGCCACAGCGCACTATGATAGGTCCTTACAAACGAATGGGCAACTCAGTTGGATTTGAGACTCCAACAATCGTCCGCCACTTAATGCCCTTGCAAGGCGATCTCCTTACCGCTAGATTTGCAGGTTGTCACTTTGATGAGATAGTCTTCCCGTCGTTAGGGGGAGATAAGAACACGAATGTTCAGCAGGAACAACAGGAATTGTCGTGGTCTGTCCCCACTATGTTTCATCTCGATCCCCACTAAAGTGACGAGATCACACATATCTGCTGCAAACATTCCTGCAAGGAAGGACATCCTTACGAGAGGACGTAGTGCCACCCTACACGGAGGTAGGCATGGCGCCAATGCCAAAGAGAGTGACACTCTGGCGTTATAGGTCATGGCCCCAGCTAGGATGCATGGGAAACTCATGGGTTCGAATGATACTTTGGCACAACCCAATCCTTGGATCATCGACACTCAAAATCCGTCTCATGAGAATCTTCCGGATTACGGTTATCGTTGGGGGACGCCTCAACGTCAGAACCTCTTCCTAAGAAATTAGAGCTCTTTGAAAATTACACTAGTGTACATGAGACGTGGATAGAAACTCCATCATAATTGATGACGTTGTTGCGCATGAGTTTGTTGACTTCGATGATATCGAACCATGCTCCGTTGATGAATGAATGCCAATGTAGAGAAATTTGGCCTAAATGGAATGATGCGATCCAGGTTAAGTTGAATTCTCTAACGAAGAGGAAGGTTTTTGAGCCAGTGATGCCAACACCTCCTAACATAAAAGTTGTTGACTAATGGGTCTTCATTAGAAAGCGTGATAAGAAAAAGATATGGCAATCTCGCCTTATGGAGCAAGGCTTCTCACAAAACGCCCTGGAATTAACTACGATGAGACATATTCTCTCGTAATGGATGTTACTGCACTCCACTACCCTGTCAGTTTGGTAGGTTCCGAATAACTGAACATGCAGCTTACGAATGTGGTCACTATGTATTTCTATGGGGATATAGATACAGAATATACATGAAGGTTCATGGTGAACTTCATTTATCCAAGTCAAGTGGCTCTAGACCATGGAGCACGTTTTACAAAGAGGTTGAAACGCTCACTAAAGTGACTATTTGATTGAGAAGGGATATGCCCGCGTGTTTCCATAGCAAGTTTCGGATTCTATCGCGGTTCATGTTGGACATGATCTTCATTGGAAGCCCTTAAAGAGTTAAGGGAAACCGCTGAACACTTGAAATCCGAGTTTGAGATGAAGGATTTTGGGAGAACATGATTATGTCTCAGTTTGGAACTTGAGCATCGTGTTGATAGATGCTTAGGCATTTTGACAAGGTCAAGCCTTCAAGCACCCCATGATCGTCCGTAGTCTTGATCCTGAAAATGATCCTCTTCGTCCGAAGGTTGATGACGAAGATGTGCTAGAGGCAAAAGTGCCCTACTTAAGTACAATAGGCGCATTATTGTACTTAGCGCAATGCACAAGACCGGACATCTCGTGTGTTGTGAACTTGTTAGCTAGATATAGCTTTGCGCCAACGCGACGCCATTGGATTGGTGTAAAAGATATCTTTCGGTACTTGAGATGTACAATTGATATGGGCTTGTTCTATCCCTACAAAGAGATGATGGTTTTGGACCCATCACACACCAGGAACTCCGCCAACACTGGCCTGCGTCCGCTATCCCCATCCCAAAACAACATGTGTTTTGGAAGGTTTTGCTGATGTTGGGTATCTCTCTGACCCACACAAAAGTCTTCCCAAACTGGTTAAGTGTTCGATCACCATGGGTAAAGACCGTGATATCTTGGAGGTCTACAGAATAGACCCTAGTCGCTATATCTTCGAACAATGCAGAGATTATTGCTTTTCACGAAGAGGTTCGTGAATGTATATGGAGGAAAAGACTTCAGTACATTAATGTACTGAAGCAAGTTAGATATGTGTTTTTTATTCAATTTTGGTTGCAGACACATACCAGAGAAAAGTTACTAATATTTGATCAATGCATTTATTAAATGACTGAGACAGTATTGGTATCAAACCTAACCACTGGGATTCCAGCTGGGAAAAGATCATATTCTATATCTGAAACACTATTTGAGTTGCTAAACCAGTCTATCCAAGTTGAAATATAAAACTAAACTTCTGAACTGTGAGAGGAAGCACTGTAGAACTTGCTGTGAGAGGAATCACTTCTGAACTTGCTGTGAGAGGAAGCAGCTGAGGTGTTTGGTAAACTGTTTTTAAAAGTGCTGTGAGAGCGAAAAGCAATTTCTAGGTGTTTGGTAAGTTGAAGGCAAAAGTGCTTTAGCTGGGTATAATTACCAAAATGGTCATATATGCTAAGATATGCTACTAAAATACATAATTTGTTTTTTGATTATGTAACCATACCAATTCAATAAAAAAAGTTCTCAGCTATTATCCTTGTACCTTTGCTTGGACCGAATAAAATATTTACTTTAAACCCTTCAATGTGCATATTATGTTTTAATATTACACAAAATAAATCAAGAATATTTAGATTAATTTCCCGACCATAGTTCAACGGGAACCATTACACAAAATATATTGAAGTCACTTGAAAATTGCAACTAAATACTAATTAAGTAGATGCATTCATTAGACTTTGTGCAATTATATTTCTTAACACCTCCATTTCTTAACACCTTCAATTATACAGAACAGGTAAATTGTGAAGAACATACAACAACAAAACATATATACGTTTTATTTTCATTCATGATACGCACAACGATTACATGGGAGGAGAAGCAATAGTTTCTTTACAATTTGATTCAATGAGAAACAGTGCAGCAAGTTAACATTAAGACCTTATACATATATATACTACTTGAGATTAGTCATGCTCAAGCTAAAATCCCAAAGTTTGGAAGCCAAATCTACATCTTTGGCCTGATTGCTCGGTTTGGCAATGTTACAGTCTGCAAAATATTCGCCGCTTACTCCCTTAACTTGTGGATGGAGTGCCACAAAGCATGTGGTTGCTGCACCCTGCACAATCATGTTCAATATGGAGATTATTATGCACGTGTTTCTTAGACAAACTGAACTCGCACAAAGAGACACAAGAGTCTCTACTACATATATGTATGCATGTGGAACTTAAAAGAAGTACCTGTTGAACAGTTTTTATGAACGGAATGATAAATACACCCAGCACCTTCACAATATCTGTATCAAGCCACAGAAAAGTAAGTGGTCAATGGAAATTAAACCAGACAAGTATTGCAGTGTAAAAAAACTATGATCATGAGCTAGTCTGATTTGTGTCCATGCATATCATAGAAACTGATCACATACAGCTTTCCCTGCAGATGATTTCACTAAAAAAATTAGTGACAGTTTTAAACTACGCACAGTGGATGAAGCTTACAATGCAATTCACTTTAACATTCAAATTCCCACAAATTTGGTGTATTTCAATGAGTAGAGAATGACTCACAGCTGATGCTTTAAGAGAACCCACAGATTGTCTCCATATGGGATTCTAGGAACAAACCCATTTTCAATTGGCTCCATCCCATAATTTCAATTGGCTCACAGTGGTATCGGTGATTCTAGGACCAAGAGGACTTACAGTGAGTTAAGTCTTTTTATCGGTCAGACGTGACTTTTTGGTTTAAGACAAAACTCTGGCCATCATGAATTACATAAACTAAATCAATCAATCAGCATTTGAAGTTTGTCTATAGACTATAATTAACCTCAATCCTATCAAACAACTAATTATTGATAATCATCACAAACATTCTCTTTCAAGAATTAACAATCAGATCTCTATCAAACAACTAATTACTGATAGTCATAACAAACATTCTCTTTCAAGAATCAAATCATACTAGTTTATCATATGAAAAGTTCCTACCTCGATCTCTTGCACTCATGTCCCAAAAACCATCCATGAGGAGTTGGGTTTTGAAGAGACAGAGAGATCGATCCGGGAATGCTTTGGGTTTGGGGCGTGTGGCGGAGGAGCGACGGAGTTGGGTTTTGAATCCTCTTGAGAGATCGATCGATGGTTTGCTTTGGGTTTGGGGCGTGTGGCGGAGGAGAGACCGAATTGGGTTTTGAATCCTCTTGAGAGATCGATTTCTATAGAAACCGATGGTTTTGAGATCGATGGTTTTGAGGAAGAGGCTGGGAAGAGAGATGCTCTTAACGAAATCGATCGATGGTTTTGAGGAGGAGGCTGCCAGGCTGGGAAGAGAGATCTGGATCGATCAAAACTGGAAGAGAGATCTGGGAAGAAAGAAGGAAGAAACGAAACCCTATAGAAAAGATGAGGACATAATAGGAAAAAGGAGAAACTTTCATTTAATCAATACTGTTCACTTCGTGTTTTGACAGAAGCAGTTTCCCAAAGCTGGTACTTGGGTGCTTCTCAATTTCAGATTCTAGGAGAAGCAAATTGGACCAAAAGCACTTCCTAGACAATTTACCAAACAGCATAACATAAACCCAAAAGCAGAAGCAGGTCCAGAATCAATCCCAAACTGGGCCTTATGCTATTGTGTTTGTTTAGCTCTAACCAAATGGCATCAAATTTCCAACAAAATGAACTTTTATTCTGTGCTATTTTATTCGTGCCTTACACGTATTGTGGATCTTGAATTACGCCACATTTTGTTGGATTATGCCACAGTTTACAATAAAAGATCTATCAAACAATCAAATGCGGTTAAAAATAATGCAAATTAACTGGAGAGTTCTAAACTATTCTCCAATTACCTATATTAGTCTAGAAGTTGTAGATTGATCTAGAACATGTAGAGTCATCATGTAAAATTCTAGAGTTGCTAGGGTATTCCGGAACATGATGTAGAATGATCATGCAAGTGTAGTAACATCTAGAGTTAGCAAGAGTATGGTCTAGAATTATCTACAAACAACTGTTTTTGGTGTTAGTAGTCCACCAAGGTCGGTTGAGACATATATAAATATGTAAGCTCCCTAGTACAATGTAAATCAAGGAATCAAATAAGCAATTAGAAGCAAGTTAGTGAACTAAGCTAGATGTTCAAAGCTTTTCATCTGTTCTTTTTTAAATTCAGCGTTCGTCTCTTCTTTTTCTTTTTCAAATTTAGTGTTCTAGAAGGTTCACTCCTAGCGCAGGGTTCCGGGTTTCAAACTCTTTAAAAAAAAAAAAATAGTATTCTACTACCACTTAGGCCTATACTCAAGTTTTGAAGTTTGTTCTAGCCCATCATAGCTAGTCTCTTCCGCACCAAATTATCGGGTTCCAAACTCTTCCAAAAAAAAAAATTAGTATTCTACTACCACTTTGGCCCATACTCAAGTTTGAAACTTTGTTCTAGCCCATCATAACTAGCTAGTCTCTTCCGCACCAAATTATAACAGTGGTATCAAAGCCACAAAATCCAACAGTGGTATTAGAGTTTGTTGCGGTCATCAATTTGGTACGTTCCATTTGTGGCCTTCACCCTGTCTACCTCTGTCACGCCCCGAATTTTGAATAATAAATTCAAATCCGAAACATGAATTAAACCACTTAATTAAATAAACGTTCTGAATTTTTTTCTCAATATAATCTCACCACAAGGTACACAAACTCCAAATCTCGAAACCTCGAGTTCATTATTACAATTCACTCTCACAAGCAATATTGTAAAGCTCTAAATGAGCATAACACACCTCACAACTTACAATTGCTGTAAAACTCTAACAATTGCTCTAACCGCACGATCACCGTCCTGGTTCTCCCGTCCTGTAGGATTACCCGCTACACAATTTGAATAGTGTACCGGGAGTTGCAACAACACAAAACCCGGTAAGCTTTTGACAGCTAGTATGAGTAAACAAGAAAGAACTGTTGATTTATTAAATTACAAGACCACCACAAACCCACGTTACTTTCTCACTCTCATATATATATATAGACACTTATGAGTTACTCTCAATTTAGCTCATAAGATCACTCACTCTCATATATATATATAGACACTTATGAGTTACTCTCAATTTAGCTCATAAGATCCCTCACTCTCATATATATATATAGACACTTATGAGTTACTCTCAAATTCGCTCATAAGATTTCCCAACATTTGGTAGACAGACTCATATATATATATAGACACTTATGAGTTACTCTCAATTTAGCTCATAAGATCACTCACTCTCATATATATATATAGACACTTATGAGTTACTCTCAATTTAGCTCATAAGATCCCTCACTCTCATATATATATATAGACACTTATGAGTTACTCTCAAATTCGCTCATAAGATTTCCCAACATTTGGTAGACAGACTCATATATATATATAGACCCTTATGAGTTACTCTCAATTTCCCTCATAAGGTTACCATATATATATTGACACTTATGAGTTACTCTCAATTTCACTCATAAGGTCACTCCACATTTGGCAGACAGACTAGAGCTCTAACTGAACGTAACCACTCGTCCGGCCACAGACGTGATTACGATTTAATACTATTAATAACCACCAGCCCGGTACGAGAGCGTGATTCACTAATAGATGCCATGGTCACCTCGTGACCTAGTGATCTCCACAGATCACAACAATTTATTGTTCCTCAACAATAAAACTCAACACCTCTCACAATATATTGTTTCTCAACAATAAACTCAATACCTCTCACAATATATTGTTTCTCAACAATAAACTCAACACAACTCCAACAATACATATTATTTCACGTAATAATATATATACAGACATTCACACAGGAATGTCTAATACACCAACAATAGTTCATATGATTGCAAAATAAAGCAATTAAATATATTGGGTTCGTAATATGAACCACGTGAGGTTTACTCACCTCGATAATCCCGCTGCGTCTTCAATTCAGCTCAAAATACGATCCACAATCGTCCACCAACTCAAACCGTCAATCACCTAGTCCAATAATGATCTTGACTTAGCCAACAACTCAAATATGTAATTAAACGACGATCCAACGCTCAGATTCAAATTAAACGATGATCCAACGGTCGGATCTGAATTTAATGATGATCCAACGGTCGGATCCTCACGGATCGCCTTTAGGATCATCCTCCAAAATTATCACGAAGATCCAACGGTCAGATCTTCCTGAATCGCCTTTACTAACATCTCCACAAAATTATATGAAAATCCGACGGTCAGATTCTCACGAATCGCCTTCCGAATCACTATTTCTCAATTATACGAAGATCCAACGGTCGGATCTTCGCCCATGACCTCACAAGGTCACCGGGACAGTCATACGATCAACATATCCAAAATTGAAGCAAAACCGATGGTCAGATCTTCACAGATCGTAAACCGAAGATAAACGTAAAAACGTTAAATAGTAACGTCAAAACGTAAATCCACTATTTATCAACTTTTTCTAACATGACCATGTTATATATCAAAACGCTCGTATGGATGCATAGATCATCGCCTAGATAATGAAAACTCGAAATATGGTCTGATGCGCCGCCACAAGCGGTGGTCAGTGGGCGGTCAACGCGGCGGTCAACGCCGGTCAACCACCTCAGATGGCAAAGTGACCAACTACAAACTGGTTCAAAATGAAAGGGTGGTCGACTTTCATACCTGGAGCTAAGCCTGGTTCGGCCTAGATCGTCCTAGATCAAGCGTTGAAGTTGGACTAATCTCGTGCGTCTGATCAGATTCCAGATTGAATCAGGGACGTCGAAATCTTCAACTCGTGATCTTTCACTCCACACTCCAAATCGTCAAGCAAGGCCTATATGGGGATGATCAGGGGGAGGAGGAGATCACGAAAATGGGAACGATCGGCCCATGCAACGCCGGAAAAATGGAATTCCGGTCGGGTCGGATTCCTCTTGGCTGGCTTCTTCGATCTCCATCTGGGGGCAGCGGCGGGGCAAGGCGACACCGGAGGGAGGCCGGGCTTGGAGCGGCGATCACCATGGTGTCCGGGTCGTGGCCGGAGGACGCCGGAGGAGGAAGGAAAATCCGGGTCGGGTCGGCTAAGACCCGTTGGGTCTGACGGTCGAAAGAAGAGAGAGAACGGAGAGAGCTGGGGGACTGTTCAGCAAAAATGAAAATGTTTCGTCCTTAAATGAAAAATCAGATATTTTTCCTATTTATAGAAAATTCCCAATTTTCAAATATTCATAACTTAATCATACGAACTCCGAATATTGCGTTCTACATGTCCACGAACTCGTATCGACGAGCTCTACAACTTTCATGAAGGAAGTTTTCCCAAATTTTGAACGTATAAAAAGTCAACTTTGTTGACCCCCTAAAAACGTTCGTTTTCGAAAATAAAACCGTTCGAACTAATTCCACAACTTCTCCAAGCTTCGTACTCGCTCCTACTATCGTGAAATCATTTCTAAAAATCCACGGAATTTAATTTGGATTTTCCTGGGTATTACAGTCTACCCTCCTTAAAGAAATTTCGTCCCGAAATTTGAGCGTAAGTCAATTCCTCTCGATTAAGGTTGACCTAACCATCGAATCTCCATCTTTCCCAAAGCTGTAGTAATCTACAAAGCCTCAACCCTTGTATAAAAATACATTCCTATAGCCACTAAATCCTTTCATCACAAACGTAAACGCACAACACAACTGTTCAACATCAATCCATATCAATTACACAAAATCATCACATGGATCATCTCATAGATCCTCACATAGATCTTCACATAGATCATCACATAGATCTTCACATAGATCATCACTCTGTACTGGCATACAAGCACAGTAAACACTCTCACAAAGTGTTTCGCTACTCAATTAGCATCACGGTAAATCTCCATAGTAAAACTTAAGATGCATCACTCAAAACAAATCATCCCCAAAAGCACGCCAATAAATTATGTCATCCAATGATGATGACTTGGGCTTGCTCAATCCTTGGGTTAAGCACTAGGGCTGGCCAATTGGGCCTGAAGAAATCGGACCATCCACATTTCGAACCGGCCCAAACCACTTTGGGTTTAACATTTGGGCCTACTATTCGGGCTTACTATTTGGGCTTACTATTTGGGCTTACTATTTGGGCTTACTATTTGGGCCTACCAATCGGCCCACCAACTTCCAGCTCGGCTACGGTATGAAATTGTACATACCGTATATACGTATGCATACCGTACAGATCGTATATACGTATGCATACCGTACAACTGTATATTCGTATGCATACCGTACAGACCGTATATACGTATGTATACCGTACATACCGTATATACGTCGTATATCAAGCATATACGAGATCCAAAAATATTTGTAAGAGGTAAGGTTCGAACTCCCGACCTCAAACACGAAGGTTTTGCTCCCAACCACTGAAGCAAGAGCTGCCTTCATTAATATATGCTCACGTGTTATATTTATTATGTCATAAGCGACATAAATAAAATAACGGGGGAGGCAAGGTTCGAAACCTTAACCTGCTGCACAAGGGCTTTGCCCACCAACCACTGGAGCACAAGCTGTGCTTAATATAATGTGTACAAATGTTTTACTTATTATGTCATAAGCGAACATAATAAAAATAAACGAGAGGCAAGGTTCGAACCTCTGACCTCTTGTACATGAGCCTTGCTCTTCAACCACTAGAGCACCAGCTGCTCTCGTTACTATCCATGCAACTTCTTTTATTTATTCTATCATAAGCGATAGAATAACAACAAACTGTCGGTACACTCCACGTGCCACGACACGTCTCTTCCGTGATTTACGGAAAGCAAATCACTTTCGGCTAAAGCTGTCTGCCACAGCGTCTCGAGGTTCGGCCTGTCCCCTTACACGCTCAACACGCGCCAACAGCTTTTCCGGGTTTCGGGGCGACTTTAATCCAACGCGTGGATTCAAATTCTGAGATCGTTCATCCAACGGTGGAGATCTGCTCACCTTGTTCTATAAATAGGTGCATTCTGGAGAAAAACTGTTCACTCCAAAAGAAAAGAAATTTTTCTTCCGAGCTCAAGTCTTTCTCTCTCAACTCTTCAGCCTTTCTCTTCTCAAATCCTTCCTTCATCAATTTCAATCCTTCTCTTCTGATCTTCTCTCCCATCTAGTTGATTCAATCCCATCTTTCCTCTGAACTTTCAGATCTTCAATATTTTCCTCCAAATCTTCAATCCTTCTTTCTCAGATCTTTTCTTCCATTTGAAGATTCGATCTCATCTTTCCTCTGAGAATCTCAGATCTCCAATCACCAGTTCAACAACTCCAATCCTTCTAACAAAATCTCCCTCAAACACTAAACCATGTATTCCTCGATTTCCACATCCTCTCACCCCATGACCCAAGAGCCACGAACTCTGCAACTAATGGAGCTCCAAACCCCGCAACAAATGGAACCACAACAACAGCAACCAACAGAGGAGGGAGGAAACACCCAAGCAGCTGGAAGTAGTGCCAACATGGATTTCTGGCGAAGCCGTACCAGGTGGATTCCTACTCCAGAACAAATAAGAATCCTCAAGGATCTTTACTACGTCAAGGGATTTAAGTGCCCAACTACAGAGCAGATTCACGAGATCTGTCTCCAGCTGAACCAGTATGGGTATGTTGAGGGTAAGAACATTTACTTTTGGTTCCAGAACGTCAGGGCTCGAGAGAAGCAGATGAATAGGTGTAATCAGGCTGCTCCAGTGCCCATGAGAACTAGTTCTCTTGGTACTGGTAGATCCATTGATCTCAATTTTGGGTCCACTGGTTCTACTGGTGCTGGTGGATCCATCGACATCAATTTTGGGCCAGCTGGTGGATCCATTGACATCAATTTTGGGTCCACTAGTTCTACTGATGATGGTAGATCCATTGATCTCAACTTTGGTTCCACCTATTCTACTGGTAATGAAGGATTTATTTACTTAAATTTTGTTTCGTATTCTTCCTCACACTTCAACACTAATACCAGTACAACTCTTTTGGCACAACAGGAGGACAAACATCCCTGCAACAACGAGGAGGAGATCACCAGGAGGTTCAAACTCTTCCTCTGTTCCCCGTGCACGGCGAGGACGTCTTTGGTAACCTGAAGGCTACTTCCGAGGAAGGTAGCGCTTTTGGTTACTATTCTGGTGGCTCAGGCGGTTACCACAGTGGCTCAAACGTTTCTCTTGAGCTCAGCCTCAACCCATCCGGAGCTGCTGACTAGGCTTAGTATAGCATAGTCCTCGTTTCCCTTTTTGTAATATAAAATCAATAAGATTGTGTGCATGTTTTCTTTTTCTTTTTTTGTTTAACCACAACAACACCAAGGATCGAACCTTGGTCACTTAATACTCTTTTCAAAACCATCGAGACTCTGCTGCACACATCTTTCAAAATGATTTATCACAAACAATCATTCAAAACCTAGCAATCAATTAAGTCACACAGAGGTCAAGCTAGTATCCTCTGAGTCAAACCAAACACAATAATTTCGTGGCTAGAATTAGGGATTAATAAAGCTAAACACTTCCTGAGTTAGCTAGGAAAAACCCACATCTTTAGAGTTACACTTACAACTCAAAAAAAAAATCTCGATCACTCCATCTATCAATTGCTTCAACAAGCAATATGTACCATCTTAGCATCCACTAATCGATACTGGTACCACACTCAGTATCTCACCCACGAATCACCTCACTGCTCATTTGGTGGTAAGTCAACATCTAGTGGGTCAAAATTCTGTGATTATAGCACTTCACACTAACCACGTCATAATCCATAATCTGTCCTCACAACAGTATCTGGCCTCATAAATTAGTTATACAACCCTAGCACTCCTAGAGTTGAAAACAACGTTATTACCTAAGCTCATACATCAACACAATGTCTCTTCACAGTCAATCCTATCACGAGGTCATATCAATCTTTCCATAAGTCAACCATACACAAAATCCATCATAGTAACAACGAATTATGCATTACTACTCAACAATAGTCAGTGAACCAGCACTCCACAATAATTTCCAATACCATCCGCAGATCTCAAACCACACCCCGACATTTAGCTAATATATAGTAGCTATCCTAAACACCAAACAACTGTGCATGAATGAATGCTCCATTATAACACAATTCCATCACTAAGCAACCAATAACTGCTAAGTATTCTTCAACTCAAAACATCTGCATATCCAACTAATGGAAAGTATCACAACTACTAGTCAAATACTCGTAACGACTTTAGATACAAGCATTGGTCAAACACCATGACCCCAACAACCAACGACTACAATGCACATAAGGATACTGTTTTTCGTGAAAACCATCCTCAATAACTCCACCAGAGTTTAATCCAAAGGTTCCCATTCCTCAAAGGTGATAACTCAAAGAAGCTACACAAGCTCCACCACTTCACTTACAAAGTCAACCTATGCCATGATCACTTGACATACTACCCTTATTAAAGGTAACATAAGTATCTCCCAAATTACATCACTACACTCGAACACCAATATAGTCTTGAGAATTCTGTCTCATAATCTCTCACACTCCTATCATCTTGAGTTGGTGAGATCAATTCTCTTTTCAACTATTCCTAGGGTCTCAATCTCCTTCACCATTTCAACCCAAGAATAACATCCATCACATCAACTACAGGTAGACTAGGCAACTCAACCTCTAATGCCTCCACCTCATCCTCAACTGTCTCCATAGAAAGGTCATGTCCCTACATCAGACTCGACCTCTACCTCACCGACTCATCAGAGTTAAATCCAGAGGTTCCTATTCCTCGAAGATCACAACTCGCGGAAACTAAACTTATTCTAATACGAACTTAGTAGACAACTCTACCGTCTTACGGACTTACACGTTGTCTAGACCCCATACTAAGACATACCCAATGATTTTACCAGTACCGAAGAGTATATGATGGGGATCCGCTGCAGACGGGCCATCACTCGGGAGGTACTGATTATCACCAAATATGTACCTTACGCTCTGATACCAAACTGTCACGCCCCGAATTTTGAATAATAAATTCAAATCCGAAACATGAATTAAACCACTTAATTAAATAAACGTTCTGAATTTTTTTCTCAATATAATCTCACCACAAGGTACACAAACTCCAAATCTCGAAACCTCGAGTTCATTATTACAATTCACTCTCACAAGCAATATTGTAAAGCTCTAAATGAGCATAACACACCTCACAACTTACAATTGCTGTAAAACTCTAACAATTGCTCTAACCGCACGATCACCGTCCTGGTTCTCCCGTCCTGTAGGATTACCCGCTACACAATTTGAATAGTGTACCGGGAGTTGCAACAACACAAAACCCGGTAAGCTTTTGACAGCTAGTATGAGTAAACAAGAAAGAACTGTTGATTTATTAAATTACAAGACCACCACAAACCCACGTTACTTTCTCACTCTCATATATATATATAGACACTTATGAGTTACTCTCAATTTAGCTCATAAGATCACTCACTCTCATATATATATATAGACACTTATGAGTTACTCTCAATTTAGCTCATAAGATCCCTCACTCTCATATATATATATAGACACTTATGAGTTACTCTCAAATTCGCTCATAAGATTTCTCAACATTTGGTAGACAGACTCATATATATATATAGACACTTATGAGTTACTCTCAATTTAGCTCATAAGATCACTCACTCTCATATATATATATAGACACTTATGAGTTACTCTCAATTTAGCTCATAAGATCCCTCACTCTCATATATATATATAGACACTTATGAGTTACTCTCAAATTCGCTCATAAGATTTCCCAACATTTGGTAGACAGACTCATATATATATATAGACCCTTATGAGTTACTCTCAATTTCCCTCATAAGGTTACCATATATATATTGACACTTATGAGTTACTCTCAATTTCACTCATAAGGTCACTCCACATTTGGCAGACAGACTAGAGCTCTAACTGAACGTAACCACTCGTCCGGCCACAGACGTGATTACGATTTAATACTATTAATAACCACCAGCCCGGTACGAGAGCGTGATTCACTAATAGATGCCATGGTCACCTCGTGACCTAGTGATCTCCACAGATCACAACAATTTATTGTTCCTCAACAATAAAACTCAACACCTCTCACAATATATTGTTTCTCAACAATAAACTCAATACCTCTCACAATATATTGTTTCTCAACAATAAACTCAACACAACTCCAACAATACATATTATTTCACGTAATAATATATATACAGACATTCACACAGGAATGTCTAATACACCAACAATAGTTCATATGATTGCAAAATAAAGCAATTAAATATATTGGGTTCGTAATATGAACCACGTGAGGTTTACTCACCTCGATAATCCCGCTGCGTCTTCAATTCAGCTCAAAATACGATCCACAATCGTCCACCAACTCAAACCGTCAATCACCTAGTCCAATAATGATCTTGACTTAGCCAACAACTCAAATATGTAATTAAACGACGATCCAACGCTCAGATTCAAATTAAACGATGATCCAACGGTCGGATCTGAATTTAATGATGATCCAACGGTCGGATCCTCACGGATCGCCTTTAGGATCATCCTCCAAAATTATCACGAAGATCCAACGGTCAGATCTTCCTGAATCGCCTTTACTAACATCTCCACAAAATTATATGAAAATCCGACGGTCAGATTCTCACGAATCGCCTTCCGAATCACTATTTCTCAATTATACGAAGATCCAACGGTCGGATCTTCGCCCATGACCTCACAAGGTCACCGGGACAGTCATACGATCAACATATCCAAAATTGAAGCAAAACCGATGGTCAGATCTTCACAGATCGTAAACCGAAGATAAACGTAAAAACGTTAAATAGTAACGTCAAAACGTAAATCCACTATTTATCAACTTTTTCTAACATGACCATGTTATATATCAAAACGCTCGTATGGATGCATAGATCATCGCCTAGATAATGAAAACTCGAAATATGGTCTGATGCGCCGCCACAAGCGGTGGTCAGTGGGCGGTCAACGCGGCGGTCAACGCCGGTCAACCACCTCAGATGGCAAAGTGACCAACTACAAACTGGTTCAAAATGAAAGGGTGGTCGACTTTCATACCTGGAGCTAAGCCTGGTTCGGCCTAGATCGTCCTAGATCAAGCGTTGAAGTTGGATTAATCTCGTGAGTCTGATCAGATTCCAGATTGAATCAGGGACGTCGAAATCTTCAACTCGTGATCTTTCACTCCACACTCCAAATCGTCAAGCAAGGCCTATATGGGGATGATCAGGGGGAGGAGGAGATCACGAAAATGGGAACGATCGGCCCATGCAACGCCGGAAAAATGGAATTCCGGTCGGGTCGGATTCCTCTTGGCTGGCTTCTTCGATCTCCATCTGGGGGCAGCGGCGGGGCAAGGCGACACCGGAGGGAGGCCGGGCTTGGAGCGGCGATCACCATGGTGTCCGGGTCGTGGCCGGAGGACGCCGGAGGAGGAAGGAAAATCCGGGTCGGGTCGGCTAAGACCCGTTGGGTCTGACGGTCGAAAGAAGAGAGAGAACGGAGAGAGCTGGGGGACTGTTCAGCAAAAATGAAAATGTTTCGTCCTTAAATGAAAAATCAGATATTTTTCCTATTTATAGAAAATTCCCAATTTTCAAATATTCATAACTTAATCATACGAACTCCGAATATTGCGTTCTACATGTCCACGAACTCGTATCGACGAGCTCTACAACTTTCATGAAGGAAGTTTTCCCAAATTTTGAACGTATAAAAAGTCAACTTTGTTGACCCCCTAAAAACGTTCGTTTTCGAAAATAAAACCGTTCGAACTAATTCCACAACTTCTCCAAGCTTCGTACTCGCTCCTACTATCGTGAAATCATTTCTAAAAATCCACGGAATTTAATTTGGATTTTCCAGGGTATTACAACCTCCAACCAAACATATATTCTTTTTCTCATCTTTAAGAGATAAAATTATGATTTTTGGAGTATCAAGATGAGAACCTTCTTCATGTCTCAAGATCTATGAGACATGGTAGACAAAGGGTTCTCAACTCTGGAAAATCCGACGGTGAAGCAGTTGAGGCAAGAAAAGAAAGATACACAAAGAGATCTAAATGCACTTTTTGCCATTCAACAAGCGGTGGACGATGCAAACTTATCAAGAATCATGGAGCTACTACATTAAAGGAAGCTTGGAATTTACTAAAGAAGTTTTATATAACTGCAAAGGTACGTTCTATCAAACTAGAACTATGAGGAGAGATCTAGAAAATTTGAAAATGAAAGATACTAAGATCGTCAAAGATTACTATTCCAAACTAAAGAAAATAGTGAATCAATGAAGAACCTATGGTGAAAAAACTTGTGAGAGTGTGAGAGTAGAGTGGTAGAAAAATACTCATTAGCCTCACTGAAATAAATAACCCAATAGTTACCGTCGTCGAACATTCCAAAGATATATCAATTTTTTTTATGATAGAATTAACTCTAGAAAGAAAAAAAATACTCATTAGCCTCACTGAAATAAATGATCGCCCAATATTTACTGTGGTCGAACATTCCAAAGACATATCAATTTTTTTGATAATAGAATTAACGTATTGAGTTTTTTTTTTCCTACCACTGTAGTCTCACTAGTTTTTTCATCATAGGTTCTTAATTGATTTACTATTTTCTTTAGTTTGGAATAGTAATCTTTGACGATCTCAGTATCTTTCATTTTTTAATTTTCTAGATCTCTCCTCATAGTTTGTAGTTTGACGGAACGTACCTTTAAAGTTATATAAAACTCCTCCTTTAGTAAATCTCAAGCTTCCTTTATGTAGTAGCTTCCATGATTTTTGAAAAGTTTGCATCATCCACCGCTTGTTGAATGGCTAAAACTGCATTTGCATATCTTTGTTTATCTTTTTTTCTTATCGTAGTTGCTCCATTCAAAAATGCTGACTTAATTCTAGATGATGAAATTAGACATTGGGTAAGAGAACTTTCAACTTTTCAAGGCGCAAGTCCTCGAAACACAATCAATGGCAAAACCTAGTTAATTTGCTAGTATGTGTATCTAGACTGCACATCTCTCTATAGAAGGCTCGAAGTTGAAATTGAATGAGATGCATTCACTTGCGCTAGCATTAGGTCCCAAATGAGCTCAAATGTGCCGATGTCACCCCCTTTCATCTCTTGCTGAAACCTTTTCCTTTGAGGCCTTGGTCTCTAAGTTCAAACGGCTGATACGCTAAAAGTAGCATCCAACTTAACCCTGTAAAATATCATATTTAGTATACGGTAAATAGGGATCGTTCAAATCCGCGGATTGAGGGTACACCTGTCATTGTAAAACAAATAAAGAATTAAAATAAATACAAAGTATAATATTTACAAAAATAAAATAAAGGATATATACAAAATAACAAAATAAGGGGGGGGGGGGGGTTTAACATTAGGGTTTAGAAAATTAAAATAAAGAAAATACGAAAACACATATACAAAGGGGAAACGTAAGAAACAAAGATCAAAACCAATTCCATGTAATCAAATTCGATTCAAACCCTATAATTGATCATCTAAGTCATGAGAAAGAAGTTGATCATGTGAAACATTTGAAGCAAATGATTTCCCATATTTTACTTTCCTTTACTAATTAATCTAAGTGAAAGCACCTAGATCAATCCTATTAAACATGCAATCAAAGTCTAGAAAGCTAGCTAATCAACACATGTTCAACGCAAGAAGCATAGAGAAAGGTTATCAACTTAAGTGCACAACCTAGTATGAATAAGTTCACCTACTTGCAATCCCCTTCAATTGAATTCGACTTTTGTCCAAAGCCTTTACTACTTTCGATCTAGGTTCACAAAACTATTAGGTGAATTGTTTACCTAAATCTAGCACCAATTACATGCAAATCCTATAAGTGTCGACCCAAATAAGATAAACATATAAAAGTTTTCTATCAAGCAAATTCAATCGAACATACTCACATAAGCAACTTAGAATCACAATCATAGAATGCGAAAACTTTATTTAAACATAGAAATTGGGCTTAAACTTTGCCCTAAACGTTATTGTTAACTAGAAACAAATTCATACGAAATCAAACAAGGAAACCAAAAAGGTTACAAGGAAAAAGAACGAATTACACCGTGAGTGGAGATGGAGATGGAGAGCTTGAACGTTGGACTCTTGAATCTTGGATGCAAGTCTTCAAGGTGGATGATGGAGGTAGATCTTCACGGCTTCTTCTTCCTCTCCTTGCTTGAAGACGCAGAACTTGTAACTAGAGAATAGAGAGAGAGAGAGAGAGATTTGACGTTATGGGAGGATTTTCTGAATGAGAGAATGTGTGTTGAAAACGTCTAGCATAGGGGGGTTTATATAGGGGACGGCCAAGCACTCCCAAAGCTTCATGAATCTTCTTTTTAATTCCTCAAATAATTATCCGATCATGCCACACAGCTTCGACCAATCACGTAGCGCCAAGTCAGCTCTGTTGTGTCATCCAATCAATCACGAGCCTCCAGAATAAGTCCCTAATATATTGTTGCCGAATTTTCAAGGATTATTTCTGATTTTATTCATAAATTTCGGCCAAAATATCTTGAGGGAATTGAGGAATGAATCTGGACTTGTTTTGAGCCTTTTCTCTCTCCACAATCCCTTAAAACTCTCCCAAGATTTTCTCAACGTAATCTCCTTGATTTTCACATTATCTCCATCATTTCCCATGGCGAAAATCAGATTTAATCTCCTAAAATATCTCCAACATCATCTTCTTTGATCCTCTCTTTATTTTCACCGCAATAAAAGATTTATTCTTCCAAAAATCCCTCTTTGACGTTCACAAAACCCTAAATCCAATGGGCTTCACCCATTTGCCTAAAATCCAAATTAATCCAGAAGATTCTTGGGCCTCCATGTGTCATCTTCAAGCTATGTGGTTTCCTAGTGCCTCCAGGACTCTTCTCCCAACGTTCCCTAGCTTTTCTTTCTCTTTCTGAGCTCATTTCAGCTTGTTTGCTCCATATGACCTGAAAATAGAAACTATTACTAAAAATAGAAACTTCCTAAAAATAGTAACTTTCCTAAACAAGAAGGATTCATTAAAGGAAATAACTGAGTAAATATGAGGAAATAACAATTAAAACGTCGCATTAAAATGCTCCTATCAACGGCATGAAGATTGATTCTCAAATTTTATGGTCTATTCCAATGCAAAACAATTGTCGATGTCATTGAGGACGATGGTGTCAATGGAAAGAAATCATGTGAAAGAGGGAAACAAAATGTATGATTCTATTGGGTTTCATATTTTAAAGTTGTATACTAAAATAAGCGGGTGTTTTGTATAGTAACTGTCTCAAAGTCACATTCCACATATTGCGACTAGGCTAAAAAGTCATTTTCGTTACTCAGAAGAAAAAAAAATCGAGAAGTATCAATACACGATTTCGTTATTCAAAATGTATGATTCAGCTGGATTTAATATTTTAAAGTTGTATACTCAAATATGTGACTGTTTTCTGTCACGCCGATCTCAAAGTCACATTCCACGTATTACAGATAGACTAAAAAACTCATTTTCGTTACTCAAAAAAGGAAATCGGGAAATCCACACATGTCTATTTTTACATAGTAATTGACATAATTTAACCTATGAAAAAAAAAAAAAAAAAGTCTATTTTTACTGCAGCGCGTGGAGTAAATCACTGTTTTCTTATACTAAAGAGAGATCACCGAGAAGGCCCAAAAGGGGGATCAAAAAACTCGTCATCGTCTCTCTCTCTCTGTTGGTTTTCGATTCGTGTTCGCTTTTTCGGTGCGAATTTCAATTTCCGGTACCCGTTTTTGGGATTCAATTGAGTTGGGATTATTAGGTCTGAATTGAATTGGTGCTCTAATTGTTTTGGTGATGCTTAGTTTGGCATGTTTAATGCTTTATCTTTGTTAAATTATTGATTTTTTTTTATGAAATTTTGATTCTTCGAGCTGGTTTTCAGTTCATATGACTTTTTTTTTTTTCCAGAATATTGGTTTTTTCTTACTGGAAAGTTTGGATTAAGTTTCAGTTATGGTAGTTTATAGATGATAGGTTGGATTCTGCTAGGTAGAAATTAACCATGAAATGGAGTAGGAATTGGTTCTGTTAGTATGAAGGGTCTTTGAATTCATACTGTTTTACATAACTATTTGACTCTTACAATCCTTGGGTTACTTGCAGTCCTATAGATGTCTGAATCACAAGGAGACGAACACGATTCCACAAGCTTCAGGGCTTCATCCGTCTCAGGTATTT
Organism: Rosa rugosa; assembly: GCF_958449725.1. Taxonomy (NCBI): domain Eukaryota; kingdom Viridiplantae; phylum Streptophyta; class Magnoliopsida; order Rosales; family Rosaceae; genus Rosa; species Rosa rugosa. Next base: position 20,543,354 of record NC_084822.1, read on the forward strand.
AGATTTAGGGCACACCATGAATTTTAATTCAATCCCTCCCAATTATAAACCCAATAACTCTCATTTGATTTGGGATTGCAAAATTCGAGCCAAGCTTGCATTTTTACCGATTATGAAATTTGGATCGTGTTTAATTTTTATTTGTTTGATGGAAATTGCGGGAAGAATTGTTAGAAATGCTTACTTAATTACTCAGTAGCCAAAGTATCGTAATTTAGGGCTCAGTCTTACTTTCTCAAATTTCAAAATTTTGGTGCTTTAGTTTTCGTAATTGTTTGATCGAGTGATTGAATTGTGGGAGAATTGAAGGAAATGATAAGGAATTATCATTTATCTAAGAGTTAGTTCTGTTTGCTCCTGACTTTTGCTTAGTTGCCCCCTGAGGAGAGGAAAAAACAGTTTCCTTACACGTAACAAACTCTTTCTAGATGTAGAGATTAGCTGCGGTGTATATATCACCTAACCTCCACCACTTCCCTCCACTATCGTTGTGTATTCCTTCACCAGCATTGCAGAGCAACTTCTTTAAACACTAATCTGTTCATCGTCTGTTGAAAGTTCATCAGAGCTCAGATTCAAGATAGAACTGACCAAGAACTCTTCCACTTGCTATGCGTTTTCTGTAATTGGCTTATGGCTTGCGTTCGGGGTTGGTTAATTAATTGTTTTTGTGTTCGTTCAATTTCAGGTATTTGAATAAATATTGTTGCTGCTCCTTAGTTCAAATTAGATTATTTGTGCAATATGGTTAGTTTAAATTATAAATTTATGTTTATTGTCGGATTGCATGCAATTTTGTGGCATTTGTTTTTATTTTTTTGGGGGGTTTTCATCATGTTTTTTGTTTCTGGGTTAGTTTCCTATATATTGATATGTTTATTTGCATGATGTTCTGCTTGCAGTATATTCCAGTGAAGAATATGAAGGCAGGCTAAACAATATTCCAACAGTCTGAGCTGCTTCTTATTCAAAAGGAATACAAATTGTAATCTTCTAATCAGTTGTCAGGATTTTCAATTTATCCAAATTCAGGTCAGTAATTCAAACTTGAATGTCCCTGTTTGTTCATTCTGTAAATTCTATATATTTGTGCTGCCTTCACACACACTGTTAATTTTTAGGTAATACAATTACCTCTTTCCTGATTAAATATAAAAATATAGTTGGATTTACAATTTTAAGCTTCAAGAGTCTTTTTATTTTGTTTCTTTCCTGTGGGACTTGGGGTATTGGATGAGTGAAAATATTTGCAACAGCCTCAGGTAGTACAGCTGAGTCTTCAAAATTTGACTTCAACGACATGAAAACTCAAGATTTATGTTTGTACTGATGATTGATACTTTGATAGTCTCTTAATCTTCTGTTTGAACTCTCACATGCTGGATTGATGGAGATAATAATGTCCAAAGGTTGAGTCGAAGGTTATATTGATGTGGGATTTATAAATTTGTTCTTGATAAAGTGGATATCCAGGAATTAGGTTTGTTGTGATTCCTACAGCTTCTAATTATGAAAAAAAAAAAATCTTCTCTCTCATCTGTTAAACAAATCTTTAGGATAAATGTTTCGGTTTGTACATGCAAGTCTGAGAAAGAGTTTTAACATTTTGATTAAACTTTCTGATTATGTTGAGTATTTATCTGTGTCGCAAAGATACATGTTCAATATACAAATGATTTTATACAAACCTATAGCTGCACCTCTGATCAAGTTTCTAGGTGGGAAATAGTGATTTTATACAATGCCTCTGATCAAGTTTCTAGGTGGGAAATAGTGATTTTATACAAACCTATAGCTGCAGATACCTCTGATCAAGTTTCTAGGTGGGAAATATTGATTTTATACAATGCCTATTGTATATGGACTGATGTATTATCCTTTGTCCATAGTATGAAGGCATTCCTGGAAATACAGTAGCTTCAACATAGCTTAGTCTGCTGGAGTATCATTAAAATGATATATAATATCTGACATATATTACTTAAAAACCCGACTCAATTTCAGAACAAAAAATAAATAAATTAAATGGTTGATTGCTTTTGGGTAAAATAATGAATACGGAAGTAATCAAGATTGTTTAAATTTTTGGGTGTATGGAAAGAATCTGTTTCCAGCAGTTATTACCAAAGATAGCCCTTCATATGGTGTCTTCTGGTAATTGGTGCAAAACCTTGGTGATCTTTAGGTTAAATTTGTGCCTGAAATTGAAGAAATGCCTAATGCATATTTGTTTTCATTTCCATGGTATGTCTATGAGCCATTTGACCTGCAAATGCATCATATATTGAATACAACCAGCAGCACATACTATCATTTCATAATTTAGGTTCAGCTTCAGTACTTTCTAATATATCCTCTTCAATTCTTTTTATCTTCTGAAATCACTTTGGCACTTATCTATGTCGAACTCAGAGCTAAACTCTACGTTTCTGTTCTATGTGGGTGTTCAGAACAGGAATATGGGTGTCAAAAGTTTACTTCATTGTTCCAAAGTCAGTTTATAATTATTCAAAATGGTTTATGTCTGGAATTGTTTTTGAAAGTAGAACCAAGAAACATATTTCATTTTCAACCCAATAAGGAATTACATAATGGGTGTTTGTAGTTTATTGTGCTCAATGACATTGCCAATTTGATGAAGTTATGTTTTTGATAACATCATACCATAGAAATTGGTAGAATAAGGTGTGTGAAATAATATCTTTTAAGAAATCTCATTGTACCAGTGGATTGCATAAACTTTATGCTCTAAACTGAATGTTATACTCTCTTTTGCTGATCTGAAACACATATATGCTATGTGTATGTATGTGATTTATTTGTAACCTGTCTTATTTTGACTTTTGAGTTTGCAGTTTTTTTGGAGTATATCGGATCTATAGCCTTCTCTGTCCTCTGTCTGCTCTTTTACAGGCTTTCATGAGAAAAAAAAAAAAAAAAAAAAATCCCCGCAGCATCTCGCGGGTTTAAGCACTAGTTAAAGGAATGAAAAACAGCTGTTTTCAAAATCATAGACTGTAAGAAATAACAAATGTTGTTGTGAATCGTCTACATGTCTGCTGCACGGTTAAAAGAAACTTTCATCAAATTGGATTACATCAAAAACACAAATCTTCCTGCAAGGTATTAAACACTTGCAAGATTCGTACTGATCAAGCTAGTTTCTTAATTGGTTATGTTATTTACATTTTGATTTGATTTTTCCCAGAGCTAAGTTTTCATGTCACAGTTGTCTGCCTTGCATGTCAGCATACTGTCAGACTTGGATAAATCAATTCTGAAGTTTTGTGTTTTAAGACCTGCTTCTGAATTTTTTATTATTATATTTTATTATTATAATATAGGGTATTATCGATAGAAGAAATAGATTCAGGAACTCTCTTGTTTTAGGATTTAAAACTATAAGCATTATTTCTATGAATGTTTTATGTTTCACTGTTGTTTTAGGAATTTAAACTGAAGCATTATTTACTTACCCTAGAATTCTTAGGCAGCCTAGAAGTATTCGGAATTATCCAATCTGTTTTAGTGGACAGATAGACTTGATTGATAAGACTATAAACCTCCTATATCTCTTTGTTCTCTTCCAAGTTTTTCTATTATTCTTTCTTCTCTATACCTAAGTTCTATGTTTCCATGCTCCTACATCATTCGCCGGATTCCATTTGCATTGTAATTTGGAAGCCTACTATACTGCCTAAGTTGCTGTTTCATACTTGACAGGGTTTTGGGATGAAAATCAGTAAAACAGAGGTGAACTTGAGGAGGCTGCTTGCAGCTGCTCCTCAGCAACAAAACCAGGCAAAACTTTCGCATTATGTTGCTACTTTACGAGAACAGGTAGAACAGCTAGCTGAAGAGAGAACACCGGAAGGCTTACCTAGAGTTTCAAAGGCTGTCTTAAGTGACTATTCAGAGAAGATCGAAGCCATTGCTTCGAAATTAGCTGCTCCATTGCCTGATTTGCAAGAACCACAGGAGTCCCTTGCAAGAATTTCGGTTAAAGCAAAGTCTTCTGAAACAGGAGACAATCAGAGTCCCCATTCTCCAGGTCTGAGAAGAAGATTTGTGCCCAACTCAAACATCCAAGATGGAACTCGTGAGACTCCTAGTGCAGATTCTTTGTCACCTGTCAAACTTGACGCTGCAGCTCAAGCGCACATTGAAAAGCATAGAAGACTTCAGGAGGATTTGACTGATGAAATGGTTGGGTTGGCAAGGCAACTCAAAGAGACTAGTCTCATGATGAGCCACTCCGTGCAGAACACTGAAAAACTACTTGACTCTACAGAGGAGGCTGTAGAAAGGAGCTTGGCTAGCACTGGTCATGCCACTGCACGGGCATCCGATATATACTCAAAGACCTCCAAGACTTCATGTTTCACATGGCTTTTGATGTTTCTAATGACGTGTATATTCATTATGGTGGTACTTTTAATTCGTGTCACTTAGTACGTGTATCCTTGGGTAGGAAGACGAAGACTGAGATTTCACATGGCTTTTGATGTATCTAATGACATGTATATTCATCATGGTGGTACTTTTAATTCGTGTCACTGTGTATCTTTAGGTAGGAAGATGAAGACTGAGACACACCTTCTTTCACCCAGTTCCTCTGTATAACGACCTTTAATGCAAATGAAATTAAAAGTACAGACCTGGCTGCTGTTATACACCTGCCAATAATAATATAACTCGAGTTAGAATCCAGGGATTCCAATGTTATTCATGCGGGGTAGAGTCTGCCATTTGCATTCTAGAAAATACGACAAAACTAGATAATTGTAATTGATCTAGCTGCGTGCAAAATCTATACTCGACTTTGTTATGATATTGGATGATTTCTTCATATTAATAAAAGTAATTGAAGAATTTAAGGATCGAGGTTTTGATCTTACTGACTGTGCAGCAAGTCCTTACATTCTAAGCTCTAAGCACTGGATAAATGTAATGGGAACATTGTAGGAACACAAGTAATTGAAATGCAGATTTCACCACTTGGAATAAAAAGGGAAGAAAACCAAAAATGAACTACATCTTCAAATTACTTTCCGAGTACTATGACAAGTACTATGATACAAAACTTCTTGTTATTCCTACTACTTTCTGCCAAGGAATAATAAAATGGCACGAAAGCAGGGAGTTGGTATGCATTATATATATACGGTTAAGCTGTAACACACTAACACTGCAGGGTTTTCAGCTTTTTGTCAAGCGAAGTGGATCAATTCTTGAGAAAATTACAGAGGTGAAATTATTAACGAGTCATAAGACCACCATTAGACTCTCCTTGATTGTCATGTGGAATTGAGGGTGAGTGTTTCGCATTGGCAGGACCGAATAGCAACTCCAAGCAGAAGTTAGGGCCACATATTGATCTTCCTTTCTTCCCAATTTTATCCAAATCCCGAACAGTGAGCTGTAATTAAGCAACCTTAAATCAAAAACCTGTAACTTTTTATGTACATTTTATGAACCTTCATGTTTCCTGGTGTTTTCAGGAAAGAAGGCAATACCTGTAGCAAGCTGTTCTTAATGAAAGCGGTGTTGAAGCAAGCGTAGAAGAGACGCCCTCCATTCATTTTTTGATAGAATATGACACGCACATCTCCGGTCACCTTTCGAAGCAATGTGATAAACCGACTTAGAGACAGACATTCCACAACATCGATCATTGAGACAAAAGTTTCTACTCAATAACCATTATCAACTTACCTGTACAGGCTTATCAAAGTAATATTCAAGATAGGCCTTCTGGTATAGTATGGAACTTTCTGTATCCATTTGAACAACAACACGAGGTTCGTCTGAATCTGATTTCTTGTCTTCTCAATCACCTTCAATAAAAGAGAGATAATAGCGAGGACTGCTCGTTCTCGAATACCCTTTCTTGATTTGTTTGCATGAACTCCTAGAAACTTCTATTGATGGACGATAAATTTGACCCGGAATCTGTTAACATGAGCAGGAAATTTACTCTTAAGTAGATAGAAGGAAATAAGATGGCTAAGAATTTTTTGGCGTGGCCACAGCTAGATTTCTATGCTAGCTAATCAGAACATAAAAAACAGCATATACCTCTTGCAACTCAGAGACCACAAAGAAGATCTTATTAATGTTACGTGTGTCATAACATCGGATTCTTCGTAGTTCTCTGCTACACGTCTGAGGTAAGTTGACTTCAGGAGGTTCATCATCGACTTCCGAAGGGAAAGAGAGACAATTTTCCCAGTACCCCACGTAACGACGTTGGCTTGGTATCGAGACCTGTTCAAGTACATATAGGTGGCAATGTGCTTCTTATTGTATCAGAATCACAAAAAGCAATGCTGAAACTAAGCAATTGATTGTATACGTAGAGACTCTAATTGTATCACTAAATAATGATCAGTGAAAATGGTTTGTTTCTGAGAACGAGAATGTGACTTTGATTTGTATTATATATACCTAATGTGACTTACTCCTTCATTATTGGTGGTCCGTCTATGAGCATAGAGTTGAAGTGCTTCCTCTGCTGACATCCCACAGTAGACTAGATACGCGCTTACCATTAGGCCTGTTCGGCCTTTGCCTGCCTGCAGCCAAATCATAGTGAAGAACAAAAATATTGGAAGTACATTACTACTGGTACGTAGTTGCTAGTTTATCTAACAAAATAATGTTATTGGATCAAACGATAAAGGCATTGTTGAGAAAAAGATGGCTTTTACTGGATAATTGGTACTCAAGTTGCCAAACATATATCTGTTCATTTATCAAGAGTAGATGAGTGTTTCTTGCTTGTTATTTCATCAAAAAGCAAGCAATCGGTTACTAAACTCAACAGTTGTTTGGTACATAAAACAAGGGGAAGCTCCTTTTGAACTTTTTTTTAGGGGAATCCACACTCCCCCTTTTACAATCCATGCACGATTCATGCATGTTTCCTTTTTTGGTAACTTAAATTTTGTCTACACTAACGTAAATTATAAGAATTTATACCAAAGAATGAAAGAGGGAGTGTGGATCACAAATTAGGGAGTGTAGATTTCACTCCCTTGTTTTTAGTATGGTGTGATTATTAAATTGGAGAATGGAATTAGATAGATCATATCGGTTATAAGGAGAAAAAAAAAATCAATGAAAGAGATTCACATATTTATGGTAATTGATTGTCTAAATATTTTTTTAAAATATGCTTACCATGCAGTGTATAACAGCAATGTTTTCTGGGTCACTCTTGAGCCATGATTGCACGCTTTCGCAGAAAAGCTTGACCATTTCAAGAGGTGGAACATGGTTATCATCAAAAGGATACCTCTCCACACGGCCATAGAAATGAGATGGAGCATAATGCTCTTCAATGCAGAGGTTATAGATCTAGAAAAACACAACCCCATTCATAAACACCACCAGACTACAAATAAAAATTACAAGAACAAATCATTAAAGGGTCATTGGTGTAATTAATTTAAGGATCGGACCAATACCTTGTAATGCTCTGGATGCCTCATATCAAGCACAGACTTGACCTGCCAGAGAGGATTTCGATACATTGCACGCATTCGCTCCGCAGGGAAAGACATTGCCAATATGCGGTCGGTGATGTAAGACATGTCAAGATCATAGCCAGCAACAAGCATTCGCCTCCGTTGCTTAGACACCAAGTTACGGATGTAAAAGCTGTTACTTAGGCATCTGATCAGTTGATGTTGTAAGGTTAGGCTTTCAAGCTTTCCTGGCGCCGGCATGGCTTCTTCCTTTGTTAACTTCATTCCCATTTTTGCTTGCGGATGGTACAATGGTGCCTAATCAAAGATCATGAAGAACTAATAAAATTCAATTAACAACAAAAATAATCCAAACTGCGTACCACTAAATTTGAATATGGGGTTCCTAGAAGAATGGTGTGTGTAATTGTGTACCTGCAGAGCTGAACATCAATTGAGATTTGGGTGGAAGGGATTGGATTTTGGAAGCAAATTCTAGGGCAAAACAGAATGAAACCCCCAATTCAAAATTTGGAGGGAACCCTAGAATTAGCGGGGAGAAAGAAACAATGTTTTGGGTCAGGGTGGCCAGAAGGTGATGACCTCCATTACTGTTAGTTGGGAAAGGAGAGAGGGGCAGAAAAAACCTGATTGCAATTGAGAGATCAGCGCTAAATTTGGGTTTCTAGGCCCCCAAATTTGGAGGAAAATTGTTGTGCCAAGAGAAAAAATATTCAGAGGAAATTTGGCTGAGAATTTAAATTAAGGTGTGTTTTGTGACTCTTAATTAAGACCGTTGGGATTGGCGGGACTGTCCTGGCCTAACTTAAATAAACTTTTAAGTTTTTATAGGCTGTGTTTGGCTGGTGTTGTGGTTGGTTGGGTTCGAGAACACTACTAGTTAGAAGCCTAATAAATCGTTTTGTAAAACACTCTAAGATAGAATTATACAACTGTTGAAGGAAATCGACTTTTGTTGCCTTATCAAATTAGGATTAGTTTTATGATTGTAATAGGAGAGAAGGTTCTAGAATTCCTAGTCCTACTCGGAATAGTTTTCCTTGTATCATTAGAACATGTATTTTGTAATCCCTATATATAGGGCTCCTATTCTCAATAATGGATCACACAATTCTCTCATCAATCTCTCTCAATTTCTCTCATTCTTAAACACGTTATCAGCACGAGCCCTAACCACAAAAATCAAAACCCAAAAACCGAAATCTTCTTCACCGTTAGCTTCACCACCGTTGCACCTAGCCCGCGCTAGCCCTACCACCTGCAGCTCTGCTGCACGCCTGCTACCCCCGCAGCGTCTCCGCTCCACCTTCAACAGCTACTACTAGCTGCAGCCCACACAACTGCCGCATACCACCGAGCCATCTAAGGCCCTCCCACCGAAGCTACATCAACTCCAAGTTCAAGATTTCAAGGTTTCAAGCTCCAAACAAACAAGTAAGTTTTTAAAATTAAAGTTCCCGCTTTCGGTATTTACTTTCTTTTCTTTTTCTTGGGGACTTGCAACCTTCCTTCTTCTACATCACACCTTTCTTATAACGTGGGTTCGATTCTTTGAAAAGCGGAATCGTGGGGATTCACGCTATATACGAACTAAGAGCGTTCGTGATCTTCGGACTAAGAGCGTCCGTAAACATCGATTTATGACCATATAAAAATTATTGTTTCGGTCTAATCCAAAAATTCTTGGAAATCGATTTCTTGGTAGCATAGCTCGGAAATCTTATTATTTATTAGTTTTCGTGGAAGCATTGACTCCGAAACTAATTTATTTATCCTTCTTATTTTCAGGATGTCGAAACCGAAGCTCGACTTTCCCATACTTGACTCAACTGGCTCGGAATATCATAGTTGGGTCACGGATGTTGAGAACCACCTCACTTCAAAAGGGATCCTACCAGTAATTCAGGCACCAAATCCTACGCTCATATTCGAGCTTACGGCTACAAATAATGCCACCGCCCTCATCTTGATGAGACGCCACATGGATAAATCACTCCGATTGGAATACATGGCAATCAAAGATGCTAGAGAATTATGGGTTGCGCTAGAAGAGCGTTTTGGAAATGTCCAGGATTCCCTCCTCCCCGACTTGAAGGTTCAATGGAGCAATCTACGATTCGCCGACTTCAAGTCCGTCGCTGAATATAATTCAGAAGCTCTATGCCTCAAAACCATGTTGGGGTTCTGTGGACAACCCTTCACAGAGCAAGAGCTAATTGAGAAAACTCTCTCCACCTTCCCCGTCTCAGCAATTTTGGTATCAAAGCTATACATAGGAGAATACAATGCTGGACGAATCACGAGGTTTCATCAGCTAATTGATGTCATGTCTGTAGCTGAGAAACATGATAACATCCTCGTGAAGAATTATAATTCAAGGCTTGTCGGAACTAAGAGCGTTCAAGAGGCGAATTATAATAATGCACCCAATGGAGGGCGCAAGGAGCGGAACCCTAAAATTAAGGGACACAACGGATGTATTGGTCCATACAACCGTCCTATAAAGGAAGGTAACCGTCAGAATGAAGGACGGACACGTGGCAACACATGGCAACGTGGGAGAGGAGGCCGTGGGGCTCCAGAATGTGGTGGAGCCGCCCAAGGCAGTGGGAATGGCGTCAATCCCTCTAGGGACGTCAACCAAGTGCAAACAATGCACCTCAATTAAAGGGAGGCAATCACAATGACATGTGTCATCGATGTTGATCAAGTGAGTATTGGTTCAAGCAATCAATTAGCTGCACGATACAAGGCATATAGGGACCTGAGAGAGCAAGAAGTCTATCTTGTCGAAGAAGGAGATGATGGTGATGACAATGATGTCAACCTCACAATAGCGGACTTCAAATCTGACAAGGAATTGCACAAGGATGCTGTAGAAGGAATTGCACAAGGATGCTGCAGATTTTGATTAGTATAGTCCTTTATTTTTCCAAGAATTATGTAATGGCAATTATGCCTTAAATCAATAAAATGACTTATTGTATTAACTCTTTCTCACTAGGCTCATCCAAGAGTAATTGTGATGTCTAGGAAAGGATTGAACTGAGAGAATGGTTTTAAAAGTGAGCATTGCTCCACCAAAATCTCGTCTTACCTTACTTGGTCACAACCAAATTGGAGTTACCAAACGGATTGAGTGACTACAATTTGTCTAAAGTTTGATTTTTATTTTGGATTAGATTTTGGTCAAGAAACTTTGATGGAATCATTGACTATTATTAATAAAGTCTCGATTTATTTTATTCAATGTCTTGGAGAGATTTTAATTTTGAAATGCCTCGTGGATAGTGCAACTACACATACAATCCTTCGAAATAGGCAACTATTCCTATGGATGACGCCTACTCGATCTTCTGTGACTACGATGGCTGAATCATCTCAATTGATTCATGGTAGAGGACCAGCCCAATTTATGTTGCCAAATGGCACAAATATAAATGTCACCAAAGCTCTTTATGCTCTTAGGGCAGGAAGAACCCTATTGAGCTTCAAAGATATAAGAGCCAATGGTTTTCATGTGGAAACATATTGTGAGAATGGACGAGAGTTCCTTTGCATCACCTCTAATGACTACAGACATAAAAGAGTCTTAGAGAAACTTATGTGTCGATCTAGTGGGTTGTATGCAACCACTATTTGAATCATTGAATCCAATCATGTTATGAGAGATGATCTATGGGATTTCAACACATATAGGCTTTGGCATGACCATTTGGGACATTCAGGTCATGATATGATGATCCGTATATTAAAGACTTCACACGGACATCCATTCTTTAGAACGAAAAGAAGTACAAATTAGATTTTGGACCGAGAAGGAGCCCCTGCGCCTCACGACACCGTCCCCCTACAAGACCGGCCTTCACCAGCAGGCGCCGCCGTCTCCCTGAGGCCCAAGGTTGGCTTTGACGCCACTTATGCTTCCTTGCTTCCAAATTCTACTTCTAAAGATAATTGTGACTTCATGGCTTAACCAAAATCCTCATTGGTTGTTTCTAAAGCCTATCATTCATTCTGCAAAGCCTGCTCTTTAGCAAAATTAGGATCGAGACCATCCTATGCAAAAGACACTAAAGAAAATATACCATTCTTGCAAAGAATCCAAGGTGATATTTGTGGACCTATTCAACCACCTTGTGGACCATTTTGATATTTTATGGTGTTGGTTGATGCATCGACACACTGGTCACATGTCATGCTATTGTCCACAAGGAACGCTGCCTTTGCTAAACTCCTAGCACAAATTATTAAGTTAAGGGCTCACCACCTTGATCATCATATTAAGTCTATAAGACTAGACATTGCTGGGGAGTTTACATCAAAAACTTTTGATGATTATTGCATGTCCATTGGGATTGAAGTTGAACATCCAGTTCCTCATGTTCACACCCAAAATGATCTCGCAGAAGTCATCATTAAACGACTACAAATGGTCGCTAGAGCATTGGTAATGCTCACCAATCTCCCTATTTCTGCTTGGGGCTATGCAATATTGCATGCAGCCGTGCTTATTCGTCTAAGGCCCACTGCCACTCAACCCTTTTCTGCGTCCCAGATGGTGATTGGGTATGAGCCTGATGTCTCACACTTACGCATATTTGGGTGTGCAGTTTATGTGTCAATTGCGCCGCCACAACGCACCAAAATGGGTCCTCAACGATGATTAGGCATTTATGTTGGATATGACTCTCCAACTATTGTCCGCTACTTAGAACCCTTGACAGGCGATCTCTTTACCGCTAGATCTGCAGATTGTCACTTTGATGAGACAGTCTTCCCGTCGTTAAGGGGAGATAAGAACATAAATGTTCAACATGAATGATAGGAATTGTCGTGGTCTGTCCCCACTTTGTCTCATCTTGATCCCCGAACCATACAGTCCGAAATTGAAGTGCGGAGAATTCTCGATTTTCAGAACGTAGCAGAATCGATGCCTGATGCGTTTTCTGATATCGAAAAAGTGAGGAGATCACACATATCTGCTGCAAACATGCCTGCAAGGATCGATGTCACTAAAATTAGAGGACATGACTCCATCTCAAGGGTACCTGAGCATGGCGCCAACGTCCCCTATATGGGTGACGCAGTGGCTTAGGCCATGGCTCCTGCCAGGTTGAGCGGGAGGCCCAAAGGTTCGATGGATTCTCGCCTAAGAAAGAAAGCTAGTTTGGCACAAAATAATCCATTAATCATCGATGTAAATAATTAATCTCATGAGAATATTCCGGATTATGGTTATGTCCAAGAGACATCATTGGGGGATGCTCCAATGTTAGAACCAATTCCAGAGAATAGGGAGATTTCCATGAATTACACTAGTGTACATGAGATGATGGATAGAAATTCTATTGCTATTGATGATGCATTTGCATATCATGTTGCAAAAGGAATTATAGAATATGATGATATTGAATCTCGCTCTGTCGAAAAATGTCAACGAAGAGCGGATTGCCCTAAATGGAAAGATGCGATCCAGGCTAAATTAGATTCACTGGCAAAGAGACAGGTATTTGGGCCTATAACGCAAACACCCCCAGATATAAAGCTTGTTGGCCATAAATGGGTCTTTGTTAGAAAGCGTAATGAGAAAAATGAGGTGGTTAGATATAAAGCCCGCCTCGTGGCGCAAGGTTTCTCACAACGCACTGGAATCGACTACGAGGAGACATACTCTCCCGTAATGGACGTTATAACGTTTCGCTACCTTGTCAGTTTTGTAGTTTCTGAAAAACTTGACATGCAGCTTATGGATGTGGTTATAGCATATCTCTATGGGGATCTAGATTCAAAGATATATATGAAGGTTCCAGATGGACTTCAACTACCCAAATCAAGTGGCTCTAAACCACGGAGCGCGTTTTCAATAAGATTAAAACGCTCACTATATGGATTAAAACAATCCAGACGGATGTGGTATAACCGTCTAAGTGACTACTTGATTGGGAAGGGATATATTAACAATGAAATATGCCCATGCGTGTTCATTAAAAGAACAAGTTCCGGATTTGCAATTGTAGCAATTTATGTTGACGACATGAACCTAATTGGAACTCTAGATGAGTTAAAGGAAACTGCTAAATATTTGAAATCTGAATTTGAGATGAAAGATCTTGGGAAAACACGATTTTGTCTTGGTTTAGAACTCGAGCACCGTAATGATGGGATTTTGATCCATCAGTTTGCATATACTCAGTAAATTCTAAGGCGCTTTAATGAAGATAAAGCAAAGCCTGTGAGTACTCCCATGATTGGTCGTAGTCTTGAGCCCAGAAAAGATCCGTTTGGTCCAAAAGATGAGGACGAAGAATTATTAGAGGCCGAAGTGCCCTATTTAAGTGCAATAGGCGCATTATTGTACTTAGCTCAATGCACAAGACCGGACATCTCATTCGCAGTGAACTTGTTAGCTCGACATAGCACTGTGCCAACACGCCGCCATTTGATTGGTGTAAAGACAATCTTTCGATACTTAAGAGGTACGATTGATATGGGCCTATTTTATCCCTACAGAGAGAAGAAGAATGACAAAAAATTGGATCGGACCCCAAGAGGCAAGTTGTCGCCGTCCATAGCGTGACCACCGGCCATGCTACCGCCACCGGCGCCGCCGCCGTCCAAGGTGGCTGGCATCCTCCTCCTTCCCTCCTTCAAAATAACAATGATGTTTTGATGGGTTTTGCTGATGCAGGGTACCTCTCTGACCCTCACAAAGGTCGCTCCCAAATGGGTTATGTCTTTACCATGGGAAGCACTGCGATATCTTGGAGGTCGACAAAACAGACCCTTGTTGCTACCTCCTCAAATCATGCAGAGATTATTGATCTCCATGAAGCCATGCGTGAATGTATATGGCTATGGTCTGTAATTAGACATATTCGAGGAAGTTGTGGTTTGAAGTCTACTACGGATGAACCTACATGCATTTATGAGGATAATGCAGCTTGTATTGAACAAATGAAGTTAGGTTTCATCAAGGGCGATAACACCAAGCATATATCGCCTAAATTCTTTTATAATCAGCAACAACAATCGCTTCTAAAGATTGAAGTGAATCAAATTCGATCAGAGGATAATGTAGCAGACTTATTCACGTACTAAGTCGTTACCTGAATCCACCTTCGAGAAACATGTGAAGAGCATCGGATTGAGAAAGTTATCCGAACTCCCACGATTGTAGCAATCAGGGGGAGATATCGACATCAGGGGGAGTTATGATGTCTACATGTTCGATCTCGAAGAGTGAAGCAAGTGTTGTACTCTTTTTCTCCTCCTCGAGCTTGTTTTTGTCCCACAGGGTTTTTCACTCGAGTAAGATTTTTAACGAGGCAACGGATGAAGTGTCACCACCAAGTTTGAGCAGCACAAGGGGGAGTGTTGAAGGAAATCGACTTTTGTGTGCCTTATCAAACTAGGATTAGTTCTGTGATTGTAATAGGAGAGAAGGTTCTAGAATTCCTAGTCCTATTCGGAATAGTTTTCCTTGTATCATTAGAACATTTACTTTGTAATCCCTATATATAGGGCTCCTATTCTCAATAATGAAACACACAATTCTCTCATCAATCTCTCTCAATTTCTCTCATTCTTAAACAAGAACTACTCGATCATGGAGCATATTTTACATCTCATTTCCTTACCTCCAGCATATGCCTCCATGTAACGAAGGCAGTTATGGAAAGTGACTGCCTAATAGCAGTGCAGGCTGTCAACACCGGGCTGAGCGATCTCTCCCCTTTGAGTGATTACAGACGTTAAAGGTTTACTGAATTCTAGTGAAGATGTCTATATTAGCTTTGCTCCTAGACAGGCAAATACAGGAGCTCATAGACTTGCTAGTTACAACTTTGATTTTAATGTCCATGATGAATGGTTTGTAAATGCTCCAGACTTAATATTGGATGCCCTCATGTACTGTTTGAATCGTACTTAACAATAAAACTCTCTTCCTTTAAAAAAAAAAAAACATATGGAAGACTAATATTTTGAGAGAATTTTTCGATACATATATCGAACCCCAACAATATTGGAAGCGATCAACAAGAATCTGTATGATTGATGATCAACTTAATTAACAATTTAACAGTACTAGATAGGTTTATGAGGCGATAGGCAACCAACTCCGAAGATATTTGATAATGTGACCTTCATTCTTGATTACGGTTTCAGAAACATTGCATGCATGTATACTGATCATGATGTGAATCGATGAGACATTCTAATGATGGTTCTTGACCCTAAGAATTGAAATCAAGAGTGTGTTCCTATGCTCGACATATACTAGGGATAGAATTGAATTTTACCTTTGAGTTATTGGATGCACTGAGTAGTGTAATAAGGTTTAAGAAGTACGTAATTAATTATTCTGTATTGCTTTTTTCTTTTTCTTTTCATTATTCATTGCTTCAAAAATTTATGTAATAAACGACTTCTTCACTTGAAAATTGAAGTAGAAGTTCTTGATCGAATGAATTGTTAACCTAGATAGAACTGGATGGATCCGGCTCCTCTAAAGTGAGCAAACCATGAATTTCGTGAAGTTCATAAAATCGATCTCCAACCTCAATGTAATCTAATGATTAGAAAGATATCCACGTCAATTAACGTAAATTTCGAATTCTTTTTTTACATTTTTTTTTTGAAAGAAATTTTGTTTCGCATTAACGTAAATTCTATTTTTTTTTTTTTAGAAAATAAACTGCAGTCATTGATCTTATCTTATTAACCTTTATCTTTTGGCCTATTTTCACGAACTGGATCAAAACGCAGCAAAGAGAGTGAATGAATGCTGAAGCTACTTTCTTATCACATACTCTCGCTAGGATTCGTGCTCTGCATCCCAACTTTGGTTTTGTCCATGATGGGTTTCTAATGGCCATTATAATTGTTGGTTTTGGAGAAAAATTTGATCCCTAATTTACATTTTTGTGTATCATCTGTTCGCAGGTTCCGAATTGGATGCCCTGGCTGTATGTTAGGTTAAGCGGCCCTGTCAGAATATATAGCCATCAACCCATACATTTCATGCATCAACAGCTAGTCGCTATTGATTTTCATGAAGCCATTGTCATTAATCACTTCTTTCAACAGAAGCAGTCATATGCTTTAGCCAATCACACTTTTTATGCACAGTTTGAGGTACATAATTGAAACTGCAGTTGCTCCTCGAACCTGATATGCATCCAATATTATTTTGCATCTTTATACATTAATTCTCATTGTGCCTGGGGCTGTAAAAATTTAACAAAATATATGCTTGATTTTATGACTGATATATAGGGGTAAATTAAAAAGTTGATTCATTTTTTTTTTTTTTTTAATTATGGAAACATACTAGTAGTATGCCCCGGTTCATAGATTAAGAATAGTTCAGAAGCCTAGTCTAATAATACATTTCTGCCCAGAGTAGTCTATGTCAAATAACAATACCTCGCCTTGCAGGCAATCTATTCTACATAACCTTAAACGCCAAGCACGCAATTGTGGTACGCTAAAGCTAAGTACTTCCACAAGACTCATAGAGACATTCTTACAAGCATAGACATAGATGCAAATAAAACAACTAGACATCTATAGGCTCCTACCCTGTAAAAGGGTCAAACCTCTTAACAAACCAAACTAGCCTAGAGAGTGAGACCAAGCCCAAAAGACTTTGTCCCAGGCCCAGGCCCAAGGGTACCAAAAACAACACCATAGCAGACTTTAATCTGCCTCTGCCAATCATCACCGCCGCCGCCGCCACAGATTCCGGCGGACGTCCCCTCCAACGCAGCATCAGTGCCACCTCCTCTTAGCAACCGAGCACAGATCAGCAGCAACCTGATCGGTGCTGGAACTGGGAGAGAAGAACAACAAAATCGAAACCCAAACAGCCAAAATTGAGAGACCGATTAGGATCTCCGATCTCAAAACCAACCGTCGCCACAACAACAGAGGCCTCCTATCCAGCCAATCCTCGCTCACCGCCGCTACACATACCGCACCTAGTTCAATCGTCGCTGCAAATCCGCCGGCTGCTCCTCCGCAACACCTGCTCCAAACCGCAAAAAAGAAACCCGCTCCAAGCCGCAAAACCTACTTCCCCTGCCTCACCTTTGAAACTCGCTCGACGACGATAGATCGTGCCTATGCTAGACTGACGATGAGGAGCAAGCTGTCGCCGTCGCTCTCTATACTCAAAACCCTAGGTTTTGCTAGCAAAAGATATTCGATGGAGTGCTTACATGCACATATCTTTTAAAAAAAAAAAAAAAAAAGTTGATTCATTGACTGATATATTATATATTAGGGTAAATTAAAAAAAAATTGAAAATAAACTATGAAAAAATCCTTAAGTTCGTCGGAACTGTTTACTATACTCCTCTGTCATTCTCATTCTCATGCCACCATCCAAAGTTCACAATTAATGAAAAATTTCTTACGTACATTTGTTTTGACAATATTATCACTACTATATGACACACAAAATAAACACAAGAATTTTTGGGGCAATTGGATAATGATTCAATTCCTCTAAATACAACACGAGTATTACATCAATTTGAATTATTACCACGAAGAATTTCTGTTTTTATTGTAGCAGAGAAAGATGAAGGTAAGGAATAGAAAGTTGATTTTGTCGTGGTAAGCTCTTTTTATTGGTTAATATTGATGTACACCAATTACGGTTTAGATGAATATACAAGTTTGATTGTCGAGTCATGTAGCATCTAATAGATCAAGGCTTTAGTTTAGATTTTTCGATTTAATTGCATGCCATGTCAAACCTTGTCTACACCTTTTTTTTATTTTTTATTTTTTATTTTTTATTTTTTATTTTTTATGTTAATTCTTCTGTGCTATAATCTCACCATTGGTAAACAAGATTTTTAGAAGCTGCTCCAAACTGCAAATATATCGACATGATTCTGTTTTATGATTTTCTCATTTTCCCAACTCCGAAAAATTGTAAAAATTGATCGGGTCGAGATTTTTGCGTTCCATCAGTTTTAGAATTATTTAAAAATAATATTTTAGGTGTGTGAAGATTTTGGTGATAAAATAAGAATGTACGATTTTGAGTGAAAAACTATGTGCTATAGTAGTATAGTCCACAGTTTTGGGTGGTAACCATCGTTTCGGTCAAATTTTTTCTCTGTTGGGAGAAAATTCCAGGATTGCTTCCCACAGGATTGGAATACATCATCTTTCAGGGTGGTACTTAGCTTCACTTGAGAAGGCACCGTTAGCCTTACTTAACATGGGTATTGTTAGCCTCACTATACATGGATACCGTTAGTGTCACTAAATATGGACATCATTAGCCTCGCTTGCTTGCATGAGTGTGAACTTAGACTTGGGCACCTTTAGCCTCACTTGCCAGGTTGAAACCCTGATTTTATGCTGCATGTGCCTTTGGCAATAACTCTTACTTTCGGGGCTTGAAGCCTTGGACCCGAGCATATGTAACGCTATGATGCTATCTGCTATCTGCTATCTGCAGTAAAATAGTAGTTGCGGCTGTTGCCCATTTCGAAATGGGCAAGAACTTCAAGGTCACATGAACTACTGTCAGTACTTGATCTCTTCTACCATTTATGATTAATGTGTGACTTCACTCACACATGCAGCAGTATGTGGTTCCCCATATCCATCATAACTGAAGAGGCCTTTGATGCAATTACTACTGATTGAGCCAATGACCTCATGAGCAACATGTGCCGCCATGCACTTGATCGATACATACTTTGGACAGAGAATCCAATCCAGGTGGTTTTCTTTCTTTCTATGTCTGGAAAACCAGTGGGCGATCCATCAGTCAGGTTCTGCGTGGGGCCTTCGTTCCAACTTGGCTTATATCAGTAGAGACTAACGGTGTCTGATAACGGAGAAAACACCAGATAGTGTTTCTCCATTCTTGAACTACTGATTAAAGCGTTGGACGATTTGCATGGTTCTGAGACTGTTATGATAGTTGCAGTAGTTCAGCCGTTCAGGTATTGTTTCTGACCTTTTGGCCTTAACTAGCTTATTGTAAAAGCCTAAAAGGTTAGTTTTGTGTTTATGTCGAGAACTCCATTGTTTAAGTTCAAGTTAAAAGTTAAACTCTAAACTCGAAAACACACTTAGAGAAGATCGTTAAAAGATTCTCTTTACAATCATTTGAACACACGCCATCTTTTAACGGAAGTACCCCATAGACTTTTCATGTCATCAAGTGCCAGAACTCAATAAATTCTATGATGTAGATGACACAGTACAAGTTGCAGACTCGTGCGAAAAATTCTGTGCTGCTCTTCCCTTTATAAACACACTAGTTAGACAACCCCTTAGACCAAGTCCATCAGGAAAGCTCCCCATTTCTCAAATTGTGCATCCAGTAGACAATGGGCATTCGTGTGACAGACATGGTCATTCATGCTAGGCAAATTATCCGGAGACATAAAAGCAGGTCTCATTCCGTCTCATCTTATTCAGAACCAACATCAACGGCAGCATTGGATGTTCCGAAAGGCTATTTTGCGGTTTATGTCGGAGAGGAAGACAAGAAGCAGAAGCGGTTTGTGATTCCGATATCCTACTTGAACCACCCTTTGTTCCAAGACTTGTTGAATCAGGCTGCAGAAGAATTCGGTTTTGATCCTCCAACGGGTAACGGCGGACTTAGAATACCTTGCAGTGAAAGCCACTTTCTTGATCTCACTTTCTGTTTAAATAGATAAAATTGCTGAGACCAGAGAACTTGGGTTAATGTTGTCGTGGTCTTCAGATCTAGTTGATATATATGTATGATTGAAGAATCCATGCTTTCATTTAAACATTTTAGATCTGCCCACTTATGCATGATTGCAGTGAACCCAATAGCAATGATGTTGTCAGCTTAACTCAGAAACTAATGTAACGAGTTTGGTTTTGTAGTGCTACAAGTGCTTTCACATAACCAAAAGCTATCGCCTGTTACAGTTGTTCTCCCCTAAGTAAATATGCAAAAAGGGTTGTTAGAGGTTAAAGACGTTCTCCCATATGATTTCTTAGTATGCTTCAATTGTTTTTTGAGAAAATTGCCCCCAAACAAGCCCTAAACATAGAAATACATAAACCTATAACTAGCAATGTGATGCAATGAGAGTGTTCCATTATGAGAAATACGATGTGATTTGGAAAACCACACTTGGCGCAGCATA
This sequence comes from Rosa rugosa, assembly GCF_958449725.1. Lineage (NCBI taxonomy): Eukaryota > Viridiplantae > Streptophyta > Magnoliopsida > Rosales > Rosaceae > Rosa > Rosa rugosa. The sequence continues at coordinate 20,564,007 of NC_084822.1, forward strand.
CAATAACACCAGTAAATATGTCATACAATAACGATGAAGAGAAGGCTCACAAGTGATAATTGTTGTCCTATATGTCATACTCATTTTGAATCCTTATTGCACTTGCTAAGAGATTGCCCTAGAGTAAACAAAATTTGGCAGGAGATCAACTGTTTTGACAGTATTAGAAGAGCTATGCAAATTGATTGGGCAGGATGGCGAGCTGCTAGTGGTTATTGCACAATGAAGTGTTACGGTGGAATGAATTGGAATGTCCTATTTACCTTCACTTGTTGGTATATTTGGAAATAGAGGAATAAAAATGTTTTTGAAGAAGGATTTCAATTCCCTATTAACCCAGTGTGGCTTTAAAGTGGCTTAAACCTAGTAATGGATGGGTCAAATTGAATGTCAATGGTGCTAGAGCTAATTTAAATGGGAAATTAGGAGCTGGAGGGGTTCTTAGAGATCAGCATGGTAATGGATACATGGATTTGCTGCTCATATGGGGCAAGGTCAGGTTTTGGAAGCCGAGACATGGGGCATGTTACTGGGTTTACAAATGGCTGCTAATCTTGGGATGGACAAAGTGGTCGTAGAATGTGATTCTAAAGTATTGGTTAGTCCAATGAATAATGGAGTTGATGATATGCATTCTTTGAAGACGGTTATCAACTTCTGTCTTCATCTACAGACTACAAAGTAGCTTCTCCGAGTGTGTGATAGATAAGCCACGTGTTTCGAGAACAGAGCACAATATTAACTTCTCGAGATGCAATCTATCTGCTGAGATTGGTGCTATCTATCCAAAAAAAAATAACACCAGTAAACTAGTGACGCAATGCCAAGATTTGCAATGGAATTATAACAGAGCACAAGTATCAGCATTATGAAAGCAGATAATACCCTTGAAATCCAATTCTACCAAAAACGTAAGATGCGCCGGTGTGTATTTGATACAGATTCCACAGAAAAACAAAATAGAAAAGTAAAAAGATCTCATACAGCAGTCAGCTGGCTGCAGACAGATTAGTAGCATTAATCTTGCAATTGTTATATTACCATGTGAAACTGTCTGAAAGGTCCATATTTTGCGTTTGTTAATTGTAAAGGATTCAAATGAAGACTTATTTAAATATGAGAAAGAACACAATCACAGAATAACGAATTTCATTTTTTTTTTCTTTTTTTCCATTTCATTGATTCAATTGTACATCTGGGTAGCAATAATGGATTAGAACCGGTAAATGACCAGGTATTTATGTATCTGATTTGGGTACCTATATCGCATCAGCCTTGATCAAAGTACTCACATAAGTCTGCATATTTTAACTGGCAACCTGCTGCAATGGAGGCCAGGCAATTTCATCATCGTCTGTATAGCCCTGAATGAAAAAATCTGCACAGTTCTTACGGCACCCATGATTATATGGGTTTCGAAACCGCCCATCTGGACCACGAAGATACCCATAACGAATAGCATTTGCCAGTTCATTAGTTGTGATATTTCGAGCTATCTGCTTAGAAGACATGAACATTGCATTATATAAAATATACCCATTACCTTGAAGGAGTTCACAAATGAATAATTCTACAAAGATATATGAAGGCTTCAAAACACATTGCGACTTTAAGGGGACACAACTCCAAAATATGAGTAGCTTGACTTCCAACAGAAATTACCCCCAACACATAATCTAGCCTTGGTAAAAAAAAAATGATAATTCTATTATTTAACTATGTACATCCCATAGGTGTCCACAGTTAACTATTCATTACCCTTATTTTCTTTAGTTTTCTCATATTAACCTTTTTTATAGCGAGGGTTCACATTACCCTTCTCTACATAATAAACTTGTATTTCAAATGTGAAAATCTAACTCATCAAATCCTGCTCCTCAAAACGTTATAATCCATTGGTATTTGCTCCGGCATTCTTTGTACATTCTGCCTAGTCCTTTACCACGAGGTATAATTTGACTCTAGGAAGGCAAGATTATGTACCAGTTTACATCCTCTGGGCATCTTTTACGGTTTTACCTGGTAATCAGGGTCTGGGATGTAATTCATCCCCTAAATTGCATTCAAGATTCCCAGAAATCAGGTACTAGGGCAATCTTTCCCTTGCCTTCCTCTTTTACCCCATAGGAGAAAAAAATAAAATAAAAGAACCCAGAGAAGAAAAAAAGGATGTGTGAAAAATGATAGAGCTGCCAGATTGCTGGACTGTCTGGGGTGAATTGCATACTTGAATGCAACAGCATATAATTAAACCATTTAGACAGAAAAGTAAGACTAGGTGTTTCATCTAATTATATGTACTTCAGTACTTTTTGTTTTGGGTGAGGTGCAAGAATATTGCTGTAGTAAGCTTAAGCCAAAGGACATAAAGGATTGTGTCTGTTACCTGAGATGCTTGTGCTGTTGTCAGAGTCGTAGTAGAAATCATAATAATAATGTCAATACACAGAAATGCAACAAGACTTGGATATTGAACTATCACATGATGAATCCATATTTCTTCTGTTTGCCATGCTGGCACTGCAGTCCAAATCCCTGACGATCATGAAAAAACAACTGTCATGTAGTTCAATTTCGTATAAAGAAAATTTATCAGAGAATTTGTAACGGTGGCATCAGCTTGTCTGATACAACATACTTTGAACTGTGACAGCAGCAGAAATGGTTGATGTCAATGTTCCCATGCAGATCAAAATAAAGAAATCTCGCTTGTTTCTCTGCAAGAAGATGATAGTGAGCTAGTGAAGCTGGTGTAAATAAAGGAAAGGATAACATAAAGGGCAAGGACAGATCTTCCAGGGTTCTTTTTTTTTTTTTTTTTTCTAAGAATAGAAGAAGAGTTTTATTAGATATGTGAAGAACTCCAAAAATTGCATGACAATGACAATTGCCTATTAAACAAAATCCCTTCAATCTGCAAGAATAACAAAAAACAGAAAAACAAATGTCCCTCAGCCTTGAATTTGGAACCCTAACCCCCATATTATTGTCAGATATCATTTGACTGCTTGTATTGCCCCAAAACACAGCCAACACACACTACAACTCCATAGATCTCCACCCTTCCCTCCAGAAACCTTGAAGTTTCACACAATATCGCAAATAACAGCATACCAGTCCATATTTTTTATTTATGATAGCCATAAGGAATCTCTCTCTCTTATGGAAACCTCCATAACCAAGTTTCTGAAGAAACGCTTCCTCTATCTTTCACAGTAGACACTACATCCAGATCAACTTCCTCAATAACTTTCAACATAAACATCCTTAATAGTTTTTCAAACATTAATAAGAGTGAAAGATAGTAAATTGGCAACATGCCCATAACAGGTTGAACTACAGTAATCCTTTCCTCAAATGAAATGATTTCTTCCAACCTTCTTATCTCTTCTAATCGTTTTCCACTAGTAGGTCCTAAAAAGTTATAAGCACTTACCCTTGGATCACCAACAATACCACAAAGATAAAGCCAACGCCTATAACAGAAACCTCCCCACTCCCGTTACCAAAGATGGAGCTAATTCTTCTACTTCCGCTTCTTGTTTAGGAAGACAAAATTGCAAGGCTTCTAGACTATTGGGGTTTGCAAGGTCAGTGCATGGCCGATGAAGAATTTGGGTCTTCCTCTAGGAGGGAACCCTAGAGCTATTGAATTCTGGAATCCGGTGTGACGAAACGGTGGAGAAGTGGCTTCAATGTTGGACAAAGGCTTTTTTTACCAAGAGTAAAGCTAGTGTTGATTCACGCTGTATTGGGCAGTTTCCCCCTGTACTTTATCACTCTATCTCCTAAAATGCCACAATTGTTCTCAGGTCAACCTTTTCAAAATGCCCCTACATACCTGAAACAAAGCCTTGGGAAAACCATATGATCAATGTGACTTAACTTAGTAGAGTAAAACGTACCTCACCTCAATTCTTCCCCAAAAGATCTTTACTATCATCCAAACTCTAGTCTCTACTTAAATTGCTTATGCTTACGCAGTTTAGTCTACTAGTGTCTATAACTGATGGGATTCTAATCCAATTCCTCAATCCTTGGTCTTTGAACCAAAAATGAAATTCTTACAATAATGAACTACCCTCTCTCTCTCTCTCTCTCTGCTTTGCTGGTGCAATAATTCAAATATCAATGCTGGGCCCCAGGTTTCCAGTCCCACTTCCACCCTCCATATCCTAAATTCCTATAACATGATATTTAATTTGCTCATTGAGGTGGTTGGCTCATGTTCCAGTCCAAAATAATATAGAAATGTGTAGGAGCTCAAAGATCGTGAAAGACTGTGAGAGCTCAAAAATCGTGCAAGGCCACAATCCTATGCATTATTTTCAGCGTCGTTGTCCTGCAACGCATAATCAGAAGCAGAAAGTTTGGAACCCCAGAACTTCAGAGAGATCCATGACCACTAGATTTAAAAATCCTAAACTTAAAACCGCCCAGAGTTCACCTCTACATTCCCACTGCACATTCCACACATATGGGACAATGACCACTTCACACATCTAAAATCACCAATGACCACTAGATTTAAAAATCCTAAACTTAAAACCGCCCAGAGTTCACCTCTACATTCCCACTGCACATTCCACACATATGGGACAATGACCACTTCACACATCTAAAATCACCAAGGTCCCCATTTTTCCTCACTGGAATTCATAAATTAAGAATGGTCTGCAAGACCACTCCGTCTTGCATTCAAGGCTTCTTGACTTCCACCCAATGACTTGAGACTACAAATGTGTCCAAACTCCACTCTACCCCAAAAGCATCAATCCTCAAATTAAAGTATGGGATCTGCTATTATTTTCCTTGAAGATTGGACTAACACATATTAGTCTTAGCACAAGTAATGCTCAAGTAAATCAACTTACCTTGCCAACACAATTAGATATCCAGGGACAATGATGGTCAAACTGTTCTACACATCGATTACATGTGGGGCAGTGTTTGGAGCGAACAGGTCTGATTATCTGAAACACAAGCATTTGAGAGTACAAGATATCAGTTGACCGCAACATCACAATAATCATATGCTTCATGATCAAATATCCAGTAATTTTGTTATCTTTAGTATCATCTTACAAAGAAATAGGAGAAATAGGACATTAAGTTCACCTTGCAAGTAGGACAAAGTTGAGACCAATTTCCCATCCATACAGATGAATTGTTCAAATCAATATTCAACAGAGGATCCTGAAATTGTCAGCGTGCCATTAGTGAGCTGAGTTACACAGAATCAGTCAAGAAAACACCATTTGCAACAACATTTTAGAACACTGATGTAACCTATAAGTACAGAACTTTTTAGCTGGTAAATAGATGCACCTCACATATGAAGCTTTTAAAATCTGAATCAGGAATTATTTCATCATCTATTTTTTATTGCACTACACATGGGTTTGTTATTGCCCTACTGCAACTGACTTGTCTTGGACAGTTCCATATCATGTTCTTTGGTCCGAGAGAGCCTTGATTTTTTGGTAGGGGGAGATTAAAGTTATGTGAGTTGTATTTTGACGTCTGTGTTTTAGGTAGAACGGAATAGAAGGATCTTTCACATCACCAAAAACTCAGACCCCATAATTCGACTCATAATTTGGTAAATAATTTTCCTCGGGCTTTCTCTGATTGAACATGAACAAAACATAGGGCATATCATCAGATCATATATAAAAAACTCATCATCATACTCTTGAAGTTTCAACTGTATGCCCACATGGGTGGGGTGGGGAAACTCCTGCTGTTGAAAACTCTTAACAGTTATAGTGTACTTTCTTTTCTAATTCGCAATACAGAGAACAGAAGCATACCTCTGTATCTATATGACTGCCCACGTCCCCTGCTCTTTTGATGTAGCCAGGATCTTCACTGCACGCCATTATGGTAGATAATAAAAAATAAATAAAATAAAATAAAATAAAAAAGAAGAAGCTTTAAAGATATTATAGTAACAAACCAGAAAGGAAGCATTTTGTACTAATATATGAGCACATCTATACTTATTCCCTAAAGTACAACTTTGCCAGCCTGGGACCCTATCTGCACGGTAACTAGAGATGTGACATCCCAAAAAAGAGTTGTTGTGGGGTTAAGTGCAGAGGGAATAACCTCCCAAACCTTTGGCCTTCAGCCTTTGAGAATGATACTTTTTGTCTGACTACAATGAGATGTGGCATCAGTTAACTAGAAGTCTAGAACCAAGCAAGGTTTCACAGGACAAGCCACTCAAAAACATCAGGCATCAAGTATATAAGTATAGTTCACACGCATCAACAATTGAGCAGCTGCAACTTATTGCTTCAGATCAAATGCAACTGGTTAATCAGTTTATAACTGCAGATCTCTAGTTTCATGTGATTGGACCTCAAGCCTCTCTCTCTCCCCTCCCTGTTGTCTCAGTTACTTAGCTAAGGAAACACCTTTCATCTCACGGGCACAATGCAACAAGAACTCCCAAGTCTTTTAGAGAGTGAGAACATCCATAGTGTATAGAACTCGTTGTTTTCCATATAAAATAAAGTGAAAATTTTGGTATAATTATTACACAATTAGTAACCAACTATATATATATATATATATATATATATATATACAGCCCTTCTTGGCTGCGGACGTCCGTTCCTAAGCTAAGGAACGGATTTCCAGTTTTGACCCACTTTTCGATCACATTTTCACATCTCAACCGTTCAGTTTAATACTGTAAAAAAACACAAAAGAAACAAAAAAAGGATAAATTCTCCAAATCATTTGTTCGGTCAACAGTCGTGTAAATTTTCGACTTTACCTATTTGGTTTTATCGTCACTCTGTTTCAAGAGTTTTCAACCTTGGTTATTGGTGCCAAATTTCATCAAATTGTCATTCAAGATCACATGTATATCGCTCATGTACGGGCTCTTTCATCTTTCCTCTTACCCAGAGACTTGTGCAACTTTAGTAGAGCCCTATATGTCCCGCTCACGTGCAACTTTCAACCACAATTCAACAGAAATAAAGCACTACTGACCACTATAAAGAACATGAAAATAAAGTGACCACAAAAGTCAAACTGATAACACAGGGATCAAGTTGAAATTCAACCAAACCATGGACAGAAAAGATTTTCCCTTGAACAAGTTAAAAAGAAATATGACCATAGCCATTAAGAGTGTATTGAATAGAAGGAAGGATATAAAAAAATTACCTACTGCACCTGTACAACATAATGAGCGAACCCACTGCAAATGAAATAGCTGCCCATCCCCAGAAACCAACAGCAGCAGTAACCTTTGTCAGATTAGGAGCTAACATAAGTGGTATGAAGTCAGTGACGACCCATGACTGAACATAAATCTATCTGCAAATAATCTAAAGAAAATTCAGAAAATCTTTGATACCTGCGAGAACTGAGTTCATAAAGAGAACTGTTTGACTGATTATTGTGCACAACAAGATAGGAGCAAAACCAAAATGTGCAATCTTCCCACCACAAAGTCTCTTTAACCAGTGGTTTCCTTGAGCCCGCTGCTGGCTAGACTGCAAAAAGTTTTCAGAAGTATTTAGCCAAAGGAACATAAGCGAAATACAGGAAAGTATATATGACGGAATTACCCTGGATACAGCTGAAAACATGAGGAACCATAGAGTTAAACAAAAAGGTGAGGAAAGAAAAGACGGCAAGTCACTTATACAAAATACATAATCAATCACCTTCACTGTTTAAAATCCAAATAGTCCAGCCACTCAAAACAGCAACTCTCCCATATGGACCACAAAAGCAAAAGACTTAAAAAAAATTAAAAAAATAACAAAGAAGCCAGGTATGCACTTATATTCAACTATTTTCAAAAATTCCCAGGCCAACTTAAACGTTTACAACTGATGGCTGTTTTGACTTTTGAGCCCATTTTTAATGATCAGATGCTGCTGTGATTTAGCTTACTAATATTTCTGTTTCCTTGTAGCAAATTTGATATTTATTCTATTCTAAGATCTATTGGAGATTTCAGCAGATGCCTTGTCCCCTGTATCTTAATCTTTAACTTTAAAAAAGCTTTTTTACTATCAAAAAGAGAATACAAAAGAGGTATTTCCTACATAGCAAGTCTACTGTGCTCCAATAGCAAGTTGGCGCCTAATTGTGCAAAGCTGATTTTTGTCATCAGCAAAATACCCCGGACACACTTCTATATCCATCGACCTTCTTGCAATTTAATGGCTAATTCCTCTTGACTTTCCATTTGTACCAAAATAAACCTACAACATTAACTAAGATTAGTATATTACCAACAATTACAACCACTAAACCCCCCCCCCCCCCCCCCCCCCGTCATTATCTCAACTTCTATGTTTCAAGGAAATTAGTTTGCTTCACTCAAAGCTCTTCTATGATTTAAAGTACTTCTGGAATATTCCTATGAATTAATTGTCAACTAACTGTTGTAAAATACAATTTTCCCTTTCAAAGATAAAAGCCGCAAGTGAAATATCTCCAAATTTTGTATTCCTACTCCACAGCAGAAAACTACACATCATTAGAAAATTGTATTTTCTCAAGAGGAAGCAAAAGTGGAATTACAAATAATAACTGTTGTTATAACTAAATCGTGAATGGAAATCAACATTTGGGCAGGCATGTGCTTAAGTGGCCGAAAGTAGATGAAAATCCAGACTTCCTTAAGCTTATGAAAAATACACCAAACTGAAAGATCTCAGCAAAGAAAAGAAAATGCAACTCATAACCAGATGGAAAAGTGAGAACCAATAAGTTTTTAGTCTATGCAACCTTTGCAAAAAGATAATTTGATATATCAAAATTTATTTTCCCAAAATACAACCACATACTACAGACGTGAAAAACCTCATATTCTGATATCTGCTTTTCAAGTCTTGTTAAGATTTGGTTATGAGAAATCTACTGGGGCAATATCAATACAGAATTACGTACGAGGAAAAGAGCGACACGCTGATGACCTTTATCAGATGCAATCTGAACAGGTGTGAAACCAGCATTGTCTTTCACCATTAATTCCTGCTTTGTGCCTGCATGAACAAGCACAGTGCAAGCCTCCACATTTCCTTTTAAAGCAGCCCAGTGCAAAGGGGTACAACCTAATAGCATAGGTTACACAACTCATCAGAAAACAAGGATTAAAACTAGGAAACAACCACAAAGTAAAGATATGATCTAACTTTTTTTGGCATAGCTAAGAAATGATTTAACTGATGGATGGTTAAAAGCAATGGCAAGGGATCCTGTAAAAGCAATGGTCAACTAGGAGTTGAAATGGATATACGAATTTGACTTTTGACCAAACTGTTTAAAACCAACCAACACAACCCCAAAAGCAAATAGTTTGAAGCGTGTCTGAGCACATCTCTGTCCAGATTCAGATAGCAAAAATTTAATATGTAGGGACAAAATGTAGGTTGGGCTCCAACTTGATTCAAGCCATCCCAAATCTTAGTTATAGCCACCACGATTGTAGGGCTTCGTGTGATATGATTCCAGATGTCTATAATGAAATACTATTTACCACGCTAGCTTATTGTTATATAGGAAAAAGAAATTCATTAAGAAAGAGAAAGAAGATACAGCACAGAGGATAAGAAAGCCACCAAAATTGGAATCTATAATTAAATGAGCCAGCCAAAACAAACAACTCAGAAATCTAAGCAACTAAACAACATCAAATTTGAACAAATATCAAAAAAGGAACACTCCAGAAACTCCAAAGAAACTGAAGCTTATATCAAAATACAAAATTCAACCCTCTCCCTCAGATCATCCAAGTCCTACACCATCACATCCTGAAAACCTCATCTCGCTTTCCAGCGAAATAACCAAATCACAGCCATCATAGAAAATCTTCCCACCACCATACCCTTCTTTCTCGCACCAAAAGAGTTGTGCTTTTCACTCAGTAGAGCCACACAAGGAGCTGGAGTGTCCAACTCAGCATAACCGTTTCTTGTTTTTACCAGATTAGCTAGAAGCTTCATAATTCCCATTGTCTTGTATTACATATTCCAAACTACCAACTACTAAACATGCTTAACCGCTTTCCTTTAGTAGAAATTCAGTTAAACTATTGTACACGAGCAAGCTAGTGAAACCTATTGTAATTCTTTTTCTTTTTTTCTTTTTTTGTAGGAAACAATATCTCATGTTCTCATGAAAACAAAAGTGAAAGCAAGAACATTTTTCTTTTTTTGGTTGATACAACCTGTCCAATTGATGCAACAAAAAGCCAACAAGCCACAAAGTGTACTGCAAATTTTATAAACATTTTGACAACATACATGTAATATTACAGCATATTTACGTAGAAACCAAAATGCACATTAGGTATACCTTCTTTATCTTGCCTCCCTTGGCTTGCATCTCTAAACAGAAGCAACCTAACTGTATCTGCAAATCCCTTATATGCAGCCCTGATATGTCAATATTCCACCGTTATAATAACGAATAACTAACTTTCCAATAAAACAATCTAACCACATTTTATAAAAAAGAGATGGAGAAAATTTCTTCATTATACAATGTATATAAGTAAGTCAATCATTTTCTATAAGATAACAACTACAACAATGTATTCAGTGATTGCGTCCTTGTACAGAAAACTACCAACAAATAAATAAGTTTACTCATTAGAGTACAAGTGTACACTGAGAATCAAAGATTAAAAAACCGATGTCCACAATATAGCTATTTAAACGCAAACTATGTCAATATGCCACCGTTAATTGCTTCATACCAATGAAGAGGACTCCTGCCCTCATTATCAGGTGCATCAAAATCAGCATGATACTTTGCAATGATGTGGTTCAAGAAAGATGTTTGCCCATACTGAGCAGCAACGTGAACTGCCTGCAGTAAATAAACATGTAATGAAACATAAAACTATTGGCACGATGTCCTTGCAAGAAAGACATTATAGGCTTTAATTCTTCAACTAATCTGAACATCAACCAGTAAACTTTAAGACCAAAACCAAATATATATATATATATATATATCAAAAATATGTAATCACCACTAAGGTAATTTTTACTGAACCGAAGAAAAAAAATCTATACTGATCACTGTTAACCAATAAGGCAATAATAATTTGAAACTTTTGTTACAACAACCATACTTGTGATGAACTCTATGAGCTTCTAAGTTTACTTCATATATATACTCACAAAATTGCATGCCTTTTGTTCAAAGAAAACATTTCATTGGACATGAAAGTTGCAGCATTCCAATTTATTAGAAAAAAAAAGGTAACCACTTGCCATTGGTTGACTTCAAATCATGTTTACAAAAAAAATAAAAACTGAAGAAGTAGGGGATAAAAGAAGCGACTGTTTTGGTGGTGATGAGTCATTAAAGTGGAAACTGAGATTGCATCATGTGATAACTAGTTACATTCGTAATAGGCAACCATGCGAGAAACAAGTGGGCTGTAGTGATGTTTGTTAAGCAACAGCAATGGAAAGAAAAAAAGTAATGGAGGTATCCATTAAAGTCAATCCATTATAACGAGAATATAATGAATGTACTCGGATGAAAAAGAAAAAGTAAGTTAAACAGTTGAGAATCACTCTACGAGTTGCAATCAGATGCACTAAACCCTTCAAGGCTTCAACTACATCTTTCTAATGGGTATTAACCAACTTAATTGAAACACTTTTTTAATAATGTATGCACAATGCATGAGTGTGCACAAACTGTGATTGTCCCAAAGCTAACTGCAGGTAACATTTTTATATAAGGAAATTCTTGACCCTTATTCCACATAGGACGGTAAGTTATATTGATTCCCGTTTGCCTCCTAAAAATGATTTCAACGTTCTAAACTCTGCTGTCACCATTTCTGTTATGTTTCACATTAAATTATCAGGGTCCTAAACACATGTTCAAGAAGAAGCAAGCCCACCAAGAAAACAGAATACAAAATCAACTCTATACCACAACTGATCTATTCCTCATCCCCAAGTCCCTCGAAAATTCTCCTACCTCTTCAAATACACACCATCCAAAAGATTGACAACACAGCTATCTTCCAGCACAATTCCCCTTTTTCTTGCCTCCAAAGAACTTATAACTCTTACATAAGGGATTACATGAAACTGATCTTAGCTGATTTTAGACTTCACTAATCATTTCTGCTATTAGTTCAAAGCATAACATAATAAAAAGCAGCAAATGATTCTAAACTTTTAGCAGCCATTTTACACGTCAGATTCAGATGGGGCAGGAGGCTCCAAGAACGCTGACTCCTCTAAACCATATCTCAATTATTCATCCTCCCATGAGTATAAGCCAAACTTATAAGTAAAATAAAAGAATAAATTAACCCAAATTAACAGCAGTACCTTATGAGGTAAGTTAGCTTCCGATTGTGTCCATTTTTATGTAAGAAAGCTCCTTTGAGTCTCTTTAGAAAGTAATTTTTTACCTCAAAGTAAAACTTTTCCTCTCCTTCACTAATGGGTTTGATTGTCCTATTCAGTTCCTCTTCTTTGACCTTCTTAGCTCTTCATGTTCTCTGGCTTAGTATACCATCTAGCCCTTCTACGGGAAGTCTAACAGAACTGATGACAGGACAGTATGGGCCACGGGGAATAGTAGGGGTAAAGTTCATGGCGCAGTCCTAAAGTTATTTTCCTTTCAGAAATACTTTTGCACAAAATGTTCATGGACCAAGGTGATTATTCTATCCTTTTTGTAGCGTTTGTTAGAGCAAAGAAAGGAAAACCAGTAAAGCAGCAATGTATGACAATAAAAAATTAACCAAGAAGCAAATTACCAACTGAAAGGAAAAAGAAAATTAATTAATGAGACTATTACCCGGTACCCATTTACATCAGCAGCCTCAACCCTAGCTCCATTCTGCAAGAGCACATCGGCGGCTGCGATTGCACCCTGCACGGCTGCCCAATGCAATGCTGTCTGCCCTATATTCTCGGTGGCATTCACGTCCCCGCCATGCTTTAACAACATAAACAACAAACAGTACAGCTTCAGCAATCAAAATGCCAAGCACAGAATAGAAGTATAGCTACATACAAACACAGAAATGCTTCATCAACAACAAACAAGCTATTCATTTCATCATTTTCCACACAAATTGCATGAAATCGTAGCAGCAGACTACCTGAATTATGTAGTGGGCGAGATCAGGGAAGTTATTGAGAGCAGCCCAATGGAGTGCGTAGTAGCCATGGCCATCAGGCTGGGAGAGAGAGGCACCGTCTTCCTCGACGAACTTCCTGAGTTTGGGGAGATCGCCGTAAGCAGAAGCAGAGAAGACGTCGATTATAGGGACCTCGACGGCGACGGCGACGGCGGTAGGGTTTTGGTCAAGGGGTTTTGAGTCCGATGACGACGACGAGACTATCTCTATCTCAGAAGAAACCATTTCACCACATAAGGATCCGGGTTGGGTAATTTTCAACTTCTGTGGTAATGCTAATGCCCCTATGAAAACTGAAGGGTAACGCTTCGGTTCCTACACCCTTCCTTCCTACCCTCCCAGGTTCCAGAAGCAAATGGCGTCGTTGACCAAAAACAAAATAAAAGTCTCCAAACTCGTATCTTTATTTATTTTTCAAGAAATAATTTAGTACAGTTCTTGGCTTGCTATATAAATTACTTGGTCATTGTACTCGATGTTGTAAATATTATTATCTATGTGGATGTCCATGTAAATACTCATTAGTTATGTACTTTGATGTAAACCCTACCTCTATATAAAGGAGGCTAATGAGACTGAATGAGAACACTTCTACTTCCTCCCAACTATTCTCTCTTCATATTCTTCCTACTTTATAACACGTTATCAGCACGATTTGCTCTATATATTATTTTTTCTTCTTTTTCTAATAACTCCATGATGATCTACGAGTTCGATGGTGCAACTTTGTTGCTTTGACCAATACTCTTGATCTATGAGTGTACTCATATTTCTGTACTTGTAATTTGATTATACACCTGCACACACTTTGAATGCTACAACAACATGTATGCAATTTCAATTTTTGAGTACGATGTGGATCTTTGATACACTGATCTCTTATTATGTTTTCTGCGAATTACTTTATTTCATGGGTTTTCTTTATTATGTTCGAGATACATCATGATTAGGCAAATTTGTTTGAATGATAAGTATTTACCTGTCTATGCTTCTAGATATGCAATTTGCATCAGAAGATCATGCACTTATATGCCTATATATAGCAACCCGTATATGATCATGACTATGCTTGTTTGGTTCGATAAGATGATATCAGTTACATAATTATGTCTCTAGTATGCTACGAAGTTTATTGTACCTAATAAATTGTTCAATACACAGGCCGATATTCCATTTGTTTATATTGTTTTGTTACAAAGCTGCCGTTATATTTGTTTATCAATCGTCATGTATGGACTCTTTGAATAGTTATGTTTTTTTTTTGTTACATCCTTCTCCACTATCAATGGCCAGGAGCATAAACCATGACTGATTTGTCTTCTAGCATGATAATTATGTTACTATTTCATTGTATATATGAAAATCATTCGAGATGTAAATATCAATCTCTCATTAACGGAAATATATTCAGGTATATATGTTTCATTATTATGATTGGGACTTTATTTGTTTTCTAATTCCTTCAATTTACATTTGTGATTATGAATATTGTAATCCAACGAGATCGAAACCTGAAGTTTCTTGATCCGAAAACATGAGGGCCTGGAGTTTCTAGAGGGTTATATTATCAAAATTGCAACCTGAAGTTTCTCAGAGCCTATACATTTAACGAGGGCCAGAAGTTCCTCAAAGTTATACAATGACCACATGTAGTGATCCCTGGTCATATGGGGGACCTGAAGTTCCTCAAGGGTCATGAAATGTAAATTGAAATCATGACATGGAGTTCATCACAATTATGCAATTAACGAGGGCCAGAAGATCCTCGATGTAATATATGAACTTACATATTTTTGATCCCCAATAATTATAAGAGGCCGGAAGTTCCTCAAAATTTTTAGGTATTGGGGTTCCCTCCTCCGCACGACAATGTGATTTTGAAGTTCCTCATCTCATTTTGATATTATGTTCTTGTGCAATTAGAGGAGTGACACAAGATTATCATATTTGTAAAGTTAAGCAGACCAGAAGTTCTGTGTACTTTATTCATTCATGGAACCAGAAGTTTCCACTATTTATTTGTTTATTTTTCTTCCCTGCAATTTTCCTATTCTGTTATATACTTTTGTTACAGTACTTATCTTTTAAATTATTTTTTTGTTACTCATACGGACCAGCAGTCCTATACCTCGAACATATGAATTTTGAGTGTAATATTTTTGAACCAGAAGTTCAAAATTTCATAGTAGAACCTGAAGTTCTAACAGTAAAACTCAAACTCGATCGAAGCTTTGAGTATAAAATATAAATTAGTTAAAAGTGAACTTGAAGATTCACTTTAGTCACCTCGAGCCTGAAGTTTCGAGCACCAAATTTATTTGAACCCGAAGTTCAAATTACAAAATCTTGGAACTACAGTTCATAGAAAAAAAATTCGAACCTGAAGCTTCGATTACACATATAATTCATTCATAGTTTATTTGACTTTATGTCAACTCGAACTAGAAGTTTCGAGTAAATTTTCATATGTCGATTGATACATTCTTCTTTATGCTTGCTTAAAGCATTCCACCTTAGAACCTGAAGTTCTAATTGTGCAGACTCGGGCCGTAAGTTTCGAGTATATGGACAATTTATCAAATAGCTTTAATCTTGATCAACCTCAAACCTGAAGTTTTGAGGGGATTTTATTGACACAAATTTAAAAGTAAGCAGATATTTGACCGTTGGTTTATGACGAATGAGTATGAGTATACCCCAAATTTGTGATCGTGACTTTTGTAATTAAAAGAGATCAGAACTTGTAGTTCCTTGATCCTTAATTATATGAGGACCTGAAGTTCCTTAATGATCATACTAACTAGATGACCATCTAAAGTCCTTCACTCATAAGTTATGGTCATGAAGTTTAAACTCGACATTTTGAGTATATTATTTTGGCCAGAAGTTCAAAATGCATTTGATGTTAATCTACATCAAACAACAATACAATAATTAAACGTCATGTTTTACCTGTATAACACGGACTAGAAGCTTCGTGTATATCCTGTGAGATCCACTGTTCAATTCTTACAAATTGATTTGTGTCATCTTCAAACTTATGTTTTGAGTGACTTTCAGGCAATGCAATTTTATCCATGGTGTCCAGAAAACATTATTAAGGCTTATGCCTATGAGGCTAATATAACAATCATCTCAGATCTTACATATCTGATTGATGGCTCCAGAAGAGCACACATATATTGTCTCGTTGCATTTTGTGCCTCCAGTATAGTAAGAAAGCCGATTGCCATGGCTATACCATGAAATGCCACCAGAAGTGGATCATGGCAAGAGAGAAATCAGGAGACAATGTAAATACTGTCTAACATCCACAGATGTGAGGAAATTAAAAATTGGGCGTGTGTGACCTGTGGTACACTATATGTGGATGTTTATCAAGCCATTTTCAAAATGTCACTAGTCAAATTAAATTGCATTGACTAATAAGAACATTGAGATTATCACACATCCCTGATGTCTTTTGCTTACAATAAGCAAAGTTGAAAGCACTATTGTGTTATTCCTCAGATTTATTGTAACCTCTGAGTCCCCATTGAAACTAAATGCTTCTTAATCCGATTATCTAGGAACCTGATGTTCCTGAAGAGATTGTTATAAATTGAAAAAATTGAAACCTGAAGTTTCTTGGATCTCCAATTATATGAGGGCCTGAAGTCCCTCCTCTTTATGACTACACAAATATATACGTGACAGTGAACTTGAGGTTCTCCACGTGATAAAGTTACTCTTTTATTATGGATTGTAGTCTTCAACTCAAAATTTTGAGTATATCATTCTGGCCAGCAGTTAAAAATGAATTTGGTCCATTCCAATTGTCAATATTTCACAATTGATGTTTACTCAAGCTAAGGTAACACTCATATCAAGAGTTGTAGATCTTGATCTATGGCTCTAAATGAGCTACTATCATGTTACCAAATTTGAAATATTAACGCACTAAGTACCTTCAATATGGTTGGAGAAGACTGTTTTGCTACCTCATATATACTGTGTCAAATTTATACAGTAAATTTAGGCATATAATGTCATGAACCAGAAGTTCATTGAACCAAATACACTATTTTGGCTTGACCAGTTATGTCATCTTTGTTGGCCATGTTGCATGGAATCACTTACAAGTTTTGATGACTACTAACCTTACTCACAATCAAATTGTTTATTTACCACATATTTGCGAGTTGTCACTTTAATGAGACAATCCTCCTGCTATAAGGGGGAGAAATATTGTTCCTGAAGAACGGTATGAATTGGTGTGAGACTTTTTCCACCATGTCTCATTTTGAGCTTTGTACCTAAAGTGATAATGATATTACTTGCAAAATAATTTACTTGGATTAAAATCCTTAAAGCATAACATGATTGCATAGACAATCTAGACCAACTATGCATGGTAGCAGACATGTTGGTCCAAATGATATGGTCGTTTGAAAAGAATGACATAGACCAATGTTGGTCCCTTGTAAAATCGATGATGTCTTGGTGAGACTATTTATCAGTATAGTATATGCTTATAAACTAAATGTTTTTGGTCTAAAACTTTGTATGGGTTCGCCACCAACCAATAGATTTCTTCACTCTAAGGAAGTGATATTATCAAAAACATGTTTACAAGTGGTCAAAATAAGAAAGTATCCCCGCCATTAGGGGGAGAGAAAACTAATGTTATTAAAAGAATGGCGTGAATTTGTGTGGATTATATCCACCAGGTCTAAAGTTTTAAACTCCAAAAAAGGGAAGATCATACAAGCCCCTATAGTGCTCGACATGAGATTATACGTAAAAAGATCCACATTCTACATAATTCATCTATGAGAGATGATTGTTCTGGAAGTGACAATGTATGCCCCAGAAGTGGCATGGGTACCCAATATCAATAAGCTTATTATAGCTAATGCATGCATGTTAGAATGTGTGGGATCTATGATTAATGATCATCGATGATAATTTACATTTGGTAGCTACCAAAAATCATTAAGGGTTGTATTGACGCTATACCACGTTTCATTATGAATGTCGACAAAGTATATTATTGGCCAAATTGGAAAGAGGCAATTCCAATGAAATTGGATATTTGAAACGTGATGGAATTCTTTGACCTTTAACCCTACAAGTTACAAAAGGGTATTTATTAAAGTGAACAAAAATCACTATGACACAATGTCTATTTATCGAGACATGAGATTATGAATATCTTCCCTTATACGAATGACAATTTTCTATAAGTACAGTGTTACATATAGCTGTTATATTGACGAGAGATTTATGGCATGTTGTCACCGTATATTATGAAGATCTTAAAGATATATTGCTAAAAGCAAAATCTCAAAAATAAAGCGTCATTATAAGCCTATTGCTTATCAAATCCTTGAAGAATTCAAATGCAAGTCCATGAATGGTTGAAAGAGCCTGAAGCTCACTCGTGGAATCAAAGAGTCTAAAGCTGGCTCATATGTACTCATTTCGTTCTTGTCAACGTAATCTAAATTGCCTTAATGAGTACTATGACGAGACTACTATCGAATTCAAATTATGATTATAATGTTGAAACACATTCTAACTTTCACAAAGTTATGAATTATTTAGAGCTCTTGAAGAGCTTAGATGAAACGTATCAATACACAAAGATATTGATGTGTAAGGCTAGGTATGCCATGATGATTTTCAATGTTTTAAACTATACAAAGTTAAATGTGTTAATTTCTTTATATTGTTTTGCTATTACTTGGTGTATGAATTTGAGCATATGAGATTGTTTCTAACCTTATTAAATGAGGTAAGGCTTGTTGAAAATCATCTAGCTTTGTTGGTATTGCTTTAACTTTGCAGGTATGAAAATTTGTGATGAGACCCTATATGCAAAGCACACATGGTCTCACTTCAGTGATAGACACATCAAACTACTATACATGGTACATGTAGCTTATCGCATACATTAATGAGGCTTGCAACAATCAGGGGGAGCATCCAGAAGCATGCTACCTAGGACAAATGCGCGTTGTGCTCTTTTTGTCCTTCGACCAGGGTTATTTTTGTCCCACTGGGTTTTTCTTACCTGGCAAGGTTTTTTAACGAGGCAACAATAAGCGCGTCCAATACCATCATTCATTGGTGGACATCCAAGGGGGAGTGTTGTAAATATTATTATCTATGTGGATGTCCATGTAAATACTCATTAGTTATGTACTTTGATGTAAACCCTACCTCTATATAAAGGAGGCTAATGAGACTGAATGAGAACACTTCTACTTCCTCCCAACTATTCTCTCTTCATATTCTTCCTACTTTATAACACTCGACTGTTTCTTGTAAATGTAAGGCTTAATAGCCAATTGACTAATTTAGAGTGTGGTGTTTTTTTTATGATATTATTAGGAGGAGATAGAAGTGTTTTCATTCAGTTGTCGGTGAGCTGTGACATGTTGGTAAGTTATAATTTCAACATTGTAAAGTTCATGGGTTCGATTCTCATTATAAGGGTGCGGTGGGCTAAGAGGTTTTTTTTTTTATTAAAAATAAAAAAATAAAATTAAAAAGTGTTCTCATTCAGTCTCATTAGCCTCTTTTATATTGAGGTAATCTTTACAAAGAGGGAGCTATGATATAATCATAGATTCCCATTCGATTAGGATATAAAGGTTTACATTCAAGTACATAATTAATGAACATTTATGTGGACAGCCACATAGATAATAATATTTACAACACTCTCATTTGGATGTCCACCAATAAATAATGGTATTGCACGCGCTTATTGATGCCTCGTTAAAAACCTTGTCAGATAACAAAAACTCAGTGGGACAAAAAGAGCAGCCGCACCAGCCCCCTTTCAAAAAAAAAAAAGAGCACAATGCTCATATGTCCTAGGCAGCATATTTCTGGATGCTCTCCCGGATGAGAATCTCTCCCTGAGAATCTCCCCCTGATTGTTGCAAGCCTCAATTATGTATTTGATAAGCTACATGTACCATGTATAGTGGTTTGATGTGTCTATCACTGAAGTGAGACCATGTGTGCTTTGCATATAGGGGCTCATCACAAATTTTCATACCTGCAAAATTATAGCAATACCAACAAAGCTAGATGATTTTCAATAAGCCTTACCTCGATCATTTAATAAGGTTAGAAACAACTTCATATGCTCAAATTCATACACTAAGTAATAGCTAAACAATATCAACAAATTGACACACTTAACTTTGTATAGTTTAAAACATTGAAATATCATCATGGCATACCTAGCCATACACATCAATATCTTTGTGTATTGATACGTCTCATATAAGCTTAAGTAATTCATAACTTCGCGAAAGTTAGAATGTGTTGCAACATTATAATCATAATTCGAATTCAATTTCGTAGTCTTGTCATAGTACTCATCAAGGCAATTTAGGTCGCGTTAACTATAATGGAATGAGTATATATTTTTTTTTAACTGTGTCAAGGGGAACCCAAAGGTTTCCTAGGCCCAAGATAAACCCCTTCGGCGCATGTGAAATGCTTCAACTGTGCATTGCAGCACAGTGTCTGGCCACTTGGAATGAGTATATATAAGTTAGCTTTAGACTCTTTAATTACATGAGTAAGCTTCAGGCTCTTTCAACTATTCATGGATTTGCATTTGAATCATTCATGTATTTGAATCCCTAAAGGATTTGATAAGCAATACGCTTATACTGACACTTTACTTTTGAGATTTTGTTTTTAGCAATGTGTTTTTAAGATCTTCATAATATACGTCATACGATGACAACGTGCCATAAATCTCTCGTCAATATAACAGCTATATGTAACACTATACTTATAGAAAATTGTCATTCGTATAAGGGAAGATATTCATAATCCTTGTCTCTATAAATAGACATTGTGTCATAGTGATTTCACTTCTTCACTTTAATAAATACCCTTTGTTAAAGGTCCAAGAATTCCATCACGTTTCAAATATTCAGTTTCATTAGAATTGCCTCTTTCCAATTTGGCCAATAATATACTTTGTCGACATTCATAATGAAACGTGGTATAACATCAATACAGCCCTTAATGATTTTTGATAGCTACCATATGTAAATTATCACCGATGATCATTAATCATAGATATCACAAATTCTTATATGCATGCATTAGCTATAATAAGCTTATTAATATTGGGTACTCATGCCACTTCTGATGCATACATTGTCACTTCTAGGACAATCGATCATCTCTCATATATGAATCATGTAGCGAATGTAGATCTTTTTACTTATAATCTCATGTAGAGCATTATAGAGGTTGTATAATCTTCCATTTTTAGGAGCTTAAAACTTTAGACCTGGTGAATACATTCCACACAAATTCACGCCATTATTCAAATGACAGTAGTCATTCCTCCCTATAACGGCGAGAAGGCTGTCTTTGATTCTTCTTTGATTCTCCACCAACAAACATCTCTTCAAAAAAACTCATTCTCCCCCTAAAGAGAGGTGCTGTAGGGAGAGAAATAGTACATATCTTCATAAAATGACACATCCATGGTGATGTAAAATTTTTGTGCAGGTGGGTGATAACACTTATAGCCTTTTTTATAAGAACCATAGCCTATAAAGACGCATTTGAGAGCCCAGACATCCAACTTTGACCTCTGATTTTTGGGTACGTGGACAAAGGCAACATAGCCAAAGACACGGTCAGGAAGATTATAGAAGGAAGGAATAGAGACATAGGTTGACATGGGTTGACATGACTTCAAAGGGAATACTCCCCTAAAGAACACTAGAAGGAAGATGATTAACAAGATGTGAGGCAATCTAAAAACTGCTTCATCCTATAGATATTTGGGCATATGAGCACCAAATAACAATGATCGTGTCATGTCTAGGAGATGACAATTCTTACGCTTAGACACGCCATTTTGTTTAGGTGTTTGGAGACAAGTGGTTTCATGGATTATACCTTATTCTTGAAAATATTCCTGAAAATCACGATTAACAAGCTCCTCCCTCCCATTATCAGAACAAAAAACTTTGATATGACCATTGAACTGTGTTTGACTTATTTATTGAAAGGCTTGAAAAGCATAAAACACAGCATCCTTAGACTTAAGCAATGATATCCATGATAATCGAGTGCAATCATCAATAAACAAGACAAAATAACGCATTTCATAAATAATGGGTTCTCTAGAACGTCCTCACACATCAAAGTAAATAATCTCAAAAGGCATAAAACTTTTATTAGAAAGACTCAATGGATAGTTGACTATAAGGCTTTCTGCCAAAACACAAGTTTCACAATGTAACGAAGACTCATCAATGCCAACGAATAAAGATTGTATAGTTTTTTATGCATTACATTGAATAAAGGATGCCCTCAGCGTCTGTGCCATAACCAGACTTCATTAAGCTCTCTAGAATTTGAAGTCAAAGCAACTAGGACCAAGGTTCTAAAAAACGGCTTAGGCGGCCGACTAGGCGGCGCCTAAGCGCTAGTCGCTGGGTCACCGATCGGATTTCTACCTAGGCGATTGCTTTGGGCGGTGGGCTCCTCGGCGGCCGCCTAGGCGGTCTAGGCGGAGCCGCCTCGGAGCTGGGCGTTGGGCGCTAGAATTTTTTTTTCTTCTTTCTGATCATCTTCTTCAAAAATCAAAACCTCAAAGATTGAAGCGGTTTCTCATTCTTAGACCTATGAAACCTCTCTAAACTAACATCTGAAAATCCAGACCAGTAGACCACTCAAAAATGAAAACCCAGTCTCACTCGATGTCGACGACAGTGAAAATGAAATCAAAAGAGGGATTCATTATAGATTGAAAATTACCATATCTAAATCGAGAGGAAAACGAAAAGGCACGACGAGATTATTGAAGGGGAAAACAAGAGAAGGATTTGGCTACCATTGAAATGGCGTTGCTTTCTCTCTCTGTTTTTTTTTTTTTTTGTCTGAGTTGCTTTCTCTCTCTGTTCGTATCAGAGGCCGAAGAGGATGAGTTTCTTGTGGTGGTATAACTGCACAAGCTATAATTATGGCACATGTATGCCCTATGATTATGCACGTGTATTCTTTCTCTTCTACATTAAATCACTTTGTTTTTCATTTTTTTTCTTCAAAATAATCCCTTTATTCCAATAAAAAAATAATAATCCCTTTATTTTCTTTAAAAATAAAAAATCTAGTCTATAATTATAACGCCTCTGTCAAAATAATACGTTTTATAATTTTATTTATATAATTATATGTCATAAAAAATTAAAAATAAAATAAAAATAAAAAACCGCCTAGTCCCCGCCTAGGCTCCCGCCTAGGCCTCTAGGCGCTAGGCCCCGAGTCACCGCCCGACTAGCGCCTAGCGTTTTTTAGAACCTTGACTAGGACATTCTTCTTTGGTTTCTCCCTGGCATAAGCTTGATCCAGATGAAATAGTCTCCCTTTCAGATACCCCTTGCCGATGACTTCCCTAGTTAGAAGATCTTGAAACACAACATATATACATGGGAAAAAATGTCATAGAGCACAAGGATTGAACATTTAGTTGGGAAACTGAGATTAGGTGGTGAGACAAGTCTGACATATACAAAACATCATGCAAAACTAAGGTAGGTGTGACTCTTATAGACCCAATACCTAGGGACAGGGAAGGAGTCACCATTGGCATTTGTAACATATAACACATTAGGGGTGGATAAGGTAATGAAATACTTCCTATCATAGGTCATATATATGATCTAAAGCACCAGAATCAATAATCCAAGAAAGTTAGAAATTTTTAAAGCCATATTAATCTTACCAGTACCTCTACCAACCATTGAGACTAAGGCTGGCAATCACGGAATATGGTATGATTTGGCCCAACGACTCTGACTTGATGCACATTTACGCAAGCGTACATATGCTTGTCAAGACAGGGAAGTATTATGCCTAAAATTATCGTACCACGGGGATTAGTGGCTAACCCACAATCCTTGGGTAGTCGGAACTAAAGTCACTAAGCAAACAAAGAAAATAAAACAAAATAAAGAAAATGCTAACTTAAGGCACCAAGCCTTAGCAATGTTCGACTTTGGTTCTCACCAAAGCCTAATGGTGGATATGCACAAATGAGTCGAAGTTTGTAGGGAGTTTGAATTGAGAATTAACTAAATTGACCACAAACAAAAATCAAAATTAGACTAGTTAATGAACTAGAAAATTAAGTTGGATTTTCAAATGATGGGAATATGGGTGTCGGGTGATTCACGCTAACTATCTTGCCAACATCGATACCAATTTCATAAATGCATTTCCTAATGTGTTATATAAGTCCTGTATTTAGTACCGATCAAGGCTGCTAAACCAATTATCCTTCCAGTGTATCGATTAAGGACACAATCAACTCTCTGATTTGGGCATTACACTGGTCAAGACCGTAATATCCAAAATTAGAGGCCTAGAGAGCAAGATAATAAAGACCCAAGCAAGCTTAGCTACAACTAGTGGCCTACAAAGTTAGTCTTTGGATTATGTTTCTTTTTGCAGTCCTCTGTTTTATTGTGGCCTTGTGGGAGTTAGTAAATTCTAGTAGTGGTGATGGTGCCTTGAGTATTCTCAAGGATTCTTTCTTGAATTTGATCTGTATTTTTCATGCAATTTAGAAAGCTGAGGATGCCAATGATGTTGAAAAAACTTCCGTGAGATATTTCTCTAAGGAAATATTTTCCTTTCTTTAATGATATTTATTTTCACATTTATGCAATTTAGGTTGTTAATACAGAGGCTGGACCTTTTAGCAGACATTGGACACTCGTTCGTGACATCAACAAATCGTAATGGCCTCTCCTCATCAGATGGTGCCGGGCAAATTTTGATACCTTGATCCTTATATATATAAAGTAAGCATTTCTACTAGAAGTAGCGAGCAATGTTAAATAAGAATTTGAAATTCCTATCTTTACCTTTTAGCTGAGTAAGATTTAAAGTTCCAATGAAAAGTGGAATTCGGTTAATGATGTATTAATTCATCAAATGCTAACTTCTGATCCTATGGTTACTTGTTTTCTGCAGTCTAATTCTAGGAGCCTTGCTCAATCATGTTTTGATGAGCACTTTGTCCAAAGAATAGTTCATATTTGTATCTAACATCGATCTCTTTGTATGTATATCTAAGCCTTCCTTTACTGCTTCAATTATATGCCCCAGGATTATGTCTTAATAATTTCTCTCTTATACTCTTGTTGGTAAATCTTTGCTCACACATCAGCCTTCAAATACTCTTCTAAAACGTAGGCAGAAGTGTCAAGAGAATAGCACAGAATCTAATGTTATCATGGGTGACAAAGGCACCAGTACAGGACATTGGTGAAAACGGGCCCTCTCTCCATGTGCTCTTGGATCAGATGGAAATGGACCATCTAAAAATTCTGAGATTAGTCTGGAGAAAAAATTAGTTTCATCTTGTGATTCTGTAGCTACAAAATCATCTCTGGATGATCAGAATGTGAAAAGAAATACCACTCCTCTGACCAAAAAAGTAATGTGAATAGGATCATCGATAAGGAACATTCCAATCATCCCAATACATACAAATAAAATAAATTTGAGTAAGCAATGTGATTAGATTGTAAATTTTTTGTTTTTGAATGCCCGACCATGTTAGTTAACCAACTGTGTGAAATATATGTTGGACCATGAAGTACATTTTTATTTGTTGCTACTTCCCTAGGTATTTGGTTATTGTATATGCAATATCTCGTCTCTAGTCAGTTGTTAAACATATTCTTCATGTATATTTCCTGCATGGATTATCCTTTTCTCTCTCTTCGCTTGACCTCAATTATTGTGACCCCAATGCTTCTGCTCATTTCCCATTCAATTGGCAGATCACCTGTGATAGTAGTGGGGATGTTCAAGTAGTATGCTTGGAAATTGATAGTAGGGAAACTTTAACTGATGTCTCACTGTTAATGTCTAAAAGTTCGGCGGTAGCTGAACCTTTGTTAACGCTGATCCGGTGGGCGGATCGATACTTGTGATGTTCTCAAAGCTTCCGCTACCTGTCAAGTAAAATACAAAGGGGCGTCAGAGGGAGACCGCGCCGGGCGGTCTTCAACTCTCCGATGCCTAAGTTAGTCAATGTATTTATGTTGACAAAGTAACAGTAGGTAAGTATTGAATGCGTAATTAATGAGGAGAGAGGAGAGAACCTTTTATAGGTGAGGAGGAGGCTGACCTCCTCCTTGTTTTCGATGTGGGACTGATGTGCTTCAGTTCCCAGCTCTGGGAGCTACTGATGCCATTTTGGCACGGCGCGTGACGGCGCGTCGGCGGTGACCTGGGGGTGATCCGACGCTGAGGTTGTAGCCCGCCTGGCGGTGTATCTGTATGTCACTCCTTTGGTTGGAATTAGTACCTTTGGCGGTACAATGAGCGTGGCCCATTATAGCTAATTATGCTTGCAAATGTACATGTATGTACAAGTCCCCCAAGTCCCCAGTCAAGGAGGGCAATCTTGGTTGGGGAGTTGCTCGGCGGTTTGAAGCGTTTTGTTCCGCTAGACTTGCAAGAGCATAATTAGCGTCAGTGCGTTGTCAACCATGGATTTAATGAGCAAACGCTTTATACCCTTTCGGGTGGGCCCCTGCTAGGCCCCCTAGGGAGTCCCCCACTCCCCGGTTAAGATAGACCTCCTGATGGTCGGCAATTTGTTTGTTGAGGGGGAGCTGCACGGAGCAGAGGGTGTTGGGTAGCGAACCCAATCTTAGTACCCGAGTGACGGGGGTCAACGTGCCTGATCAGGGCCGTCGTAGACTGTTGACAAATCCCCGTGTCCCGTAGGGACGAGCTGACCGTAACGCCGCGTGGCGGGCGTTGTCAGAGAGGCGTGGCCTCGGGATCCGCCGCTGGCGGATATCCCCCCGCTGGCGGATATCCCCCCGCTGACTGTAGCAGGAAGCAGCATCCAGTAGACGTGCCTGGCGGTACTTTATTGAGCGATACTGCGCTGAACAAAGCATGCAGCTTGCAAGATGAAGGGGGTTCCGCTAGAGGTGTGTAGCGGAAGACGCCCCTCTTGCAGGATGGCAAGGGAGAAGTTCTGTTGGCGGGGTTTTGCTCAGCGGAGACTTCGTCACTTGGAAGATGACAAGGGAGAAGTTCCGCTGGCGGGATTTCGCTCAGCGGAGACTTCATCACTTGGAAGATGACAATGGAGAAGTTCCGCTGGCGGGGTTTCGCTCAGCGGAGACTTCGTCACTTGGAAGATGACAAGGGAGAAGTTCCGCTGGCGGGATTTCGCTCAGCGGAGACTTCGTCACTTGGAAGATGACAAGGGAGAAGTTCCGCTGGCGGGATTTCGCTCAGCGGAGACTTCGTCACTTGGAAGATGACGAGGGAGAAGTTCCGCTGGCGGGGTTTCGCTCAGCGGAGACTTCGTCACTTGGAAGGTGACAAGGGAGAAGTTCCGCTGGCGGGATTTCGCTCAGCGGAGACTTCGTCACTTGGAAGATGACAAGGGAGAAGTTCCGCTGGCGGGGTTTCGCTCAGCGGAGACTTCGTCACTTGGAAGATGACAAGGGAGAAGTTCCGATGGCGGGTTTTCGCTCAGCGGGGACCTCGTCACTTGGACGATGACAAGGGAGAAGTTCCGCTGGCGGGATTTCGCTCAGCGGAGACTTCGGACGGTTGGGGAAGTCACCCCAAGCGGTTACATCCACCAGACGCTTCGTCTGGTGGTGGTTGACACGTGTCCAACCCGTAGAGGGTTAGCGTGAGTAGGCTTGTCTCCTAAGCCTGGCCGTCTTCTCGCCATAAATGATAGTAATTATGGATTCCGTAACCGAGGCGACGCCTCGGTTAATCCGGAGAGGAAGTTGAGATCCGCGACACGTGTACGGCTGGTGTGTGATGTCGTTTTTTGAGCGGACGGCTAAGAATGGGCTGATGTTGACATAAAAGGGGGGGAACTCAGCGAGATTTGACACTTCTGCGAAAACTTGAAACCTGAGTCGTCGTCTTCAAGCTCTGTGTTCGTTCAATACCGAAGAAAGAGGCTGCCGGAGTTTGGAGGTATCACACCCGGAGATTCGAAGATTTTCCCCACTGAAGGTTATTGCTCACCACCACACCGGAGTTTTCTCCACCAAGGTTGGTATTTGGATTCTTGCTGCTGTTTCATTGGATCTGTTGGTTGCTGGGTTTATGTTTGTTTATGTTTTTGGGGTGCTTTCTGGAATTCTTTGGTGTGAAGTGAGGTTTGGGGGGGGGGGGGGGGGGGTGAGTTATGGTGGTTGGCAGAGAGTTGGCGTTTAGGAATTTGCTAGATGGTCGAATCTGGGTTGAGTGTGTTTGTTCTTATTTTGGCATTTTCTGGGTAAACTGTTCTTGATGTTCTTGGTTATAACTGATGTAAGAATAGGCTAGATCTGTGTTTGTGCTAACTGGTGTGGGTTTTAGGGTTTGGGATGGCTAACGTCATAGAGATCTCGAGCAGTGAGGATTCCGGGTCTGACATGTCGTTCAGCGCGGCGGATAGAATATTTATTGACTCGTTGCGTCCGTCTGCCCATGCAGGAACCTCACTGCCAGAACCGCTAGAGGTCGAGCCGCTACAGACCATACCTTGGGAAGTAGCCATGGGTCGTGCATCACGTCCAGAGAGCTCTAGGGCGGGTGAGGCTGCTGCGGCCAAAGCTAGGCGCGTTGAGCGGTTGGCAAGCAACAGCGCTGCCAGCGGCTCCGCTGGGGAAGAGGAAACAGCGGGGGAGGACACTGAGTCAGCGTGGTTCCTCCAGGATGGCACCCCTGTTGACGAGGCAGGCGGGCGGATGAATGTTGCCGCCGTTACTAGGATGAAGCGGACGTTCCGGCTGCCGGGCTCGGTGAAATTGCGCCCGCCGACGGCGGATGAGAAGGCGTCGATTCTCCTGGAGGGGTTTGCCGCCGTACACGAGGCGATATTCCGCCAAGGAGTGACACTCCCGCTGGTGCCCAACCTTCAGATTCTGGTGTGCGAGTTTGGCCTTGCCTTTGGTCAAGTCTGCCCCAACATGTGGCGGTTGATGCTGGCGTTAAACTCTCTGTGGCGGTTGTCCGGATGTGAAGGGCCTACGGTGGCGGAGGTGCTTTATTTCTACGAGCTGGTCTATGTGAAGCGCCAGGGTTGCAGAGGGCAAGTGAACTTGAGCCGCCGCCAGGGAGCGCCCAAGCTGATCGAGAATCTAAGGGACTCAATGTCCTACTGGCGGGGGACCTTCTGCGTCGCCACAGAGGGTTGGGAGTATCACGCCGGGTCGAACGAGGAAGGGCCGACATTTAGGATTAAGTCGGAGTTCCAACCCATCCGAGGTTGGTAACCGGTTTCCGCTGAACGTAGTTGGCGGGTTCATGTATTTGCGGACTTGTATTCTTTCTAACGACTACTGTGTTTGTGCAGCGGGACTGCGGTATACTCTAACTCGCGAAGAAGAGTGTCGCGTAGCAAGGATCAGAGGTTGCTGGCGGAACCGCAATTTGCTGGACTTCCGGCTTCTGACCGGTTGGGAGTTACTGGTCGATCAGCAGCTAACTCGCTCCGTTGGTAAGAAATCTCCGCCATACTGTTTTTTTTTTTTGTAATAAGTGATCCAGGCTGACTGGTTTTTTTTTTTTTAGAAACTCCGCCAGGTAACAAATCGAGTCGCGACGCTTTTGAAAAAGCAATGGACCGCGCGGAGATAGACAACTTTCTGGAGCCCATGTACGCCGAGGGGCTGGCGGCCCAGAAGACGTTGGTGAACCCCGAGACACTGGCGCTGAGCCAGTCCGAGGTTCCGGTGGTGCTGCCAATGCCGCACCACTCCCATCTTGGTGAGGACGGTCTGCCGGTAGTGCAGGCGGGGGCCCAAGTGGCCGGCGGGAAAAGGGGAAGCGCTGCAGCTGGGCAGCAGAAGGAGCGGATGCCTGCCAACAGGCGTGGCCCCCAAAAGGAGAGGGTGGTGCAGCCGGCGGAGACTGTCATTGAGCTAAGGGAGGAGCCGCCGGTGAGAGTGACGAGGACCGCCGCCGGGAACCAAAGGGCGCTGGAGAGAAAGCGTCGGCAGATTGACTCTCCTGACGAGGAAGAGGGGGAGGACGTGGAGGCGATCGGGGCCCGCCGACAGAAGAAGGCCCGACAAGCTCCGCCGAAAACTGCTGTGGTGGAGGGAGAGGCGCCCGCCGTCAGTGAGCTGGACTCATTTGCCGAGTATGCGGCGTTCATGACAGATGGTGAGCGGGAGTTCCTCTTCCATCTCTGCGAACGGCTAGGGTTCGGCGGCCTAACGGGTATCTCGCGCCCCACGGCAATTGACCAATCGCCCTACAGCTCGGCGTTTGGTCAAATATCGGCGGGACTGCACGACATGTTCGTGGCGGCGTCAAAGCAGCCCCTGGTCTAGGGGGAGCTCAGGGAGGAAATCCAAGGTCTCCAGAGGGAGTTGGCGGAGGTAGAGCGGCGCCTGGCGAAGGCGGAGTGTGATTTTGCGGACGCTCGAGGCAAGCTGACGGTGGCCATCGAGCGGGACTTGGACCGAAATGAACACGTCTCCAAGTTGGAGCAGGACATTGCCCTGCTGCAGGAGCGGATAGCCGCCAAGGACAAAAAACTCATTATTGTGCAGCGGGAGTCCGCCGCTAGAATAACTGAGGTGAAGCGGCTGGAGGGTGAGGTTACCCACCTGAGGGCTAAAGGGAGTGCTGCCGCGGCCGCCGCTGTTGAGGCGTTCAAACAGTCAGCGGAGTACAAGAAAGTGCTGACCCAGTCGGCGAAGGAAGGGGCCCTAGCAAACATAGACATGCTGAAGCGGAAGGGCACCATCGACTTTGCCAAAGCGTCTCAGCCCGACGTGCCGCCGGCTAAGAGTGCCCCACCGGAGAAAGGCGTCGCACATGCCCCCGCGGAAGGTGCCCGTTTAGGTTGCGGAGAAAGTGGTGCACGGCCGGCGGAAGGGTCCCAGCAGACTCCTCGTCCTATCCCGTCAGAGGTGTCACGTGCTGGCTTCCTGGCGGCGCACACCCGGGCGGACGGCACGATAGAGACACCAAGTCCCACAGCCCGAGGGTCTGACCAAACGAGCCGCGCAATCCTGCCGCCGCATGCTGAAGCAGAAGATGCCGAGGGCCATCCCTGAAGTTGGGATCTCACCATTTTTTCTTTTTCTTGTGTAGCCGCTGAGGCACAACGATTTGTAATAACTATTTTGCAATGGAATGAAGTTTTCTGAATGTGTTTGTTATGATGTGTTTGTACCGCTAGTAGTTTGACTTAGAGTTTGCTTTTGTCAAGCAATGAAACATTAAAGGAATTAAGATTGGTCCAAGTGCACCATGTAGCGGACGAGGTCCGCTGATGATTGCTGGCGTTGCCAGTTGCCCTCAGTGCTAGACTTGGTAACAATGGTTTGAATAATTCCCCGTTTCATTGATAGCTGATTGATCAGTGTGTACAAAAGTGGGGTAGTACCCGTTGGGTAGCTTCCCTTAGCTAAATATTGAACAAAAATTTAGCTAAGTCAAGATGCTCCTGGGTAGCGGATGACTATTTGTAGTAATACCGAAGGTGTTCGGTATTCCAAGGGTGGGTCGACGTGACGCCATCCTTGTCCATTAAGTAGAAGGTGCCTGGGCTAACGACTTCTACAATTTTGTATGGACCTTCCCAAGTAAAGGCGGAGTTTTGTTGGTGGCGGAATGACTTCCTTCATTACCCAGTCCCCCAATTGGAGGTTCCGGGCCCTGACTCTGGCGTTGTAGAAACGCGATACCAACCTTTTGTTTTGCAAGTTGTACAAATGGGCCTTGTGTCTTTTTTCTTCTAGGAGGTCCCTGTCCAAGTTGACGCCGTCGCTGTTGGTCTCTGGGCAGTAGCCTTCGACCCTAGCGGTAGGCTGAGTTACTTCAATAGGTAGGACAGCCTCTGTGCCGAACATCATACAAAAAGGAGTTTCGCCGGTGGCGGTAGTTGGAGTTGTCCGGATGGCCCATAGGACTTCTGGAAGCTTCTCCGCCCACAAACCCTTGGCGTCGTCGAGCTTCTTTTTTAGCAGCTTCTTGATTATCTTGTTTGCTGCTTCGACCTGGCCGTTGGTTTGGGGATGGGCGACAGATGCAAAACTTAACTTGGTGCCCAAGTTGGCGGTAAAGGAGATGAGTTCCTTATTGTTGAACTGTGTGCCGTTGTCCGTAATGATTGTATGTGGGACACCATAGCGGCAGTAAATGTTTTTCCAGAGGAAATGAGTTACCTTAGCGGTGGTTATCGCCGTCAGTGGCTCCGCCTCTATCCACTTGCTGTTATAGTCGATAGCAACAATGATGTACTTGAATTGGCCCTTGGCGGTTTGGAACTTTCCCATCAAATCGAGGCCCCACGTGGAGTGAATCCAAGGGCCGATGATGACTGACAGTGATTCTGCTGGTGCATGTGGGAGATCTGCAAACTGTCGCCCGAGTGGTTTCCAGGTGTGTGGGCCAGAAGTACCTACCTTGGCGGATTTCGATGCCAAACTGGTGCATGTGGCATTTATGGCAGGTTCCAATCTGACTGTGGGGGAGTCGCTTCCTCAGCGGTTATCATGTCTGTTCCGGGCTCTGGCTAGCGCTCGGTGAGCTCAGCGATGAAGTCCGCCACTGCCTGGCCCTTTATGGCGGTTCTTGGCTTGTAATCAATATCGAACTCACTGAGCTCAATGGCCTGCTTGCTGAGGCGCCCCGAGTGTTCAGGGTTCTACAACACTTGCCTCAGCGGTTGATTGGTTAACACATGGATTGTGTGAGCCTGAAAATATTGGCGGAGGCGCCTGGCGGCAACGATGAGTGCGAGGGCCAGTTGCTCCAGGGGAGGATACCTCGTTTCTGCTCCGTTCATGCCCCTGCCGGCGTAGTACACAGGGAGCTCATCCTGGCCTTCCCGCCGGACAATGGCGCAGCTTACCGCTGATACTGATACCGCTAGGTAAATGAATAGTGTCTCTCCTTGCACAGGGACAGAAAGGAGAGGGACTGTCGCCAGGTATTCCTTCAGGCCCCGGAACGCCGCCTGACACTCTGGGTTCCAGTTGATGACCTTCTTGTGAGTTGTTTTGAGGAGTTTGAAGAATGGGGCACACTTATCAGTGAGTCTGGAGATGAATCGAGAAAGGGCGGTTAACTTGCCCTGGAGGCACTGTACGTCCACCTTATACTCGGGGTCCGCCAGGTTAAGGATGGCCTGCACCTTGTCCGGGTTGGCCTCGATGCCTCGCTCGCTGACGATGTAACCCAGAAACTTGCTAGTGGTGACTCCAAAGAAACATTTTTCTGGGTTGAGGCGCATACCATAGGCCAGAAGAATGGTTATTATGATCTTGAGGTTGGCCACATGTCTGCTGGCCTTTATGCTCTTGACTAGCATGTCGTCCACGTAAACCTCGATGATTTTTCCCAGATGCTCAGCGAACATGGCGTTCATCAACCGCTGATAAGTTGCACGGGCGTTCTTCAGACCGAAAGGCATGACATTGTAGCAGTAGAGGCCTTTATCGGTGGTGAAGGTGGTGCACTCCTGGTCGCCGGGATGCATCTTGATCTGATTATATCCGGAAAAAGCGTCCATCATGCTGAGGAGTTCATGTCCGGTGGTTGCATCGACTAGCTGATCGATACGAGGTAGCGGGAAACTATCCTTTGGCCATGCCTTGTTGAGATTTTTGAAGTCGACACACATCCGCCACTTGCCGCTAGGTTTCTTGACCATTACCAAATTGGAGATCCACTGGGGATAGATGACTTGGCGGATGAATCCAATGCCTTGGAGCTTGGCAACCTCCTCTCCTATTGCCTGGTACTTTTCCTCATCAAAGGTCCTCCGCTTCTGCTTGATGGGATAAAAGGAGGGTTTGATGGTCAGCTTGTGAGTTATAATTTCAGGAGAGATACCTGGCATGTCAGTGTAGGACCAGGCAAAGACGGCGGCGTTATCACGTAGGAACTGAGTGAGCTCCGCCGCTACCTCTGGGTCTAGCTGGGCGCCTATGCGGACCGTCCGCTCAGGGTGCTCGTCCGAGATGCAGATGACTTTCAACGACGTCTCCGGGTTGACCGGTTCCTTCTTGACATACTTCTTCTCCTCATCCCTAGGATCCTCAAAGATATTTGGTGCCTGATTACCCACCGTCAGAATTTCATGGCGGCGTGCTGACCGTGCCACAGTCGTTGAATAGCATTCTCGAGCCAACTGTTGACTTCCTCTCACACAGCCCGTGCCGTTGGGTGTGGGGATCTTCTTGAGAAGCATGTATCCGGCGATAATGCACTTGAGCTTGTTAAGCGCTGGTCGTCCAATGATGGCGTTGTACGAACTGAAACAATCGACAATAATGAATTTCGTATGTACCTCCGCCATGCATGGACTAGTACCAATAACCAGGCGCATGTAATCCGACCCCAGCGGTTGTGTGACGTCGCCGGAGAAGCTGAGCAGTGGCTCGTGATCCTGGAGTAGTTTCTTGTTCCGCTTGAGGTGGTTGTAACATCCGCTGAAGATGACGTTGACAGTGGACCCGCTGTCCACCAAGATTCTCCCCACTGAGAATTTGCCAAGAATGGCGTCGACCAAGAATGGGTCGTCATGTGGTAGGTGCACCCCGCGCTCCTCCTCCTCTGAGAAGGTAATAGGTTCCCAACCTGATTTTGGGAGCTTGGCAGACCTCTCGTAGCGGATGTTGCAGACCTCCTTTGGATGATTGGCGCGTGCATAGCGTTTCCTTGCCCTGTGAGACATGCCAAAATGTTTGGCTCCAGTTTTTCTTGAGCTGGTCAACAGTCTCTTTTCTGCGCGGGCGTGCCAGCACCGTTCGGGTGCGGTCGTCGGGGGTGTCCCTTGACCTGACTTCTATCAAGCGATTGTAGACGAGGAGAGCACCAACCTCGTCGCGGGATTCTTTATGCCTCGTGGTGAGGATTTTTGTTGAGTTTCTTCTTGTTCACACAATCGATACTCGACGTCGTAGATCGAGCAGAGCGAAAATCACCGGGAAGTGGGGAGAACTTGCTAAAGCGTGACTTTAGCTTAGCTGGTTTGCGAGGGCGTTACCCTTGCTTGGCTGGTTCTGTAACCGTTGTGGTCGCGGCACTACCGTCGGCTCCCGAGGAGACTAGGACCGAAGCACGTTGACAGAGGGTTTGGTACTTGCTAAAGCGTGACTTTAGCTTGGCTGGGTTGCTAGGGCGTTACCCTTGCTTGGCTGGTTCTGTAACCGTTGTGGTCGCGGCACTACCGTCGGCTCCCGAGGAGACTAGGACCGAAGCACGTTGACAGAGGGTTTGGTGGCACTGAAAGTCGGCTTCTGAGAAGACTAGGACTAGGAGTGTGATCACCGATAAGAGAAAGAGAAGGAAAGGAGTTGCTCTTAGAGAGGTTTGCTCTAGAGAGAACTTAGATCATCTTAGAGATGTTTTGATGTATGAATGAGTGAATTGTTCTATGTTGTAGCCTCTATTTATAGGCTACCAAGCAACACTATTTGGCCTTAAACAACTCATAATGGGTTAGGTTTTAGCACTTAAACATTAATGGAATGTTAGGTTTGAATACTTAAACACTTAATGGAATTTGTTAGGTTTAAGTCATTTTCTGCTCCCTTATCCCTCAATTTTTATCTCCACTAAGAACTCAGATTCAACCTTCGATTTCTTCATATGAAATGATCCACCATGAATGTAGATTATTGTGGTAAAATTTCAGAATTTATTTCCATGTGGTTGGGCCGGAAATGCTGCTGGACCTCTTACAAGTCCAGTTTCCAAGTTTTGCTTCTGCAGAAAATTGGACTGTTTGTTTGAAGGTTTTCCACTCCGAACGAGCTTTGGCACTCTTCATAAGAAATGATCAATGGGATGTCTAGAATTAATCTGGAAAGTTTCAACTCATTTGGAGTTCGGATGGTTAGTCCGCCATCCCTCATTTCTTGTCTAGCTCGCTTTCTCCTAGCCGAAGTAGGAAAATGTGCTAAAGTTGATTTTTCATTTCCATGTTTGGTAGGCCTTATTTAGCCTCTTAATAATATATTTTTGAACTTATCTAAAATATATATGTGAGCCACTGATATTGGCTCAATTTCTCCAAGACACGCTTTGTCAAACCAAAATGCTCATTTTGGGTCCAAACATTGCCCCCCAGACCTCGAAGTCAAATGTCTTCGTCTTGACTGAAGAGGTCTTGAATCAGCACTGCTCTTATAACATCGTTGCTCCAAAGCCACTGGTATTGGCTTGACTGATTCCATATAGGCCTCTAAATAGGCCATAAAACTTGAATGCCATGATCTGAAATGCCTCTGTCATGAACTGACGCTTCCTTTGCCAACTTTATTGCCCCCCATGGATCTAGCGAAACTTGGGCAGGTTGTAGGCAATCAAAAATTTAGCGTGCCCCCCATGCGAAGGAGACTGCTTTTGATTGCGAATGAGGATCCTTCTCTTCCTTGGTGGTAGCTTCGCTATGTGTATAGCAACAAGTATCTGCCTTGTTTGCTAGCTCTCTGTTGAGAATGCGACTGCTGCAGAAGAAGTCCAACTCGATGAACATTTGGCTGCTTCTGAAGAAATGGGCCGCAACCTGGCCCGTGTCAGAGAATGGGCCACTCAGGCCGAAGCTGGTGCCATTGTGGCGAACCTTCGCGTGGAGGAACTTTGCTTGAAATTGAGCTTTGTGAGCCAATCTCTGTAGGCCCCCTCGAAAACCGTTCGGTCTCTTCACATGCTATTAATCCTCTCTTTTCCGAGATTTAAGGCATTAATCACTTGTTGAAAAACAACGGTCATGAAAAAATAATCTCGTGAATAGAACAGTTACCTCCTCGAAAACCGTTCGGTCTCCTCACATGCTACCTCTCTTTTCCGAGATTTAAGGCATTAATCACTCGTTGAAAAACAACGGTCGTGAAAAAATAATCTCGTGAATAGAATAGTTACCTTCTTGGAAACCGTTCTCGATTTACTGACATCGGTTTTGAAATTGAGCTTCATCCAAGGGTAGGGATTTGCCTGAAGTCCCTATAAATAGTTGTATTTAGGGAAGGAAATACTCACAACAACTTTTCTGGAATATTCAAGAAATGGCCTTTCAGTCCTTGCTTCTTTTTCTCCTTCTTCACAAATCTTCCCCTCATGAAATGACCTTTAGCCTCTAAATTTTTAGGCTTTATGGCGTAATCTTAAGCCTGGGTTAGGCCTTATGGCGTAATCTTAGGCAACCCTTTGTTTCTCCTTCTGGAATCCTGCAACAACAATGTCAGGCTTCAGATTGGTTTAGAAACGCGAGGGGGCTCCGAGTGTGGGATCCACGATCATGCGAGATCATCTTTGTCATAATCCTACACGCGGAGTGAAACGGAGAAAGGGAGGACGGCCACTCTGAGGTTCGTCTTTCCTCCTCTGTTTTCTTCCTTCTGGACCCGGCCCGTGTTGTGCCCTCCAGATGGAAGGGGCTTTGGTTCTCACCTCCTTCTCCCCCTTTCTCTTCTTGATGGAATCTTGGAGGGATGAGAAGGGATGGACTCTTTGAAGGAATGGGTTCAAGCCACAGAATGGCTGTTCCTATACTTCACGTCCAACTAATGGTGGTTACCATGGCTAGAGGGGGTGCAGAGACTTAAGTTGATATTCGGTTCCTTCACTCTCTGCCCCTCCAGGAGATAATGGCGCGGCTCAACCCGGCGTTGGATTCCATAGCTGCTTCCAATTGAGGGGGCTCAGGGGCTCCATTTTCTTTCACTGGAGTCTCCCCTTCTCATGGATAATGGCGTTGGCCAAGCCTATGTTGTATTCCTCTACCGCTTCCATGTAAATGGGCGCGGGGGCTCCGTTACTCCTCTTTTTCCTTCCCTGAAGTCTGCTCCTCCTTGAGATAATGGCGCGGCTCAACCCGACATTGGATTCCATAGCTGCTTCCACTTGAGAAAAGATTCAGAAGATATCCGAAGATTTCTGTTTTGTATTGTAGCCACTTTTGGCTTTGTAATGAATGTACTACTTTTGGCCGCAAAGCCACTTTATGAATACAATAATATTTTTTTATCCTGATATCCAAATATCCGTGAGAAGCCAATAATTGTGTCTCGCAAGGCCCCAAATATAGGCCCCTATAGTTGTATATTGAAAATAATATGAACTTTTTTAAAATATGTTCCGCGTCAAAAAGAGCCTCGCGGCGAGGGTTTTGAGAAAATATGTATTTTTTTTGGATCCACTTGCTGGCTCCCAACTCAAAACTCTTAGCGTCAATAACTCCTTGTTTTCCGAGATTTAAGGCACTAATCACTCGTTGAAAAACAACAGTCGTGAAAAATAATCTCGTGAAAAGAACAGTTACCTCCTCGAAAACCGTTCGGTTTCCCCACATGCTATTAATCCTTTAATAATAGATAACTCCTCAAAAACCGCTCCTCACATGCTGCTAGTCCCTTTTTTCCCGAGATTTGGAATCACTAATCTCGATTTACTGATATCGATTTGACTCCTCTTTGACCGTCCATCCAAGGGTGGATATTTGCATGCCTATATCTTCCTCCACATTATAAACCCAAATTTCCAATCCCAAAATCATTTCATCAATTCGAATATTTCTAACAGCAATCTTTCTTAATTACTCATCATCATCACTCTTCAATTCTCGCATTCTCTCAATCCATCACCAATGGAACCACAAACCCAGCAACCAACCGAGGATGGAGGAAGCAACAAAGCAGCCGGGAGTAGTGCTAACATGCTTTATAAGCGGAGTAGGTGGACTCCCACTACAGATCAGATAAGAATCCTCAAGGAGCTTTTCTACAATAAGGGAGTTAGGTCCCCAACTGTAGAGTAGGTTGAGAGGATCTATCTCCAGCTGAAATGGTACGGCAAGATCGAGTTCAAGAACGTCTATTTTTGGTTCGTGAACCAAAGGGCTCGGGAGAAGCAGAAGAAGAAGTCCACTTCGGATGTTCATGTGCCCATGCAAAGATCAGGGCTTGTTGGTGATGACAATGTTGCCAATTCATCTGCACCTGCTTCTGCTTCTTCTGCTGGTGTGATGATTGCTGTTAACGGGCAGATGGGGAACTATGGTGGTTATGGATCTATGAACATGGAGATTGAAACCCTTCCTCTGTTCCCCATGCATGGTGAGGACATCTTTGGCAACATGAAGACTACTTCCGATGGAGGTGGCGGTCACGGTGGTGGCTCTCACATTTCCCTTGAGCTCAGCCTTTCCTGCGAGGGCAAAGCTGGAAAAAGTTTCCGGAGCCGCTGACTCGGCTTAGTAGCTTTGTAGGAACACTTAGAATTGTCCCCTAAGAGTTGTATTTATGTTTTTTTTTTTTTATTAGTAGCTGAATTCAATAAGACAAGATGAATCAATGTTTAGACATGCGGCCCAAGTATAGTCGCCTAGACACAAATTTTCTTTCAAATCATTTGGGCAACCTTACTGAAATGGCCAGGTGGGGGAGGGCGAACAAGAGAGGCAGAATCCATTTTGGCATGAGCTACTCCCACATAGTGGTTTAGGCCCATTTGCACGCACTTCTGGATTCAAGAACCTGTCATGAACGTTGTCCCCTTTCTAGACACCATTTCACATAGGCTATACTTACTAAGATGAGAAATGTCATAAGTGTGAAGACAGTTCAACAAGTGTTAATAAAAGCCACTCTTAACCTTAAGAGACCTGAACTAGGCATCAATAAGGAGTTTAGGCCAATATTAACAAAAGAGACTTCACCTATTCCGTTATGATTCACAACCTCTTACCAAATTCAACTTTTTTTTTTTTATTTATTTATTTTTTTTAATATAAATGACGAAAATAAAAGTGAAAACTGAAAATTGACAGGAAATTAAAAACAAAGAAAGAAGTTAGCAGCACTATGTTTAGCTAACCTCCAGAAGGCCACGGGGGAGGCCATCTATGCTTCACTCCAAGCTCAGATGCGTAAAAATTTATAGCATGAAAACCCCTCTTGTGAGAGCTTGAAGGAAAGCAACAAAGATACTTCGCGTGCCAAAATTGGAAGAAATTTAGCTCGTAGGAGGAGTAATCTTGCCCCCCAAGTATCTTTGTTGGCATAGAATTAGCCACAGATTGGCCATTATAGACGACCACTTGTTGGTTTGAATTCTCATGATCAAGAGCCTCAAAAACAACAATTTGGTCGCCTAGATCATATTTAATCACCACTTGGCTATTAGAATTTTTAAGAAATTCCTTTTGGTGATTAATAGAATGAACATGGGCTCCATCTTGCCCCCCAAGCATCTGATCAATAGCCACGTATTTGGCTTGATCAGTGGAGAAATTAGATATTTGTTCAGAGACAATTGTATTGTCAGAAGAACAATCTTGTTGATGACCTTTTCCATGCACAGCCTCTGTGTAAGGCTGTGACTCACCAGTGAGACCCTTAGGTTGATTGCCACCTATAGGCAAGTTAGTCTCAGAAACAACCTCTTCGCGTGCAGGTTTTTGACGTTCGAATTCGCCTTGATGCGAATTAGCCAAGGTAGAACCTTCCTCGCGTAAGGTCGTGAACTCAGATGTGATGTTCGTGGCAGGTTGGGCAGTCTGTTTGTCTCTGCTCGAGAAAAGCTTTTGTGACTGCTCTTTAGCTTTCTGAGCATTCTGATTCATTCGCTGCTCAAACTCGCGAATTCGTTGTTCCCTTTTCGCAATCGAAGCTGCCAGATGCTTCCCATAATTTTCACTATGCAGTGTAAGGATGCGAAGCCTCTCATCCAGGCTAGCATCTGGTGGAATGATGAGTGGTTCGAACTCGTCATCAATGTCAATATTGCCAATGGTGGCAACATTGGCCATCTTGTCACTTTAGGAATTTCTTTTGGTAAAGATTTTCCCCTGACATCCCAATGATGGCGAACA
This sequence comes from Rosa rugosa, assembly GCF_958449725.1. Classification (NCBI taxonomy): domain Eukaryota; kingdom Viridiplantae; phylum Streptophyta; class Magnoliopsida; order Rosales; family Rosaceae; genus Rosa; species Rosa rugosa. The sequence continues at coordinate 20,605,037 of NC_084822.1, forward strand.
CAAAAAGACTCTAGTGTTATCCAGATGGTCCCACTGGGCGTGCCAAAATGTTTGGCTCCAGTTTTTCTTGAGCTGGTCAACAGTCTCTTTTCTGCGCGGGCGTGCCAGCACCGTTCGGGTGCGGTCGTCGGGGGTGTCCCTTGACCTGACTTCTATCAAGCGATTGTAGACGAGGAGAGTACCAACCTCGTCGCGGGATTCTTTATGCCTCGTGGTGAGGACTTTTGTTGAGTTTCTTCTTGTTCACACAATCGATACTCGACGTCGTAGATCGAGCAGAGCGAAAATCACCGGGAAGTGGGGAGAACTTGCTAAAGCGTGACTTTAGCTTAGCTGGTTTGCGAGGGCGTTACCCTTGCTTGGCTGGTTCTGTAACCGTTGTGGTCGCGGCACTACCGTCGGCTCCCGAGGAGACTAGGACCGAAGCACGTTGACAGAGGGTTTGGTACTTGCTAAAGCGTGACTTTAGCTTGGCTGGGTTGCTAGGGCGTTACCCTTGCTTGGCTGGTTCTGTAACCGTTGTGGTCGCGGCACTACCGTCGGCTCCCGAGGAGACTAGGACCGAAACACGTTGACAGAGGGTTTGGTGGCACTGAAAGTCGGCTTCTGAGAAGACTAGGACTAGGAGTGTGATTACCGATAAGAGAAAGAGAAGGAAAGGAGTTGCTCTTAGAGAGGTTTGCTCTAGAGAGAACTTAGATCATCTTAGAGATGTTTTGATGTATGAATGAGTGAATTGTTCTATGTTGTAGCCTCTATTTATAGGTTACCAAGCAACACTATTTGGCCTTAAACAACTCATAATGGGTTAGGTTTTAGCACTTAAACATTAATGGAATGTTAGGTTTGAATACTTAAACACTTAATGGAATTTGTTAGGTTTAAGTCATTTTCTGCTCCCTTATCCCTCAATTTTTATCTCCACTAAGAACTCAGATTCAACCTTCGATTTCTTCATATGAAATGATCCACCATGAATGTAGATTATTGTGGTAAAATTTCAGAATTTATTTCCATGTGGTTGGGCCGGAAATGCTGCTGGACCTCTTACAAGTCCAGTTTCCAAGTTTTGCTTCTGCAGAAAATTGGACTGTTTGTTTGAAGGTTTTCCACTCCGAACGAGCTTTGGCACTCTTCATAAGAAATGATCAATGGGATGTCTAGAATTAATCTGGAAAGTTTCAACTCATTTGGAGTTCGGATGGTTAGTCCGCCATCCCTCATTTCTTGTCTAGCTCGCTTTCTCCTAGCCGAAGTAGGAAAATGTGCTAAAGTTGATTTTTCATTTCCATGTTTGGTAGGCCTTATTTAGCCTCTTAATAATATATTTTTGAACTTATCGAAATTATATATGTGAGCCACTGATATTGGCTCAATTTCTCCAAGACACGCTTTGTCAAACCAAAATGCTTATTTTGGGTCCAAACAACCGCCTCACTCATGATGTGGTCATACGCCGCATTAGGATGATTGTAGTTGAGGTGATAGAGGAATGGCCCATTGAGGAGTCCCTGCTTGAAGGCCGCCAATGCCATTGTTTTGTCTAGGTCACGGCACTGAGACGCTGCCGCCCGCCACCTTGTGACGAAGGCCTTCAGTGATTCGTCCGCTCCTTGCTTGACGCAGAACAGCTGACTTGTGTTGTGATGTCCGGCGGACAATAGGATGAACCGAGAGAGGAAGGCGTGTGACAGTGCATGGAATGAGTCAATGGACCCTGGCGGACACTCGAAAAACCAGCTCATCGCCTCACCGTCCAATGTCTCGCTGAACAAGTGGCATAGGGTGGCGTCGTCGAATCCCTTGTTGTTGGTGACTTTCTTGAAGGTGTCCATGTGGACGAAGGGATCAGACATTCCGCCGTAATGCGACATCTTTGGAGTTTTTGCAGACGCTGGTCTGATAGCCTGCAGAATCGCAGCAGTGAAGAGCCCAGGTCTGGAAGCGAAAAGTGGATTATGAGTTGGCGCTGGGGCGCCCGACTCCGCCCGGATCAACCTCTGCTCCATTTGGTGCATCCTTTCCAATATCTAGGCAGTTGCATCGCCGACGGAATCCGCCTGAATAATCCGCTGGGTCTGGCGCAGGCGGATTGCCTTCAGTCCTCGCCCTAGCTTCCGAGCGGTTGGAGTGTGGCAGTGATTCCGCCTCCTGCTCTATCATTAGCTGGGGGATGGGCGGTGGTCCCATCCCCAAAAGTTCAGGTGGGTCCAGCGGTACCTGCATCTGTATGACTGGCCCTGGCAACAATGTGCCAGTGACTGGTCGACTACGCCTGGTGCTATGTGACTGCTTGCTCTGTACTGGGCGGGTGGTGGCCTCCAACGTCCTCTTCAGTTCCTCAAAACGTGCCATGAGCGTAGCCACCTGTCTTTGGGCCTCAGCCTTTTCCTTGCACTCTTCCTCACGCTCTCTGTTTGCCTTATGAAGATCCGCCAGTGCTAGCTCGTACATAGTGACGAGATCTTGGCCCGGTGGGCGGCTGCTGCTTGGATTTGCCTCACCGCCGGGGTTGGCCGGGGTTGTGAATAGTGCGCGGTTAACGCCTACCGCTGGGTCAGGGGGATGGGGAATGGCGGAATGGTCCGCCTGCTCTTCAGCATTTCCCCCGCTACCGTTAGTCATGGTGATTGTGGTGGGATGACCTTTTGTTCAAGGGTTCCCACAGATGGCGCCAATGTTAATGTCTAAAAGTTCGGCGGTAGCTGAACCTTTGTTAACGCTGATCCGGTGGGCGGATCGATACTTGTGATGTTCTCAAAGCTTCCGTTACCTGTCAAGTAAAATACAAAGGGGCGTCAGAGGGAGACCGTGCCGGGCGGTCTTCAACTCTCCGATGCCTAAGTTAGTCAATGTATTTATGTTGACAAAGTAACAGTAGGTAAGTATTGAATGCGTAATTAATGAGGAGAGAGGAGAGAACCTTTTATAGGTGAGGAGGAGGCTGACCTCCTCCTTGTTTTCGATGTGGGACTGATGTGCTTCAGTTCCCAGCTCTGGGAGCTACTGATGCCATTTTGGCACGGCGCGTCGGCGGTGACCTGGGGGTGATCCGCTGGGAACTACTGATGCCATTTTGGCACGGCGCGTCGGCGGTGACCTGGGGGTGATCCGACGCTGAGGTTGTAGCCCGCCTGGCGGTGTATCTGTATGTCACTCCTTTGGTTGGAATTAGTACCTTTGGCGGTACAATGAGCGTGGCCCATTATAGCTAATTATGCTTGCAAATGTACATGTATGTACACTCACTGAAGGAAAGGTTAAGAGGGAAATACTATAAATGCTTTCATTGGCTTGCAAATGCCAACTACAGTTTAAAACTTTGATGAATGTTCTATCTCTGCTTCAGTTTAAGCCATAAACTAGCTCTCTAGATGCGCGTTACTTTTCCTTAAACCTTACTTTTGCTAGTTCAAGTGTCCTCCACATCCCGAGTCTGATGCATTGTACCAACTAGCTTCAGTCCTTCTATTTGTTAAAAGAGAACCCAAGTTTGGTTACCCCCTCCTGGGTAAAGGAAAAATAAAGATCAAATGAACCATTGATAGGAGCTGTCTATGTTGATTTCCAAAGTATTTATGAGTATCAGATGGACCTTATAAGTATCAGTGAATAATTTGATGCTTTGTTCATTGGTTTAACATATCCTCAAGTTTCATTCAAATTTTTGTTTTAAGCAAATTTTCCATCATTTTGTAAGGTTTACAAATGTATATTTTGATTGCTTATGTTTCCACCAACACTGGTTTTTAGGTGGACTTGTTAGGCTCTATCAGAAAAGAAAACTACAGAAAGGTACATATACATTTAGCATCATTAAACAATAGCATAAAGTTATTTTGCCATTTTCTTTTGGTGATTCTTGAAGTCTATATTACCAATTATTTTGTGGCTAACTATAGTTTTGGATGCAGCTGAAACAGGACAAGCGGAAGAAATCTTCTGTACGTAGCCACCTCTGTACCAGAAGTTCTTGATATGAATGAAGATGTTGTAAGCCTTGCTTCTTTTTTCCTTGTCATCATAAATTTTCTTGATAACCTTGCATAAATTTCTAGGGCTGGGCACGGGCCGGGTCCAACTTAATTTTCACTGGGTCAGGACCCGGCCCGTTTCTTATGATTCGGGCCCAAAGCCCGTTTTGCCACAAATAGGGACCGGCCCGGGCCTAGCCCGTTTCATTTCGGGCCTGGCTTTCGGGCTTTCGGGCCCAAATACTTGTATTTTACCTTTGCTTATGCCTATATATATCCATATCTGCTTTGCTATATATCCAGATTTCATTCATATTAACCAGTTGAATATTTGAATCAAACACAATATCAAGATCCAAATTTCATTCAGATGTCGGAGCGGTTGGTGCAATTGGAGCTGCTGGGTCTGGTTCAACTGGAGCTGTTGATGATGAAACAATTGCCTTCCCATAAGTAGCCATGTTGCAATCACATAGTACAAGCAACATTAAAATCCATTTCCAGAAACCACAACTCACAAGCATTGACCTCATTTTCTCAGCAAACACTCAAAATACAAAAACCAGTGAACTAACAATATACAAAAAGCAATGAATTGAACAAAAACCCAAATCCCAGTTTAGCTACAAACCAAATATGCACAAAAAAGAGATCAAATTTATCAATAAACTGAGGAACCCATGAAGTTAAAACAAGAGCGGCAGACTTAAAGAACAACGGGCTCCTATTCTCTGGCTTCGAGTTGGCTTACGATGTGGATTATGGCGTCTCGATCTGTGAGGGAGAAAGAAGCAGGCGCTATGCAGGTGAAGTGAAGAGAGAAAGACTGAAAGAGAGAGGGAGAGAGCAGTCCTGGGCCTCGATCGGTGTCTCGATCTGTGAAGGAGAAAGAAGGAGGCGTCGTGCAGGTGAAGTGAAGAGAGAAAGAGAAGGATCGGTGTCTCGACCCTGGGCGGTGGCTAGATCGGCTTCTCGATCTGTGAGGGAGAAAGGAGGCGTCATGCAGGTGAAGTGAAGAGAGAAAGAGAAGGATCGGCGTCTCGATCGGTGTCTCAGCCTCACAGAGTCACAGCTATGGCGGAGGAGAGGGAGAAACTGAGAGACGGAGGCGGCCTTTGGAGGGCGTTGTGCGTTCAGATCGTGTAGAAAATTAGAAATGAAGGCTGATGATTAGGTTTAGGTATTTGAGTGAAGAGTAGAATCTTGTGTGTTTGATCCTATGATAAGGATTTTACTCTCTATATTAGGACCAATGATACATGGACATCTGTCTTTTGATTTCTAATACGGGCCTGACGGGCTTTTTAAACTTTGAAACACAAGGCCCGGCCTGAACCGTTTGTTTGAAAATCAAGGCCCGGACCCGAACCGTTTCCACAAAAAAAAAGTTGGGCCCGACCCATTTGAGAGGCCGGTCCAGATTTGAGGGTTTTCGGGCGTAAATGCCCAGCCCTATAAATTTCTTAATAACGTTGGGGAACAAAAAAAAAACTACTAGCTCATGCTATTTTATTTCACATTCACACGTACTGTTTTTAAATTTTCAAATATACAAGATCACTTGCTGCTAGTTGTTTTGAACTTAGAAAGAGAGACGCTTGATCCCTATTGAAGTTATATATGGAACTGATATTATGTGTTTGGACTATTACTTTTTGTTTGTAGTGATGTTTCTTCTTTGAATAATTAAATATTGCGTTTAACGAAAAGAGCTGCGAAGCAGAGAATACAACCAGCAGTATTATTAGTAAAACACCTTTGCAAGCTTATAATGAATAGTATTTAAGCTCTGTATTTTTCAATATTCTTTCTATGACGTCCCACACTGAGACTCACACCAGAGTTCAAGATTTTCATACAACTTATGTGCTCATGCTCAATTAGCTGGCATTTTCCTATTTCTGATCTTCACTACACCAGTTATATGTTTGGCTGTTTTAGTGTGTTTACTGATATGACACTGCTTATGCATGTTACAAATTTGTTTGCTTATTTCAGGTTGTTAAAAGAACTTGACGAAAAAAGAAACTAAAATAGGTATGATATCACTTGAAAATTGCAGGGACGATTCCAAAGAATCTTTGGTGATTTTTGTCCGGTAGAAAGTTCCCACAGGTCATCTCAGAGATTGCACTGTTTGGTTTCTGTAAATAGTATGGATGTCAATTTGTATATATCCTCCAGGGCCTCAGGCTAACTACAGATGGCCGACTGGAAAATGACCATGAATTCTTGTACTGCTAACTTAGAAGCAACTCGAGCGTCCTAAACTAATTTGTCTAGGCCTTGATGTCTCCCACATAAATGGACGTACTTTTCAACCAGTCTAAAGAGAGATTTTATTGGGTGCGCTTTGTCATTGGGTGTACAGTTGCCCTGAATGTTGCCGTGTTGGATGAAATAAGAAACCAGTTCCCTTGCCAAACTAGTGATTCGCATCTCAACCTGTGAAATAAAAATATACATATATACATATATGTATATATATAATATTTGACATAAAATGATAAAAGTTGAGATTTTTCACGCAAATTATTATTATTATTTTTTTTTATGGCGACGGTGATCGACTATGGAGTGCCGATCCATACCTTGCTCTTCTTAACCACCCCCTGTCGATCGGTTACAAGTAACATTGTCAGTATAGGATCCCAACACCTTCGTAATCCTGGTGACGAGAAAAGGGAAAAGTCATTTTCTGCGGTCAAAGTTGCCGTGCAATCGTCAAGAACTAATGTAATTAGCTTTTGTTTCAGCTCTTTTTTTTTTTTTTAATCCAAAGAGCACCCTTGGCCTTTGGGCAATTAGGAACTGTCCTTTGTTTTTAGGCCCAACAAGGGATCTTCCCGACCCACGTTTCGTACCGAAGCTCCTCGAGGATTTTGAGTTTTGACCTCAAAACCCTCGCTCGCTCTAAACAGTAAACACTCGCTAAAAGAGTAATCTGCCACTTGCCTCTTCTACCACCGCCGTCTCTAATCTACAATGGCGGAGGTACGAAATCAACAGCGCATTTCTGAATTCTGTCTCTTTGTATTCTCTTTCTGCCAGAGTAGTTTGCAGGTTTCTAAGGGAATTTCATCTCTTAGTGCATTACGGGTTATCTTCGAGCTTAACCGTAATTATTGTATGCATCTGGGATTTCGTTGATTTAATATTAGGTTCTTAATTAAATTCAATTTACGTGGACTGATTCTGTCCGTCGTGGTTGATTTTTAACCTTTTTTTAGGGCTTCAAGGAGTCCATCCTTGTATCATCTTTTGGGGTCTTTTGAATTTTGAATATGTTTTGGATTAATTGCTTGGTGATAAACCACTGGATTTGTTCTGACTGAAGGTTATTAACAGGAAATTAAGGAATTAAATGTTGTAGTACGAGACGTTGAGTCAGAATGCAATTTGAAAATCCGTGAAGGAACTCCTGTGAAAAAGAAAGGTGCGACAAAGAGATTTGTCAAGAAACTGATAGGACCTCTTGCTTTTTGGAGAAAGGAAGATGGTTCTAGTAAAAGTGACAAGCAAGAAGAGGATGAGAATAGTATCACATATCCTACCATCTCTGAACTCTATATGAATAGAGAAGTCCTGTTTAATATCCAGGCGAAGATTAGGATCATCCTTCGTCGTTGGAATACACTAGCAAGAGAACCCGCGCGATGCCGCGGGGTAGATTTTGTATTTTGATATTTTTATGTTCAGTTTTAAGTTTTTGGTTCAGAAAACCAGCCAAGATGTGTTTAGATGAAACAAAAAATATGCGCTAAACGAATTTTTCAGAATTTAGTTTACATTGTATGAATCTAGTTCAAGAATGAACAAAGCATTATATTATCAAAATAATATAATCCAAAAACTGATCTGTTAGCTTAAAAACTTTTGGAAAAAAAAAAAAAAACAAAGTACAACAAAAAGATGAGAGTAATTAAGGGTTTCTTTGTCTATATGAACGACTGATTCCTGAATCTTGCCTTGTACAGCGGCATTTACAATGACTTCTCCACGTGTGTTTATAAGTTGTTTGATCTGTTTAAGGATTTTCGAAACAGAATGCTCTTATGCTGGATAACATACTGCAAGCCTTTGATCTGTTTCAACAGTGTCAAATTAGAGAGTTTTATAAGGCAAGTAATCAGAGCAGAATGATTAACAGATAGATCTGGAGATAACAAAGCCTGGTAAGAAAACATGCCTGAGTATCAAGCTCTTCCTCAGCTTCTTCTTAGCTTTGGCAATTTCAATGTGCTCGTCCTGCAGAATAAAAGAAAAAACCATTAAATATAAAAGCGAAATTGAATAACTTGTTTCTTTGTTCAACTATGAGTAATGAAAAAATATATTCTTACGTTAAGTCTTGAATTGCATTACGACAACCAGGCAAAAAATATATGGCTAAGCTATGGATACTGATATATATTCTTACCCTTTGAAAGATTTGAATGCTTAAAACCAAGGGAAGATGTTTTCAGTTCCCTCCTTCACCCTCTCTTCCATTTTGGCACTCCCTGCCAACAAAGAAGCATTTTTAAATTGATGTCCTTCAGCAACATCGGGTGACTGTATCTACAAATTCAAAAGTAATAATAAGTTTTCCCCTTGGCAGAACATAGGCAAAACTATGGACATTAAGAACATAATCAAAACATGGTTGATAGTGGGCATGTTAGATTGACACGAAAGATAGCCTCATGCAACATGAAAACAGAAGCAAGACATTAGGTCTCATATATGATCATATCATGGCATGCTTTAGTTCTACAACAGAAATTGAAAACTGAAATTACCAGAATGGAAGGCTTTCCAGTTGCCAAAATCTCATAGCAAGTCATTGCACCAGCTCATGAAATGATTTAGTCTGTAGCTGCATATGCCAAATCCATTTATGCATGAGCCTTTGATATGCAGAGTCAGATCAGATTCAACGGAAAAACATGGACACATCTTGGCAAATGTAGAAGATAAAGTAAATCTACTATCTCTGACTCGTATCATTTATCACATATACTTAAAAAAAAAAAAAAAAAAAAAAAGATAATGCTAACCACTACTATTGGACCTCAAAAGAATGTTGCGAAAGTTATTGGCATGATTCCTAAATGGATTACTTTTCCAGTCTTTCCAAGTTTATACTCCTAATGAACACATTAGTTTGCCTGCCTAAGTTATGGAAACATAAGGATGCAACATGTTTAAGTCTTCAAGCAACATAATTGCAGTAAAAAAGAATCTAATCACGAACCAATATATGTGAAAAAAAAAAAAAAAAAAAAATTTGAAGGCAACAGTGTGTTTTTCAAATGAACCCACACTCCAAGAATCCCATTTTCAGCAATAAAATATCTGGAAGTGGCAGAGGACATTTTTTACCAAGCCATTCAATTAAGCTAACCCTAAACTCGGTTCGCAGCTGCCTGTAAGGTCAGGTGATCTGTCCACTACCCTTTTCTAGTAACATTTACATATTTTTAAAAAATGTAATTAGGTGTAGCTTTAAGTAACAATTAAATACAAATGCAAGTGTCTCATAGTAAATATCAATAGGCATGAAAGAAGATATCTAACGTTTTCATCTTCCTCAGGTAACTTTTGCACTTCATCGGGACATAAGCTCAATTTTCAAATGTCTATTGTTTAAAATCCTAATATCTACCGCTGCCATAAAATTTAGATTAAGCAGATTACGCCTAAAGCTTTAAAATTAGATTATTCAATCAAATTGGTTAACATCGATTGGCATTGATCCTCAAATATCTAATATTTAAAACACTAATGTCTAAAGCTGCCATAAAATTTACAGTAAGCAAGTTATGCCTAAACCTTTAAAATAACTATGATTCAAAACGTTTCAAGCTCTGTCTCTGGTGTTTACCAATTCCAAAGTTTTGATTAGATGACGGCTCATTTTTGATCTGGTTAACAACAATCTTCTCAAATAAAAGCACAAACAATTCTCAATCTCTATTAAAATCTTAAAACAAAAACCAACTTTAAAATCATAAACTCACAAATCAAGGAAATTCAATAAACTGCTAAACACCAAAAACATGACTTGAAACCTCTCCGATCAATCATCAACAACCCAAACCAGCAGACAAACAAAACCCCAAAACGCACAAACCCATATCAATTCAAAACCACCAACAACAAAAGATCCAATCCAAAACCAAAGAACCCAGTCTGAAACCAAATACCATTATCGGTGACAAAAGAACCCAAACAAAATTCTTACCATTCAACGAAAGAAACTATGCGAACCAAGCAAAAAATATGATCAACACAAAACACCAAAGCTCAATACCTCTCTCTTTCTGCCTGCAACAATGATGGATCAAATTTCTCTCTCATTTAGAAGCGCTCTCTGTCTCTCTATCCCGAGATCGTTCTAACACTCTCGGTCTGACGCTCTCTCTTTTTCTCTCTCGCTATCTGTCGATCATTCTAAACAAAAAGAAAAGGACAAAAAAAAAAAATTCATAGTCGGTGTATTCCCAACAGCAATTGTAATTTGTATAAGAAGCCAGGGGCCAAACCGTCATTTCATCTCTCGAGTGAACAGTTAGGAATAGTAAACTCAGCTTTAGATATATGTATAATTGGTGAATGATAGTACCGGTCCTAAGATAAGTTCAAATGGTTCTAATCTAAGAAGCACCGATACGGGTACGAGTACCCGGATACGATACGATCGGATACGTGGAAACGGCAAATCTTAAATATAATAGGAAACGGGTACGTGAAGGAAACGCCAATTAAATTTATATATATATAATTAGAAGAAAAAAAATATGAAACATAAACAAAGTACTAGTTTATCACAATCAAACATTATCAATCCAAAGGTTCAAATAAAAGGTTAACACAACTAATAACAAGTTAACAACCATCAACTTTCATTCAACTTGGACAACATTCTTCATGATCAACATTAAACAAAACCCCCTCTAATTACTAGCACCGGTGCTGATCCACTACTAGCACCGGCGTTAACAGACCCGACACTAGAACTAATAGGAGGTGTTGCTCCGCTGCTTATGGTTCCTAAAAAATACTGGTCACAATCATAATTAACATCACTGAAAGTAGTGGAATTATCTTGACCAAAACCCACAATATCTAAATACTATAGAAATGGAAGCTAGAGATTCAACTAGATTGAAACCAAAGATAATGGCTGTGCAGGTAATCGATGGGCCAAGAAGGAGAGGAGCCATTAGAATATATGTAATGGAGGCAAGGGACTCGACCATTAGAATCAATAAACAGATCGATCGAGAAAAGCAAAGAGGATAAGAACTAGCTAGCCCATAGTTGTTGCTATACACACATCGCATAAGTGCATAACAAATATCAGAAGAAGCTCCAGGCTCCAAATTGAAGAACAAATATGAGAAGAAGAGCAGAACAAACGTACCTGAAGCGGCTAGAAATTCAATCTCCAAGGTCCAAGCGAATCGAAGAAGAGGAGAAGTCTTGAGCAGAAAAGATTCCGACTTGCGAAGAAGAGCAGAAGAGGAACGACGAAGCTAGAAGAGAAACGCTCGATCTGGGTCTCCTTTTTTGCAGAAGAGAAACGATGAAGTGGCTGAGATAGTGAGATTAGGTCGCGTCTCTCTCTCTCTCTCGATCTGGTCTTTTGTTTTATTTATTTTTTTTTTCAATTTTTGCAGAGTAAAAAGTCAGTATTACCCCCACGTTTCTGATTTATTTACATTCTTACGTTTCCGCATATGATACGGACGTATTCAAACCGTTTCCAAATCAAGATACGCGTTTCCGAGCCGTTTCGTACCTGTTTCCCGGATCGATACGGGATACGCCGGCAATTTCGCGTTTCCGTGCATCATAGGTTCTAATTGTCTCATTAATGACCTCCAACTCTGCCTGGATGTGATAGATGGTATCCTTGATCGCTGGGATGATTTAGCACCTGTAGCTAAAGCAGCTCATGATCACTGGCCATTCGTGCTGTCTTCTTTTTTGTTCTTCGAGAGAAATTACAGCATCTATTACCCTTTTTTTAAACTTTTCATTGAAGGCCCACATTTAAAAGATAAATGTTGTGGAGTGATAATGAGAAATATATCCTTGAGCTTCTCTAGGAGGACTTGTGGCAGTGATATGAGCTCCTTTGGGAGGACTTGTGGCAGCAATATGAGCATTTCTGGGATGCGTTGTGGCAGCAATATGAGTCGAATTAGTGGCTTAACTACTGGATGGTAATAAGTTTTTTTTTTTTTTTTGGTTACAGAGTATTATTCTTTTCTGCTGAATTTTTGTATCTTTTTTTAACATGTTCGTATTTGCTTCTTGGGCGCAGGCCATTTGCATTCAGATGCTATTTGAATAACCTGGTTGCTAACCAGGCTGATGACGAGGAGGTTGATGATGAAGAGCTGATGACGAGGAGGTTGATTATGAAGAGACCTTCAAGCACTTCGTTCTCCCTTTGTATGAATATAGGTTTACTTACAGAGTCACTATTTTTTATTTGGATTTAATTTAGTCATTTCTAGTGATCTATTTTTCTGTTGAAGTGTTCAATTCAGTATAATAACATTATTACCGTCTCAGTAAAATGCTCTTATAACATATTCAGCTCAGAACATGTTCGCTGTATTCTAGATATTCTTTCCACACTACTACAAAAAAAGCATTTAAGGATGTTCGAAAAACGTCTTTAAAAACTTTAGATGACACGCAAAAAAAATGTCATCTATCAAGGAGTCATTGTAAGTCATTTTTTAGGACGTTTAAAAAACGTCCTAAAATGTCTATTAGGACACTTAAAAAACGTCTTTGTAGCTCTAAAAGAATGTCATCTAATGTCTACTAAGACGTCACAAAAGCGTCCTTAAAACTCAAAAAAAACGTCATGTAAAGTTTACTAGGACACATTTTAAGTGTCCTTAAATCTTCAAAAAAATGTCCTCAAATATTTACTAGGACATTTTGGAAATGTCCTCTTAGCTAAAAAAGATGTCATTGTACATATTGGAGGACTAGCAAAAGATGTCTTTATAAGGTAAAAAAACTGTCATATATTACATACGAGGACACGCAATGTGTGTCCTTAAATTTAAAAAAAAAACGTCATTGTAGACATTATATAATTTAAAAAAAAAGGGGCAAATTAATGTCCTCCATTAACTATCAGAACGCACTAATTTTTTCATGGAGATTCCAAGCAATGTGTACAAATTATCCCAAGACTCGTGGCATCCAAAATACACATTGCCAACCGCAAGTCTTGGTGCATCTCTAGTTGATCTTATTTCCCCTGACACGTTAATCGGGCTAGCTAGTTCTTCAAAAATTCTATGGAGCTTTGCTTTTTGCAATGCTCTTTGGTGTATTTGGACAGAGAGGAATAAAATCAGGTTCCAAGAGGCTACTTTTAATTTAGCAAGGTTCAAGCATTGGTTTCTAACTTCTTTGAAAGAGTCTGCATCCATTCATTTTATGCCATGTTCTAATGCTTCTTCCATGCAAGGCTTGTTTGCGGTTCTTGGCCTTTCTTCCCTTACTGTAAAGGCCCCAAAGTACATTCCAGTGCAATGGATTCCTCCCCCAATTCAGTGGTTGAAGGTTAACACTGATGGTTCCTTTCGCAGCATTGAGATGGCAGGATTTGGGGGGATTTTTAGAGATCATGAGGGTCATTTTAGAGGCGCTTTTGCCCAAAAAGTGGAAGCTCCGTGTGCAATTGATGCAGAAGTGTTGGCAGTTATTGAGGCTATGAGGATTGCCTGGGCTAAGAGTTGGACTCACATCTGGCTTGAAACAGATTCTATTCTTGTTGTTCAGTATTTCAAGAATCCAAATTTGATCCCATGGAGGCTGCGGATTGCATGGTATAACTGCTTGTATCTCACTCGTATGATTCATTTTAGGGTCTCTCACACTTTTCGGGAAGGGAACACCGTAGCTGATGCTCTTGCTAATCATGGTGCGCTTAATGAGGGTTACAATTGGTGGGATGATGTGCCTACCTTTATAGCTAGGCCTTATGGGCGGGATTTGTCCTCTATGATTAACTATAGGTTTCGTTGATGGGTTTTGTAGTTTTTATTTTTTTCTTTCTTTTTCTTTTTTGTAATTCTGTTATTTTGTCTGTTTCTTTTGGCGTTTGTTTTTCTATGCACAGGGAAAGAGGACTTGTCTCTTCCTTGTTTTTACAGGTTGGGTTTTGGTTTGGTCCCCCCAACGGATTTGTATTGGTCTTTTTATGTTTTAATAAAATAGGGGGATGGGGGGTGGGTTCCCAGAGTGTGGCAGACCCTTCTCCTTCGGGATTGAGGGTGGGATTTGTTCCCTACATTGTCTGCCTCCGAGGAACTAATATCGCCTAATCCCTTATTTATAAAAAAAAAAAAAAAAAAAAAAAAAGATTACATGTACTTCTAGTGCTTACAAAAACAAAAACTCAGCTTAATATGTACTTTGCAAAATATACCAACCAAACTATTCTACATCATCTTGGAGTAATGTTTCAACAAGGTCAGCCCACTCTACTCGAACATCATCTATCTCTTCTTGATTGTAACTTTGGTTGTTGAATTGCAACAACAATCAATATAAAGCAATAAATTTCCTTTTATTATTTGTTTCCACAAGTAATACTAGCAAGCATGTACATATATATATATATAGTCTTGTTATTTTTACCAAAACTAGCATAGAAACAATTTTTAATTGCAATAGGAATTATATATGCTAGCTATTCTGATCATTTAAGAGCTAACATTGCTTCTTGTTAATATGGTTGGATCCTCAATGATTGCTTTCATGAACTTCATTACATAATATCCACATTCCACTTTTCCAGGTTGAGTAGGACACTACAAAGTTCAGTTAAGTAAATCGTAATAAGTAAGCATATCATTAATGGAACATCTCCTGTCAATTGATCATTCCACATATAAGCAACAAACTATATAAATCAATTATATAACATGGTCCTTGCATATTTTGGCATTTATTATCCATCTGATCACATTTGCATTTGCTCACAATAACAATAATAGATTCAACAGTCAGGTGCTATAACGACACATTTAAAACTGAAAGAAACAAGCATTTGAAGAGAGAGAGAGAGAGAGAGAGAGAGGTGTATTAGTCTAAGGCACTTCAGCTTAAAAACTGAACTGAAACTGCAACAATCAATGTAGAGGTCATAATTTGAACAGATTACCTATATGATTTTCCAAATAGCATTTTTTCGATTCCTTCCTTTTTGGGCATCAAACATCCTTAGAGCACTTGCAAACACGGACAACGAATCTAGTTAGGATCACTTGCATGACGACTAACAAAATCTAAGAACATGTCAACCCCGACCTCATACTCAGGTGATCTCCAATCCATTTTGATCCAAGCTCTATTCATTCTAAGACAAGTAATGAACAAACTAATTATTAAAACCAACTCTAGCTCTTAGTAGTAAGGGGATCAATACATGCTGCAGAGTTATGACTATTTTACCTTTTCATTTGACCAAGTTTTGAATGATTATAATCTATTACATATATATCAGAAAACAACATATGTGAAATGGCAGAAAGTACATTCAAGTAAGGCAAAAATAAGGGATGCAATATCAACTATGTACAATATATATTGAATTCCTCTAATATTAAAGATTATATAAGCCAATCAGGTAAACTGTATATATAGTATATTGAATTAGTATATATAGTGTTGTAGGAGAAATGCAATTGTGTGTTTATTATTGATAATAGGAGCCCTTTAAATAGGGAGTTACAAGGTACCCAAAAAGGTAATAGAATCCGATTACAATTGAATACCTAGAACACATTCCTATTACAACTCTAAACCCTAGTTTGTAGAGGCACACATTATGTCGATATCCTTCAACACTCCCCCTTGTGCCGCTCAAACTTGGTGATGACGCTTTGATTGTTGCCTCGTTAAAAACCTTGCCAGGTAACAAAAACCCTGTGGGACAAAAATAACCCTGGTCGAAGGACAAAAAGAGCACAACACGTCATTCACTCTTCGAGATCGAACATGTAGACATCATGCCTCCCCTTGATGTCAATATCTCCCCCTGATTGCTACAATCATGGGAGTTCGGATAACTTTCTCAATCCGATGCTCTTCACATGTTTCTCGAAGGTGGATTTTGGTAACGACTTAGTAAATAAGTCCGCTACATTATCCTCTAATCGGATTTGGTTCACTTCAATATTTAGAAGTGCTTGTTGTTGCTGATTGTAAAAGAACTTAGGCGATATATGCTTGGTGTTGTTGCCCTTGATGAAACCTAATTTCATTTGTTCAATACAAGCTGCATTATCCTCATAAATGCATGTAGGTTCATCTGTGGTAGACTTCAAACCACAAGTTCCTCGAATGTGTCTAACTATAGACCTTAGCCATATGCATGCTCGCACAGCTTCATGTAGAGCAATAATCTCTGCATGATTTGAGGAAGTAGCAACAAGGGTCTGTTTTGTAGACCTCCAAGATATCGCTGTGCTTCCCATGGTAAAGACATAACCCGTTTGGGAGTGACCTTTGTGAGGGTCAGAGAGATACCCTGCATCAGCAAAACCCATCAAGACATCGTTGTCATTTTGATGGAGGGGAGCAGGAGCACGGAAGGTGGCGTTTTGTCTTGTGGAGTCCGATCCCACACTTCTGTTATTTCTTTTCTCTCTGTAGGGATAAAACAAGCCCATATCAATTGTACCCTTTTAAGTAACGAAATATTGTCTTTATACCAGTCCAATGGCGTTGCGTTGGCGCGGGGCTATATCCAGCCAACAAGTTCATAATAATTGAGGTGTCCGGTCTTGTATTGTGCTAAGTACAATAATGCGCCTATTGTACATAAGTAAGCACTTCTGCTATTAACACGTCTTCGTCATCATCCCTGGGACGAAACGGATCCCTTTTAGGGCCAAGACTACAGACGACCATGGGAGTGCATTTTTGAATTTATCAAAATGCCTAAGCATCTATTGACACGGTATACAAAACCGTGTTCTCCCAAGGTCCTTCCTCTCAAACTCGGATTTCAGGTGTTCAGCGGTTTTCCTTAACTCACAAGGGTTCCAATTATGTTTATCAACATAAACCGCGACAATTGCAAATCCGGAACTTGTCATGGAAACGCGTGGGCATAGTTCATCATATCCCTTCCCAATCAAGTAGTCACTTTAGTGAGCGTTTCAACCTCGTTGCAAACGTGCTCCGTGGTCTAGAGCCACTTGACTTGGGTAAATGAAGTTCACAAGAACCTTCATTATATTCCGTATCTAGATCCCCATAAAGATATGTAGTGACCACATTTGTAAGCTGCATGTTCAGTTATTTGGAAACTACCAAACTGACAAGGTAATGGAGTGCAATGACATCCATTACGAGAGAATATGTCTTCTCGTAGTCGATTCCAGGGCGTTGTGAGAAACCTTGCGCCATAAGGTGAGATTACCATCTCTTTTTCTCGTCACGCTATCTAACGAAGACCTATTAATGTCAACAGGTTTTATGTTAGGAGGTGTTGGCATCTCAGGCCCGAAATCCTTCCTCTTCGTTAGTGAATCCAATTCAACCTGGATCGCATCTTTCCATTTAGGCCAATTTTCTCTACGTTGGCATTCTTCAACGGAGTAAGGTTCGATGTCATTGGTCTCAATAATTCCACGTCCTCATGTACACTAGTGTAGTTCGTAGAGATCTCTATATTCTCAGGAATTGGTTCTAACATTGAGGCGTCCCCCAACGATGTCTCTTGGACATAACCACAATCCAAAATATTCTCATGAGACGGATTTTGAGTATCAATGATCAATGGATCAAGTTGTGCCAAACTCGCTCTCTTCTTAGGGTGAGAATCCATCGAACCTATGGGTCTCCTACTCTCTCTAGCGGAACCCATGGCCTATGACGCCATTATGCCACCTTTGTGGCGTCACCATACCACCATCCATGGTAGTGGTGCAGTACCCATCTTCTCTGGGTGGCACCATGTCCTCTTGTGGGGACATCAATCCTTGCAGGCATGTTTGCATCAGGTATATGTGATCTCGTCACTTTTAGGGGATCAAGATGAGACATAGTGGGGACAGACCACGACAATTCCTGTCGTTCCTGTTGAACATTGACGTTCTAATCTCCCCCTAACGACGGGAAGACTGTCTCATCAAAGTGACAATTCGCAAATCCAGCGAAATAGAGATCGCCTGTCAAGGGTTCTACATAGCGGACTTATAGTTGGAGACTCATGTCCAACAAATATATATATGCATTCGTTGCAATGACTCATGTTGATGCGCTGTGGCGGCGCAATTGGCACATGAACTGCACTCTCAAATATGCATAAATACGAGATATTAGACTCGAACCCAGTCACTAGATGTAATGCAAATAAAAGTTGAGTGGCTGCTATGAGTCGTAGACGAATTAGCATAGCTGCATGCGATATTGCATAACCCAAGCGGAAATATTGGTGCGCATTACCAATGTCCGGGCTACCATCGTAGTCGTTTAATGGTGGCTTTTCCGCTAGACCAATTGGGTGTGTACATGGGAATACGATACTTGATATCAATACCCAATGATATGCAATAGTCATCGAAAATTGTCGATGTAAACTCTCTAGCATTATCAAGTCAAATTGACTGAATGGGATGATCTGGGTAGTGAGCCCGTAGCCATATGTTATGTGCTAGGAGTGTAGTATAAGCAGCATTACGAGTGGATAATGGCACAACACGTGACCAACGTGTTTGCATATCAACCAACACCATAAAACATCTATACGGTCCGCAAGTTGGTTGATCAAATCCATAGAATTCCCTTAGATTCTTTGTAAGAATGGAATTATTTCCTCAATCTCCTTTGCATAGGATGGTCTCAATCCTAAATAACAGGCTTTACAGAACGAAACAAGGGCTTTATAATCAACCAATGAGGCTTTTGGTTAAGCCATAATGTCACAATAGACTTGAGAAGTAGAGAGAGGAGTTTATGGCGTCAATGCCATGTATTTGCCGCAGGGGGTAGGCGGCGCCGGCCATGTATGGCCGGTCTTTGCACAATCATGGCCCCATGAGGCGCATGTGCAGCTCCTCGAACCAATTCTTGGTTCTTACTTTTCTTCGTTCTGAAAATGGATGTCCGTGTAAAGTCTTTAATACACGGATCATCATGTCAAAGCCTATATGTGTCAAAATCCCATAAGTCGTCTCTCATGACATGGTTGGATTCAATAACTCAAATAGTGGTTGCATACAACCCACTAGAGTGACACATAAGTTTCTCTAATACTCGTTTATGTCCGTAGTCATTAGAGGTGATGCAAAGGAACTCTGTCCATTCTCATAATGTGTTTCCACATGAAAATCATTGGCTCTTATATAATAAAGTTCGAATTAAGGTATGTCCAAGACATTAAGTAAAAGAATTGACACTTTATTAATAGCCAATGATTACATCAAAGTTTCCAAAATCTAATCCAAAATAAAATCAAAGTAAGACACATTATAGTCACTCTATCCGTTTGGTAACTCCAATCAAATATGACCAGGAAAGTAGAGAGAGATGTTGGTGGAGCGAGGCTCTCTTAAGTACCACTAATCTCAATGACTTTTCTAGACATCATATTTCATTGGGTGCGCCACATGAGAAAGAGTTAATACAATTGTCATTTATTGACTAAGGCATATTGCCATTACAAAATTCTTGGAAATAAAAGACTACTCTAAAAATCTGCGGCATTTTGTCTTCATCGCCAGATTTAAAGTCTTCTTGAACTCGATGTCTTGATCACTGTGAGGCAGCTACCTTCTTAGGTACATTGCAAACTCAGGCCCATTGATCAGACATTCCATATCAGAAATAGATACCATGAAGAGGATTCTCCCTTGATTGAGGCGCATTGGCGCAATGTGCATGGTCCCTAGGACCTGAGGAGTTGGAAGATTATGACCATGGCCAACGTTGGCTCTATGGTTTCCAACCCTTAGTCCCTCAAAATCACTGCTCCTACGGTGGCGTGATTGTCGCCTTTGGCGACTACCTTCATGAGCATTTCGATCATATGGATCATGACGTCTATGGCGACTTTCTCTAGCCATGGGACTATGCTCTGGATAGCTATCTCGAAGCCTATCAATTTCTCTTCTCACAAGCTCGTTGTCTTGCCTTTCAGCAATTTCCATAGCTTTAATAAGCTTGTGATCCGTCTTGCATTTATATGAGTCCGAAATAAATCACAGGACCTCATAGCATAGACAGGGAAGGTATTGAGGGTTTTCTCAATCAATTGTTCTTTTGTGATCGTCTTGCCACAGAAGTGCATCATTGCTCTGATGCGGAGGGCTTCCGAATAAAATTACATGACTGTGTCAAATTCAGAGAAGCGAAGATCTTTCCATTCTGCTTCTGTATTCGGAAGGATGGAGTCACGAACATTGCCATATCGTTCGCGAAATGCTTGCCAAAGCTTTATAGTGCTATCCTCATTTATGAACTCAAACTGGAGGTCACTATCCATGTGACGTTTCATGAAGGCAAGTGCCCTGGAAATATCTTTCTCAGTTTGAGGGTCTGGAGCTGTTTCTATAGGACAAAGCTCTTGGATTGTATGCAATAAGTCACGGGCAATAAGGTGGAGCTCAACATCCTGAGCCCACGTTAGGTATCTTTTGCCTGCATAATCCAATGGAACAAAATCGAGTATGTTCGAGTTTGACATCCTGAAAAAGGGGTGAAACAAGAACGAATTAGTTTCGGAGCTAAACTTCCACGAAAACTAACAATAATAAGATTTCCGAGCTATGCTACCAAGAAATCGATTTCCAAGAATCTCTTTTGGATTAGACCAAACAATGATGTTTTTAATATGGTCACAATTTGATGCTTTATGGACGCTCTTAGTCCAAGCATTATGAACACTCTTAGTTCATACGAACGCTCTTAGTTTGTTTAATTATGAACACTCTTAGTTCATACGAACACTCTTAGTTCGTTAAGCGCGAATCCCCACAATTCCGCTTTGTTAAATACTCAAAACCATTTGGCAACATATATTCCAATATTCTGCAGAAAATAAAAGAATTTAAAATACATGAAAGCAGGAACTTTGATTGTAAAAGCTTACTTGGTAATTTGAAGCTTTGCTTCACGATTCTTTATACACACGCGTGTTGATGCAGGCGTGTAGCTAAATTAAGATTGCCGGAATCTGGTCGGAAATTGGCAGTTGGTGGGCTGCCCTTCTCCCTTCCTTTTTTTTTTTTTTTCGCGGCCCAGGCCTGCTTCCTTTTTTTTTTCTCTTCTTCTTTTCTTTCTTTTCTTTTTCACGTCTTCTTCCATCCTTCTGGTTCTCTCTTCTTCGTCCTTCTGGATTGCAGCAGATGGGTGTCTGCAGCGAGGTTGGGTCGGGTCTGTGCGTCGAGGCCGGTCTGGCCGGCTGTGGGATTCGCGCTGGAGGCCGGTGGGCTGGAGGCAGCGACTGCAAGGCGGGGCAGCGAGCTGTGTTTGCGATGGCGCGCACTGGAGGCCGGTAGGGAGCAGCGCTGTTGCAGGGTGGGTGCTTCCACGGTGGACTGACGAGGACGCGGTGGAGGAAGGCCGATCGTGGAGGATTTGGTGGCCGGAAGGACTGGGCTGCGCTGTAGGTCGGGGCGGATGGGCGCAGCAGTGCGCTGGGATCAATCGGCAGGATCGGGGTCAGGCTGAGGGGAGCTGGCTGAGAAGATGGCCTGGAGAAGACGGCGCCGATCCTTGGGGCTGGACGAGGCCGGTCTGTGCGGCCGGAAGAGAAGATTTTTTTTTTTTTTGTTTAGGGCGGCAGAAGAGAAAGAACAAGTTTTTTTTTTTTTTTTTTTTTTTTTTTAGGGTTTGGTTTTTTTTCTTTTCGAAGCTAGGGCTAGAGACTCGTGCTGATAACGTGTTGTAGGAGAAATGCAATTGTGTGTTTATTATTGATAATAGGAGCCCTTTAAATAGGGAGTTACAAGGTACCCAAAAAGGTAATAGAATCCGATTACAATTGAATACCTAGAACACATTCCTATTACAACTCTAAACCCTAGTTTGTAGAGGCACACATTATGTCGATATCCTTCAACATATAGTATATTAAATTATCATACCTTTCCAATCCAATCAAAGTTTGCTCCAGAAAATGTTATGGAAAGATTCTCGTAATCTAAATTCTTCTTAATGCCACCGACCTGTTATCATAAGCAACAAGACTAATCATAATCTTACTATATTACATTCAAGAACAATAAGGCCATAAACAAGTGTTCAGAACTTATCTATTTACAAAAATAGTAGTAAAATTTACATGTATGGACGTACTTCCTTTTTTGGGCAAAAGCAACTCAGAACCTTCTCTATAATATCATGTGTTCTGAAAACTTAATCAAGGATAGTTAGGAAATCTTCTCGAGGTTGATTCAAATGAGGAGGAATCTCCTCGATGAAGATTTAAGTGAGTAGAAATCTCCTTGAGCTTGATATAAGTAAGGAGAAAGCTGAAAGCTCTTCGAGAAAGATTCGAGTGAGATGAAACCTTCTCAAGAAAAATCCTAGTGAGGTGCAATCCCTTCTAGGCTGATCCTAGTAGAAGAGAAAAATCTCCTTAGACCTCATCCTGTTCTATTGGATTCAAAAGAAACTCTTCGAGGAGAAATCTTCTCGAGAGAGATCCGAGTGAGGGGAAATCTTCTTGAGGTTGATTCAAATGAGGAGAAATTTCCCTGATATAGATCCTAGTGAGGAGAAATCTTCTAGAGCTTTTAAGTAAGGAGAAATCTCTTCGATGAGGCAAGGTATCTAAGATGAGGCAGCTGCATGCACCAATTAATGCTCACGTTGATAAGGAAACCTCATGCTGTCACTACAAAAGACTTGCTTCCTTTGTACTTCTTTATTTTTGGCCAAAAGCTAACTCAAATTTTCAGTATCCTAGCATGAAATGTGAAGCATGACATTTTGATTTAAAAACACAACAAGACCTGAGAATGCATTCTTATTTCCCATATTTTCATGAACCTTACTTCTTTAGTTATATATATACAACGAACTAGTTGGACCATTCATAGAGGAAAAAAAAAATAACAAATCCCAAACTCCATAAGAAATATAACAGCCAGTAGCTTAACCAGGCTTACAGCAATAAAAAGAAAAGCATGAAGAAAACACTCCTATCTCTTTCAACATACTATTTGGGCCGTCTCGCAAGGGATGCATATATAGTACATAAAATGAAAGCGTTTCTTGAGTATGTATCCCCAGTCAAAATTTACACCTCAATCAAACTCCAAGAAAGGAACCTATGTAACAAAATAACAAAATTCAAACCTTACACAAAACTCCATGCTGAATATGTCTACTTTAAATCAAGGAACCCCATTGCACAAAATAACAAATCCCTAAACTCTATTCCATAAGATTGCTATCTTATAATTGATATTGAAACTGAAATGTTGTCCTAGAAGCAGTGAAATTTAACATGATGACTGTAAATTTTCTAAATGGATCATCTCAGAATAGAAGAAGAAAAGAAAAGGGTTAAATACTTGTTACTCCTCAAACTTTTCCCTGAAAAACAGTTTAGTCTCTTGCCTTTCAAATTAAACTGGATAGTCATTATTCTCTCTAATTCTCACACAACAGGTCCACAACATGTCCAAAATGACTATTATACCCTCACTTCCTCTTTTTTTTTTTTTTTTTTTTTTTCTCTTTTTTTTTTTTTTTAAATCTCTCTCTCTTTTTTTTCTTCCTCTTTTTAATTTTTTTATTCTCTCTCTCTCCCCCTCTCCAAGTTCGTGCCGACATCTCCGAGCAAGAGCTCGGTGTGGGTCACCGGGATGTGTTGCCGGTACGTATGGTGTCGCCGGTAGTTGGGCGCCGACAGTAGGTGGGGTATTGTTCACCAAGAAGCGGTGAGGTGTGACAGCGATAGCAGCTTGTGGACTGTCGGTAAAGGATGCCAAGTGCCCGTTTGAACCGAGGTGAAGAGACGAGGAGTTGTCGGGACGAGGACGACAACACTGGGAGCTGGGTTGTGCAATTGCCATCGAGAGATGCCATTGTTCCCGGCATACAAGACTAGTGCTGAGATGTGGAGTGGTGACCAGAGGAGCTGCCGGGATGGGTACCCAGATTCGTCAACCATGGTGAGAGAAAATCCGGGATTTAGCTTATCTCTCCTTGTTTCTCTCTCATACATGAATCCACAACTATGAGGTTTGCAAATGTGATTAATGGAAGAAGAATAGGCTCTTGCCGGTGTTGTGTCGGACTAGGGTGTCCAAATCAATTCTGGATATTGGTTTGTCGGCGCCTGAGTTCACTTTTGGGCATCGCCGGACAACATGGAGAATGGGTTTTGCTCGTCGAGGGTCGGTGAGCATGACGGAGGCAGTAGTGAGCCACAAATATGATCGAAGTTAGTCGACCACGGAGAGAAAATCTGATATTTTAGTCTCTCTCCACCTCTCTATCTCATCAAATAACCCAACCCAGAACCATGAAATTTTTGGATTTTGGAAGTTACCAAATAGGAGAGCTGATCGTTGCTTACCAGAGAAGGAAGGAGTTGTTAGTGGCGTGGCTGAGGTTTGTTGTGCAGCTGCAGGTCGTCGATCTCTGCGAGGAAGAAAAGGTTTGGGTGCCTCGCCGGACGACGTGGATAGTCCAAGCATAAGTAAAAAGATAAAAATAAAAAAGAGGAAAAAAAAATTGGAGGGGTATAATAGTCATTTTGGATCTGTTGTGTGAGAATTAGAGAGAATAAGGACTATCCAGTTTAATTTGAAAGGCGAGGGACTAAACTGTTTTTCAGGGAAAAGTTTGAGGAGTAACAAATATTTAACCCAAAAGAAAATGTCTTTAGCTGCCATATTTCCATGAGAAGAGAAGACACTTACCAAGATGCAATTTCAAAATTGATCTCACAAACTACTTCATATTTCTAAGCGTGTTCACCAGTTCTCAACAATCAAGTCATCTGTAGATATTAATTGCAAAGTCAATATCAATTCCCAAACAAACAAAACAGTAATGAAATTTAATAAAACCTAAAACGAAGATGGAGAAAAGTAAAGACAAACTCAAAATACCCAATCCAAATCATGAATAAATCCAAGAGATAAACAACCCAGAAAGAAATTCAAAGCAATTACTTAAACAATAGAGAAATTGAGAACTCGGTACCTTACGAGAACTTTACCTACTCAAAACGGAGGTAACCCGGAGGCTTGGATAATCGGTGTTCGTATGATCAGAGAGGAACACAAGTTTTTTTCTTTTCTGCTCGCAAATATGAATGTTAGGTTTGCTAAAGTGAATAGGATTAGAGGGAAAGTGAATT
The DNA here is from genome assembly GCF_958449725.1 of Rosa rugosa. NCBI lineage: Eukaryota > Viridiplantae > Streptophyta > Magnoliopsida > Rosales > Rosaceae > Rosa > Rosa rugosa. The sequence continues at coordinate 20,630,366 of NC_084822.1, forward strand.
TGGTATATTGCCATTTGGGTACAAATCTCAAGTGTTGCAGAGAGAAGATTTGGGGATACTCAAAAATTGTAGAGGGAAACTTTAGATGAACAGGGAACATTTGGCGCTGAGAAGTTTTCAAAACTTTTAGATATGTAGGGGGAATCGAACTCTAGACCTCAAGCCTAGTGAGATATCAGCGTGTTTTGCTCATTTTAAATGTTTCAAGACTATCATTACTTTGTCCTTATACATAGGGAAAATTTTACAAAGAGTACCCGAACTAAGGCCCATTCTAAACTTTAGTACCCGATTATTCAAAACTATCACATTGGTACCCGATGTTTAAAGTCCGACCCAACAATCGTACACGCCATTAGTAACGGTGTTAAGTAGCACATTTTGAGGGATATTTTAGTCACTTCATGTCTTAATCCAATTTTTTTTTTTTATTCATTGCAACTTGGTTTCTCTCTCCTTGATTTTCTCCCCATTTATGAGACCAGTTGCATCATATGTAAAAAAAAAAAATAAAAAAAAATTGGTCTCATAATTTTTTTTAATTAAAAAAAAATTGGATTAAGACATGAAATGACTAAAATATCCCTCAAAATGTGCTACTTAACACCGTTAGTAACGGCGTGTACGATTGTTGGGTCGAATTTCAAACATCGGGTACCAATGTGATAGTTTTGAATAGTCGGGTACTAAAGTTTAGAATGAGCCTTAATTCGGGTACTCTTTGTAAAATTTTCTCTTATACATATATAAGGACGTTGACTTTGGTTCAAGGAGTGAGAGCCTTTGCTTTAACCATAGGGCAAACAGCCTATCATGTCGTTGTAGACATGTAAAGACATTTTTCAAATTATGTGTCCTTGTAAAAATTAAGTGGGTGTCCCGAATCAAGATTTCTCTGTAGTAGTGCCAGTAACACTTATTTACAAAAAGTACATATACAAATAATGAAATAAAAGGGGGGGGTTTAAGAATTAGAGTTTTGAAAATTAAAATAAATAAAAGAAAGAAAATATAAAAACACATGTATAAGAATGAAACGTAAGAAACAAATATCAAAACCAATTCCATGTAATCAAATTCGATTCCAATCCTATAATTGATCATCTAAGTCATGAGAAAGAAGTTGATCATGTGAAACATTCAACGCAAATGATTTTCCATATTTTACTTTCCTTTACTAATTGTACTTACATAGGCATTTTGTTGTGGCAATTTAATTTGTAAACTTGTGTAATATATGACTCTGCGGAGCGAGTATATATTGACGTTGTGGGTTCAGGGCATCAGTATGTACTTGGGTCAAAAGGAAAAAGTTTTCCAAATATTTTGTATTGATGACTGAACCATCACGCATGTATAATTATGAGATTATATATTGATTTTTATTTGTGTTTAAAAATCCGAGCGTGACAAGTGCAAAGCTAGTGACCATAACTAGAAGAGAAGTTACAACGTTGGTTCATTGGGGCACAGTGTGCCACATCAAGGCATCACCGGAGAGTTGGTATGGTCCGATGGTGGCAATCACTATGTAAAGAGGAAAAATTCTTAGGCAAGAGTTTCCCTACCACGTGGCTTTAGGACAAGCCAATCAGAAGAAATAAATTTTTCTCTCTTTTTCGAAACTGTCTCTACTTTTTAAAAGTGCAATATTCAAAATGCTCCCTGATCCCTAATTGGTCAGCCGTGGCGGTCCACGTACGCAAGATTCTTCTCTGTAAAGAGGCCTCCTCTCGTCGAGTTTTTTTTTTTTTTTGTTTGTAAAAAATGTGGTACATTTGATTTAGTTTCGATTTCACACTGGGTAAATAAATGTCGAAAGCATACCAGAGGTGTGAGACAGCAAAGGGAAGACTTTCCTCTGCAGAGCAAATAGAAAGCAAATGGCTGCCATAGCATTTACACCCCGGATTCAAAGACCTCCCCTGCCCTTATTTTCCACACCCAAAACCCCAAAACCCAAAACCAGAGTCTCCCTCCAACCTTCTTCTTCTTCTTCTTCTTCAACTTCACAGCTCGCCTACGACCCCTTCGTTCACCAACTCGCCGAGTCTCTCGACGACTCACTCGCCTCCTCCTCTTCTTCTTCATCTCTCCAAAGCCTCAGAGACTCTTCCGTTCAAACCGTCCTCTCAACCCCATGGCCTACTCGCAAAGACGAGCCCTTTCGATTCACCGACACCTCCTTCATCAAGAACTCTCAAATCACGCCAATCTCTCGCCCACCAAGCCTTCCAACCACGCCGGACGATACCCAGTTCCCAAGTTTGGATATTGTCGATGGTTTCCTTGTGAATTTGTCAAATTTGGGTGAATTGCCCAATGGGGTTTATGTGGGTAGCTTGCTGGAGCTTTCAGACGAGACAATCCTGAAAAGGGTGTCTGAGTTTTTGTCCAGTAGTTCTCAGGGAGACTTGTTTTGGTCCATTAATGGAATTGGGGCGCCGGATTTGACTGTGGTTTATGTTCCGGCAGGGTGCCGGGTAGAGAATCATGTTTACTTGCGCTACATTGGCAATGAAGGAGGTGACATTGGGTCACATAAGCTGCCCTTATCGAATCCGAGGGTGCTTGTGTTGGTGGAGAAGGGAGGGGAGATTGGTGTGATTGAGGAGTTTTTGGGTGGGGGTGGGGATAAGGCTTATTGGGTTAACTCTGTTTTGGAGGTTGTGGTTGGGGAAGGAGGGAAAGTTAGGCATTCTTATGTTCAGAACCAGTCTGTAAATGCTGCCCACATCAAGTGGACTTCGGTTCGCCAGGTAGTTTCTTTGTGCTCTATCTGTTCTTCTTTTTTGTTACTTGGTGCATTGCTTGTTAAGTTTGGTGTATGATGCTTAAATATCAATAATTTGGAGGAGATTCTAGTAATGGAGATTTGGTTCTTTTTGCTGTAGCATTAGAAATGGAATAATGAGAAGAAACAAATAATTCATTGATGTAGATTTGCATATAATTGGTAGGTTATCCAAAACTATTCAGATTATTCAAGGTTTTCAAATTGCAACAATTAACAAGTTTACCACTGAGCTTTCTTATCCTGTGAGCTGGGACTTCGGTTTTAGATGAAATCTGATAAAGAATTTGGGAGAGGTATCTTCAATGCCGGAACTCATAGATGGAGTCAGATTGGGTGGAAATCAATTTAGATGTTAGGAGGTGGAACCTCGAATCTTTTGGAGGATTCTCGTGTAAGCCCCCCCCCTCTCTCCTCCAAAAAAAAAAAAAAATCACATTTCTTAGCTGGCTTGTGGTGCATGAGAGTGTTTCACTTCAAGAAGGCCAATCTGTTGTGTTTCTAAATTGGTACGTCATGTGTAAGCTTCAAGGAGACAGTGCTGATCGTGTTTTTATCTTATGTGCGCGGCATCAAATTAATGGCAGAAATTGTTTAGGGAGGCTGCTGTTAGCTGCGCATCTCCAGCAGGGTGCTTTGCTCTGTCAAGTGAAATCTTTGGCAAAAAGGAACAAGTCTAAAGCTCTTCTGGGTTGCAGTGTTTCAGCTGTAATTTGGGGTTGGGGGACGCTAAACCTTAGGGAGAAAGTTATGTTTTTGGCTTAGGCTTTATGTCTTTTTCTATGCTAGTCATGTTGTAGGCTTCTTTGTTTATGTTTTCTTTCTTGTATCTGTGAGCTTCAGTTTCGGTTGAATTTAAAACTATACTCCTCCTTTATAATCTAGGCTGGAAGCCTGCAGTGGTTTGAATTTTCATGTTTTTGGCCTAGGCTTTATCTCTTTTTCTAGGCTAGTAATGTTGTTGGCTTATTTGTTTCTGTTTGCTTTCTTGTAGCTGTAATCTTTTTGTTCATGGCTTTTGCAGTTTTGCTTCTTGTTTCTGGTTTCCTCTTTCAGTAAAACTTCGTTTCTGATCAGAAAAGGGGAAAAAAAAATCCTGCTGGTTGTGTTTCTGCTGGATTATCTTCCTGGATCCTCTGGTTTATGTGCTAAAAGAATTAAGGAAATTTATTAAAAGTAGCCAGGCAGTTTCAGTTTATCCATTCATGCAGAAATTTATGACCGCCACTTTTAGCAGATATTTGAGCAAGCATATCATGAATTTTAGTGTCAGAAATGAGATTAAAATTTTTTCATCAAAGAAGTTGGTTCAGGCTCTCTCTAGAATTCATATATATTGATAAATTTTCATTTTCTGTTAGGCTCTATATGCTCTATGCACTTTAGTCATTCTTAGTAAGGTGTGTGAATACCATTCGTTTTAAGGCAATGATTTCTTATCTTGGTCCCCATACGGAGGATTTCTTAATCTTTACACGCATTAGTCATTTTTTTATTTAACTTTTAACCAGGAATCAGCCAGTACATATGAGCTTGTCGAGATTAGCACTGGTGGAAAGTTGAGCAGGCACAATCTCCATGTTCAGCAACTGGGACCTGACACAATCACCGAGTTATCAACCCTGCACTTGTCTGCCGGGGATCAAACACAAGATCTACATAGTAGCATAGTCCTTGACCATCCACGAGGTTATTCCAGACAACTTCATAAGTGCATTGTGTCTCATTCTGAAGGGAAAGCTGTCTTTGATGGGAACGTAAAGGTCAACAGGTAGTTCTCTTTCATCCAATTTCAAGATTTATTGTTGGCTTATTAGCTTTGCCTCTGCCTCACATCACTTTTTGTTTTCTTGAAAATTCTCGGTTTATATATTTATGCATTTCTTCACCAATGGAGCTAAATGCATATATAATTTTAATGCAACTAAAGTCTTGTTGTTTTCAAAGGGTTTCCTGTTAATAAGTTTTGCCACCTCGATAATAGCTTCTCTTACTTTCTGAGGCAACCTCTTATATCACTGTACAGATTGTTCACATTTGCTGCTCACCAGTGCAGTTGGGCATTGTGTTTGTCCCTTATAGATCTTCACTTTTATATTTTTCAGATACGCACAACAGACAGATGGTGGGCAACTAACAAGAAGTCTGCTTCTTGCACCCCGTGCCACTGTAAATGTTAAACCAAATCTTCAGATCATTGCTGATGATGTCAAGTGTTCCCATGGAGCTGCAATTAGTGACCTAGAAGAAACCCAGCTCTTTTATTTCCTGGCACGTGGGATCAGTTTAGAGGCAGCAAGAAGGGCTCTTGTCTATTCCTTTGGCGCTGAGGTGATTGAAGGATTACCTTATCCTTGGATAAAGACGAAGGTAGAAAGTCAAATTAAAGAATTGTTGGAAGGATCCTCATAATTGGGATATAATAGGTCATTGGTTACATAAAATGTAATTGTCACTCAAAACAAATTTTGTTGTGGTATGAAATTGTAGAAAGCTTGATGCTCCAATTGTTTACCAAGCAAAGTTAATCAAACCCGTTTTCTTATGGGGTCATGCAACTTTTTACTTGTGCTGTGTTTTTCCTTTTGCTAATTACTTGTACTCTGTTTTGCTCGACAGTTCTGGAAAGTAAATAAATAATAAAGTTTTCCTTCTTGTCTTTCCCTGGGTGCTTGTTACTTGTAAATCTGATCTCACACGAACTTTATGGTGTCTAAGGGTAAGAGTGGAGGTGTTGTCTAGTCCTATGCCATGAAAGTATCTTGGGACTTTTACTCTATAAATTTGTATAATCGTGGCCTTAATACCAAATTCAAAATAATAATGCATCAAATATTATAGTTAAATTGAACAGATGTTCACTTTTCTTAAAGAAATCTGACCTCTAAATCAGTCAACTGGAATGCTGCAGTTTATGTTGTTAAACTTTCAGCTGGTTTCCCACATCGAGAGTAGACATGCCGTGCCTATCTTTATATATGCTTGTATTTAAATCCAGTGCGTGTTCGTAGAAAGGAGAGATGGTTGGCATCTCCCCTGACAGGGACGGGAACAGTCAACGGACTTACCTGTTACCACACATCTGGTTAAGGCTACCCACCCTTGTGGTGGATCTTATACCCAATTTTTTATTTTCTTATACATTTTTTTTCCTCCCTTCTATAATTTTTTAGTATCTAATGTCACTCTTTTTTAATTATTTTTCCTTTCTATAGTTTTTCAGTATCTAATGTCATTCTGGCTAAAGACAGGTAACTATGAAGCTGCACAACGAGTGCCTGCATTGAATATGTACAAAGATGTATTTCTATATCGAATTGGCAAATTAAATTTCACACCAGTACTTGAGCAGTCTACAAACAAGTATATTCAAATATATTCACATTTCTCGAATGTACTCCAGAGTACTCAACACTCGAATGGACTATCATGGTTGATGTTCAAAAAAGCAAAACTTAAAAGCAAATGAGATACAGTGAAGCTCAAGAACTTGTGTAGTAGCTGCGTCAACAACTCGCATGAAAAGTTGGTGTGCTGGGGAACCCTAGTGATATTGCCTCTTGAAACAATGTCAAGTAGATTTATTTTGTATATCACTTTCCTGTTCGGATTTAGAATCTTCCTTTCTCTCCACAACCTGCTGAATTCCTTCTTGGTACCCATGGATAAAACTTTTAAGAGCATCCCTATATGCAGAAGCTCTTGTCATGTAGATCCGTTGCAGAGCAGGCCTTAATGTCTCCATTCCTCCTCTAGCAGCCACAGCTGTTGATTATAATTCCAGATAAACATCAAAACATAGTCAGATTTCAAACCATTCAACTAAACAAAGTTCAAAGATTACAGAGAAAGAACTGGCAAATCTTCTGTTGAGGGAGAGGGGAGAAACATGCATATACTTTGTTAACAAAAGATGAAATCCGAAAAGCCAACAAGTTTTTATCACAAAAGAGTAGTTTGCAGCACATGACCCCAAAATATGATTTCTAATACAGATACAGGCATACACATATTAAAGCAAAGTCCTATATACAAAAAAATCCAGCTGGGTAGAACTGGACTGCAACACAAGCACCTCTCCTTTATGTCTTCATTCTTGCCATATCTGTTGCCCATATACTAGTTTACTTCATCCTCCATCTTTTATCTCTCGCTCAATCAGGGTGAGCCAAACATAAACAGAAATTATTGAAGTTGCTTGGATATACAATCCACTCTTGCTGTTCAAAGTATCAACAGTACCTTTCTAATCTTTTGTGCTCGAGTACTTGGAAGCAGAATTGGCACAAGTAAATATCTGACAGGCTAGATTGATGAAGAAGTAGGATTAAATGACTATTAATTGTGCTAACTTGAGTCAATACATTCCATGACAATAATTTGACTCAAATCAATAACAGAAAAGGCAAATGAGATATCTTCGGCATCAGTAGTCATATGAATGCAGGCATCATATAAAACAAGTATATCAGAAAAAAATTAAACAAGGAGGAAACTAATATAGGCTCCTACAAATTATTAGGTAAGATCTGAAGCTTTTAATTGGCATCAACTATAATCTTATGACATTGTTCGATACAGCACGACATGTGGGCATTACTTACCAAGATCCTCTAATGTTGAGGGTTCTTTGTCTTTAGTTGTGCTCTTTGATCCACCAGGTTCACTCTCACTTTCTTCATCCTTCTTATAATCATTAGGCCGCAGTTCAGGGCCAATATCCCGCACCCAGCTGGCAGCATAAAGCCTAGAAGCCTCCTTCAACACCTGAAGGCCGAAGGTATACATGAATCATAGAATAGGGAATTAAATCAAGTGGGCTTTAGGTATGAATAATGAGAATGAAAGAAAGGCGTACCAAGAAGCGCTCGTGCCAGGTGAGCTTGCGGCGCTTCTTGATATGAGGAGGGTCTGGCAGTGATGATGGAAACGCGATCTCTTTCAGATCATATCGAATGTAATCACGCACTTTCCTACACACCACCCTCACCTTCATTTGCAGTGACTGTGATAATTCAACCTGATATAACTAAATCACTTACTTCAGTACAGAAACTTAAAATGAAACCAAATGGATTAGTGTAGGCTTGAAGTATAATTTCCAGGAAACAAGAACAGAGATCAGACATACCAAGTCACAGAAATTCTTCCTAATCAAGGGAAAGGGAAACTAACATCTTTGCTACTACTACTACCAGATTGCATATATTCCTCTCATTTGTAGTGGTGGCTCCGTCCCTGCATGCTACACTGAAACCCTAGACCGACCAGTCTTCTCTTCCCGCCGTTTGTTTGGATTCTCAGAGATAAAAAGGGAGCAGCAGCAGGGCAGGGCAAAGTGAGATGGGCCGGGTAATTATATTTGGGCCGGTTAACCCGAAAAATGGCCACCCGGCCCACCATAAAATCGTTTTTTGTCCTTTTGGTCGTAATGGCGTCCCAATACATCCCCCTCAGGCCCTCACACACACCACCGAGTCATTGAATAAGACAAGCCAATAAGATACGCCCACGTGTCCTGTGGCTAAACACCAGAAAATAATATACAGACCAATCAGAGACCACCACGTGCTCGCGACCCTCCCTACTCTTTGGCTCAGAATCACACACTCCCCGTCTCTCTCTGAAGAAGAAGAAGAAGAAGAAAGAAGCGATGGCCACCGCGAGAGTGCTCGCCGTCTCCAACAGTTCGTGCCTGCTGACCAAGACGACGTCGTTCTTGGCGAAGCAGAGGCCGTACAGGAACAATCTCCGCTTCACTACTACTAGAAGAGACGCGGCAGCGCCGTCATTGTCGTCGCGGAGGAGGTCCTTAACTTGCAGGGCTATCTACAACCCCGAGGTTCAGATCAAGGAGGAAGGCCTCCCCGAAACCCTAGACTACCGCGTCTTCCTCGTTGACCGCTCCGGCCAGAAGGTGCTTTGCGTTTCGATTCAGCCGTTTCAATTTCGTTACTCTCTTTTAAGATTTCAATTCGAATTTCAACTTTCGGTGTTTCCGGATTGTGCGTTTTGTTAGGTTAATGGAAGCTAAGAAAAGGATTGAACTGATATGTAGTGCATTGCACTGGTTTGTTTTGTGATTATTATTTTGATTGTGTCCGAGTTGGTTTTTGATTTCATTTTTGTTGGAGTGACTGTGTATATGAAATTGTGGCGAAAATCGAGTTTAACTGCTTGATGGGGTTGGGAGTCTGATTGATAATTAGTTAATTACTGGACTTTCTGAAACAACATGCTGGTTATATTTAGGTTTCACCTTGGCATGATGTACCTCTGCGCTCGGGCGATGGTGCATTCCACTTTATTGTTGAGATACCCAAAGAATCGAGTGCAAAGATGGAGGTTGCTACTGATGAGCCAAACACTCCCATTAAGCAGGATACAAAGAAAGGAAAACTTCGTTACTACCCGTAAGATTTCCTCTCTTACTTCTCCTCTTTTCCCTTGTTACTTTTATCAACAACTTTTCGTCATCTGTGCAGCCCTATTCCAACTGTTTATTTGTGCTGCAATTTTGCTGATTGAATTATTATTATTATTTTTTTTTGTTGGTTTTGAAAAACTTATCCCTATTATATCTTTATCGTATAAACTCATCATCTTTACATATTTTAATCAACCAAAGGTAATCCTTGGTTTTAAAAAGCTAACCTCTAGGCTTTCTGGCTTAGTTATTATAGATATCTCTCTAAGTATTACTCTACCAATACAAAATGAGACAAAATGGATACCTGTAGTAGTACTACTTATAAGTTTAACTTGCAGGCTCCACCTCCCTCATTTTGCACCTTCAGATACTAATATCTACAGTAAGAGAACCCTGTTTGTGAGTTTCCATATAGGAAGCACTCTTACAGACACTACTTTAAACAATTTTGATACTAAATTTTAATCTAAACATACTATAGGGGTTTCTCATTACCCCACTTCCAAAATATCCATCTCATCCATGATACTGTAAGCTTACATCATATGTGATCGATTTTCTAGTACTATGTTAAGAGAACGCCATCTGTCAATCACGTAGAAATGTCAACTGCACAATCATCCGGCATGCACGATTTTCTAGTATTAATAGCCCACTTCCGCCTTAGGATTATACGTATCACACTGTTCCTTTCTATTGCAACTATCACATTTGTACATGTATCATATGTTTGTGATCTATCTAGTATCATTAAATTAAATTCCTTAAAATGATCTCCTATTGATAGTGTTATAAAATTTTTCCTAGCTACAATATAAACTGGAATTATGGATTGCTTCCACAAACATGGGAAGACCCATCCCTTGCCAACTCTGAAGTGGATGGAGCATTTGGTGATAATGATCCAGGTATGTTTACTTTTCTATTTTCTTTTGTTTATGTGTCACCGGAAAACGGTAAAATAAAGACTTTCATTTTTGCTACACTTTGTAGTTGATGTTGTTGAGATTGGCGAAAGTCGGAGAAAGGTTGGCGAAATTCTCAAAGTAAAACCCTTGGCTGCTTTAGCTATGATTGATGAAGGGGAACTTGACTGGAAAATAGTTGCAATTTCATTGGATGATCCAAAATCTTCTCTGGTTAATGACATTGATGACGTTGAGAAGCATTTCCCGGTATATGTGTATTTATTATTTAGATGTTTTCAGTTTACAGTAAGTCCTTTGGCTGCTTTATAACCAAGCTTTATAACCAATTGCTATTATGTTTCCCTAATTTCACAAGCACAACCAAGCAGAGATATTTTAATTGATGTGCATATATCATATGATATTTTGGGAAATTAATTTTGTTGTTGTTTCATTATATGGTTAATGTATGTGAAATGGATTGTCTGCCCTCTCTTTTGAGCTGAGTCAGTCTTTATGATAGGCATTACTATTTAGTCACTATTACCTTCTGTCATAAACTAGATAGACTAGCTAGAAGGATTGGTATTGAATTTGACATGTGCCATGTGCCAGTTAGGAACTTTTTTAAGTGAAAATGAAATTGAATTCTTGTAACAGTCACACAACTAAAGGCTCTGTTGTGCATGAGATCTCATTCTCCTGTAACAGACCTTTGATATATGATAAATCCTTTAGCCACAGTCGACATTTGTATATGCACTATTAATAAATTGCTAGTCGATGTTGTAGACTTCATAGGTGTGAAAGGGGTTAAAGGACAAATAAATAATTGCTGTCAAAACTGCCAAAACCTGTGAGGCCTAACTGTGTGGTTTTTCAGGGGACTCTCACTGCAATAAGGGACTGGTTTAGAGACTACAAGATCCCTGATGGAAAGCCTGCTAACAAGTTTGGTCTTGGAAACAAGCCAGCCAACAAGGTAATTTTATTTGACATTTCTGTTTTAAATAGTTTGGTGTTCTTTCTTTTGCTTGTTGCTATTTCTATGTTTCCTTAGGTCGAAAAGTTTATATCATCAAAATTGGTTTCTCTTATTCTTTATTTTTGTCTATTTTATTTATTATAATCTAATGAGAAGCTGCTAATCCGATGGCCTAGTAGCTAGTAAATTCCATCCTTGAAAAATGCAAGGAGATGTTGCAAGGAGGCATACCATGATTTGCGTTCAATATTAAGAAGCTACTCCTGTTGTGCAGCTCATTTAATATATATTTGTTGCATTATACATAGCGGTGGCTAGGAGCATTTGGCCAAGTTAGATCTGGTTTTTGGGTAATCTTGAGGAGGGTTATGGTGCTTAACTATTTGGCAAGTGCCATTGTGCAGATATAAATGCATAATGCATGTCACTATGTTTTATTTTCATTGGACTTGAGTGCTTCAAGATTTGACAAACCTAGGCAGTGGGTCGGGTGCGGTGTGGGAAAGGATTAGCGGAAGGGGAGAGCTACTCATATCTTTGCACTCATGTGTATTGACATAGGAGGTTTCGAGATATTCGTACTTCAAACACAATTTCACATTAAGGCAGTTGGTAGTTCATAAATTATTTTAAAGCCAAATGGTCTCATCGGGGCATCTGGTTAGAATCTCTGATTTCTTTTCTTTTGTTGTTATGTTCTGTTTTGAAAAGGAAGCTTTCCATTCCTGCACACTGATTTCTTTTCTTTTGTTGTTATGTTCTCTTTTGAAAAGGAAGCTTTCCATTCCTGCACATATTATGCGAATATGTATTATACATGTACCACCAGTTGTTCTACCAGATCTGCCTCAATCCATCGTCAGGGGTTTAATTTTTCTGTACTTGCTTTCCTCAACTTAATAAATTTGACAATGACATTACTGCAAATAGTAGATTTGGATATGGTTTTGTGTGTAGGAGGGGTGTGTAACTGCTTTCTATCTACTCCCATAACTCTTTCGTTTCATTGACAGGATTATGCTCTCAAGGTCATAACTGAAACCAATGAATCATGGGCTAAACTCGTCAAGAGATCAATTCCTGCTGGAGATCTGTCCCTTGTCTAGATTCAGGTGTTATTGTTTATAGCCTCTTTGATCCATTAGAGATTTTCCTTTGGCGAGCACTCTGAGGAGTCATGTTATTTATATGAATGTTACATCAATGCCAATTTTTTTCGCCATTGAGCTGGAATAATCCCCTAGTGTCTGCAGTAATAGGTCATATGATTGTAATTAAATCAATAATTTTGTTTCAATAATGAACTAATGCGGGAATCACTGTTTTGCATAAATTGGTAAGCATTCTTGTACTGTGTATGGATGGGTGGTGTGCCAAAACATACATGAGAAAAAACTTATAATATGAGTTGAATAGGTCCTGTCTGTCACTCTAATGTGCGGGAAATTGTATTTGGGGGTTGAGTGACAGAGACTGGTTAGATATATTTCTGTTGAGACTGTTTTCATCATTCTTATTATTGGTTTGTCATCACTTATCGTTGTTCAGGAAAAAAGAAGGGGAAAATGCCCAGTAAGTCATTTAGAAATGGGGTTAACTCTCTTCCAGCCCAAATACTTTCAAAATGCCAAAAAAGGGCATCATAAATGCAATTCCCTTCCAAAATACTGCTGCAACGCTTCTTGTCTTCACCCATCACATGAGTGTTCTTTTTTTTTTTTTTAACATTTCCAAATCTGCTGCACCTTTGCTTTTGAGTTTTGTTGGCTTTTGCATGTAGGTTTGTCTGCAAGCTCCTTGTAAATAGAGCTGCAAGAACTTTGCTTTCTTTGCATGTTATTTTGGCCATTTGTGCGTGTCAAGTTGTCCATACTTGCATGCTTAGTACACTCGTTTGTTTTAGCTGTTGAGTCCTCACCACCTTAAGGTGGGTTTTGTACCAAAGTTAGAGAAAGTCAATATATAGCAATTGTATCAAAAAGAAGAGGTACGTTAGAAAAAAATACATCTCAGTACCCATTGCTGACCCTTGTAAAACTATTCTAGTATCAATAAAACCTTCTGTTCATGCACCCTTTACTATATTTCAAACACAACAACCATGAGTACATAGCCCATAATAATTGTAGCTGTAAATCTGTAATTTAGAATAATAATCAAGAGTACGAACTGCAGTAGATGTTGGTGATTTCTTGAGTTCAAAGCATGTTCCTGTGAAGCATCTCATCACAAGCTTGTCGATTTTTAAATTTTCTATTGAAGTTTCAAGAAAGACTGTAAGATTAGTACTAGCACCATCAAGTAGGTCTCTTCCACTTTTTTTTATTTTTTTATTTTCTTAGTCGACTTCTAGTCCAAAATAGGGAAACACTGGAATAATTATGTTATTATACTGCTAAACTGACAATCATATTATCTTTGAGGAATTTGTTATAATTAAATGCATGTCAAGATAACTACTAAAAACTAGTCAGGATACCTCCAAGTGTGAAAACCTTTATTTCTGCTCTAGTTTAGTCCGGCGAGTTGGCTGTGTATGCAGTTTTAAGCTTTTGTCCATGTTTAAGACTCAATCTTTAATAGTTAATCTGGCCACACATTGAACTATAACAACCCACCTCATATTTGGTATCAGAGCTTAGTTTAGCAATTGTACTATATTATATCAGTAAAGTACCTTGAGTACAAAAGCCATAAACACATTTTTTGAGCACAATAATGCAGTTTATGTAATAACAACTTCTGGCATAGCAGCAACAATACTACTTGGTGGGAGGACATCACACTCTAGGTTTAAAATTCCTCTTAATCTTGATTCATCTTCGACATGCTCCATTAGTAAACAATCTGATTTAGCAGAGTTGATAAGAAAGTCATTGGCAACTGTTTGGGATGAAGCACCAATGATGAATTGATATGAAGCTCTTGATCGAACATTTAGAGGCCTAACAAGTGTCGATTTGCCATTTGGAGGAAATGTGACAATCTTTGGGAGCGATTTCCGACAAGTTTTCCTGTTATCCATAAGAGTACGAGATCTGAGAAATATTGCTTTTGAGAAATATTGACCGGAAGATGGGGTTGTGCAACGGTATAAGATTGATTTGCCACGCATCATATAACAATATAATGGATAGAGATTTTAACTGGACAATTTTCAGGAACTGGAGCTTTCTTGCCAAGAATCACTCTTAAGAGTGCCGAAAGTTCTGGATTCCCTTTTGAGATGATAAGAAAGCATTTTCCTGTAAAGTTGAGTTTCGCACTTACCATAAATAAATCACAAGGGCAGACAATACCAAATGTTGGTATTTACCTTCCTGATTATGTGTTCAGCCATGGACAGTTGTACGTGGCTTTATCGAGAGGAGTGTCAGAGGCAAGCACCAAAGTTTTAGTTAAAAAAAAAAAAAAAAAGGTTCATTATAGGGTGAGGAAGGGGTACTCACAGCAAAGGTTGTGTATAAAGAAATTTTGCTTCCTTCCACATAATGCAATTTTAAAAGGTACCTAAGACGTTTGATTTTTTATTTATAAAAGAAATTTTTATTGAGTTCATAAAGCTACATATTTAAGACATTTGTATTTTTCAAGACACCATGAGATTGCAAATCTTAAGAGCCGCAAGGAAGATAAACTTTCAAAGGAAAAGGAATCTGTGAATGCAAGTGTGTAGAAGCTGGTCTTAAATTTTCAAAGGAAAAGGAATCCGTGAATGCAAGTGTGTAGAAGCTGGTCTTCATGTTAGGGTGATAATAATACTTTTTATATTCTTTTTTAATCTTTTTGTGTTGGCAACATTATATAAGCTACTTATATTTTGTTATTTTTTTTCTTATCATTATTATTTGTGTTTATTTAATATGTGTACAAATAGCAAATATATGAGATGTGTTCAAGTATATTCAGAATATGTATCTGGCCTAAACTCTAGGTTACTTGTGCAAGTTGTAATAGGGTTACTCTTAGAGATAATCTCGGACAATCTTAGTAGATATCCATTCATTGTACGATTATGTTTCCATGTACAACTCTGATTCTATGCTTGTAATTCTCTATATAAAGAGACTCCTATTATCAATGAAAATACAGCAATTTCTCTCCTAAGTATCGATTCATTTGAACGCGTTATCAGCACGAAGTTAACCCTGAAACGCTAGTTTTGTAGCCCTCAAATCTGAGCAACCACTGCCGCACACCTTGAATCCCCTAATCCTAAGAGCC
The DNA here is from genome assembly GCF_958449725.1 of Rosa rugosa. NCBI lineage: Eukaryota > Viridiplantae > Streptophyta > Magnoliopsida > Rosales > Rosaceae > Rosa > Rosa rugosa. Next base: position 20,645,707 of record NC_084822.1, read on the forward strand.
CAAAACCAGCCATTGGAAGTTCCCAGACCAACCCTGCTAGCCTCGCTTGCCTGCACGCCCTTGCGCCCTTCGCTGACTCCCCACTGCAAGCACATCAGCGCGCACGCCTGATCTCTTTTGTCGACAGCCCCAGCACCCAGGATAGCCTCGCCAGCGTAGCCCTTGCAACATCCCCTCGCAGCCCCTACCTACGCGGTTAAGCCTTGCTTCCGGCCAAGCTTCGACCACCAGTGACTTTTTCCGGTCACCTCCGGTGACCAAATTTATGCCAAATTTTTCGGCAACCTATTTCGAGGTAATTTTTACTAAAAGTTCCCTTTTTTGAAATTTTTTTTTTCTCGGGGACTTGCAACCTCCCTTTCTTCTTCATAGGGGAGATCAAAAGCCGAACTGTGGGGGTGCATGCTCACTCCAAGCTTGAAGCTTGTAGAGTTCTCCAAACTTAGAGTTTGCTAAGAAGTTATGATCGACCACAAACACATAATTTTTTCGATCTAATCCAATATCTCTTGGAATCAGATTTCTTGGGAATGACTACGCTCAGAAATTCCTAATTTCTTGGAGTGACTATGCTAAAATTTTTTATTGTTTTCGTGGTAGACTTTTTTCCTCCGAAACTAACCTTATTTTCCAGTTGTTTTTCAGGATGAGTAACTTGAACAAGTTGAACTTTACTCCACTGGAGGTGCAGGATAGCACAAATGGGATCGTGATGTGTGCCAGCATCTTAAGGCTGAAAGGATCCAAAGTACGATCCTTGAGCCAAGTCAGAAAGTGCTTACTCCTGCACAAGCTGCTGCTTTGAAAGTGAATAGAGCTACTTTGGAGGCAATCCAAGCAAAGGCCATTATTCTCATGACACGTCACATGAATGACACGCTCCAAAATGAGTTCCGTAATAAAAAGGACCCTAAAAGCTATGGTCAGAATTCAAAGAGCGATTTGGCAACGTTCGTGACTCCCTGCTTCCTAATTTAAAAGTGAGATGGCATAACCTCCGCTTCTATGATTTCAAGTCCGTACTTGAGTACAACTCGGAATCCCTTTGTATCAAGTCTTTGATGGAGTTCTGTGGAAAGAACATCACTGATACGATGTTGATCGAGAAAACTTTCTCTACCTTCCCCATCTCTACATTGATGATTGTAAAGAATTATCGACTTGATGTCAATGCAGGACGCATCACAAGGTTTCATGAGCTTACTGGAGCCTTGAATGTAGCTAAAAAGCACGACAACATCCTTGTGAAGAACTATAACTCTAGACCCGTGGGAACCAAGTCTATTCCGGAGTCTAATTATAGTCACACCCCTACAGGAGGGTGCCAGGAGCGAAACCCTAAAGGTAGAACAATTCTGGAGATTCTGGTCCATATTCTCGCCCTAAAGAGGAAGAAAACCGCCAAATAGGCGTACACAGAACAGTGGAGGCCAACGTGTGAAGAGAGAGGAAGGCAGAGCCTCTGGTTATGGTTGTCACACCCCGAATTTTGAATAATTAAATTCAAATCTGAAACGCGAAAAACATAACAAGCACAAGAAAACACATAGAAAATTTTCATTTTAAACTAAGCCATAAAACAACCGAGCTCACCAACAGCAATACGGACTCGTTCTTTAGAGTCACATATTACTACATTACAAAGAGTTTACAAATTAAACTGATTAACAATTCAATAAGTAAACACGGACACCAACTCTTTACACAACAGAAGACTAAAATCAAATACACCTCTATGTCCAAGCTATCACAGCTATAAAACTTCTCCTTCGACCATTGTAACTTCGGCCTGCACAATAATCCCTACATCATGGAATAGTGCACCGGGTTGAAACAACAAACCCAGTAAGCTTTTGCAAACTCGTATGAGTAAACCTAAATAACCACATAACATATGCTTAAAATATCTTAACCTAACCAAATCAATATGCAATGATCACAATAAAAACATCAAGTTTATATCCCTCAATATCATGCTCATGTAAGTTGACCCAAGTAAAACCCACATGCTTTGACTCTTGACTCATGCATATAATTTCGCACTACTTCAATTGAACAATTAAACTCTAATAACATTTTAAACATTTTAAATCACCATAATCTACCAGATCATCCTCCATTTGTCTCAACGACCTAACTACAAATCTCAGTCATTGGCTCTCAACATAAAGCAATTGCCAAAATTATGACATCACATGTTATTTCACACTCACTACAAATCTCGAACCACAACTGTACTCAAAATAAGAAGTAAAATCAGTGATCCCTGCATAGAAACTTAGTTAAGGAGATCACATTAAAAACAATCAATAAAAATCATAGTAGTCCCTGCATAGTGTTTAGTTCAGAAAATTACATTAAAACAATCAATAAAATCATAGTAATCCCTGCATAGAGTTTAGTTTAGGGAATTACATTAAAATCAATCATAGTAATCCCTGCATAGAGTTTTAGTTCAGGAATTACATTAAAACCAATCAATTCAGAATACAGTAATCACTGCATATAATTTAGTTTAAGAGATAAAATCACACAATTCAAATAAAACATAAATTAATAATAAAGTCAAACAATTACTGCTAAAGTCCAAAATCCACCCTTTCTACTCCAATAAAAGACCACAAAACGACTCGTCTTCCAACTCGACAACCTTATCTCCTAAGGTAATTAACATACATCACTAAAGTGACAAAATCATATTATTTTCAACTCACAATTTAATATGAAATCAAGTCCTTCCCCTCGATCACTACTGTGACCCTCGATCCGTAGACCCAAACATTTAAATGTCACTCAAGACTCAAAATGTTAGACAACCTCACATACTCTTCAAAACCACATATTTGACTGCAACAAGATATTGATTTGGAATCTCATTTCTAATCTCCGAAAACAGTATAGAAATCCTCATTCAAATTATTGTTTCCACATTTTAAACTACAAGCATAATTTGCTATAACCCTCAAGTACGCAAAGTCAACATTATAAATATTTCCATCTCATCACATTTATTTCCTTGGAAAATTACATCGCAACACATACAATTCACCCCAAAATCACCAATACATAAATGCTCGAAGTAATAATCCAAATAAAGTCACCATTATTTCTTCACCCAATGCCACACCATCCAGATATATATTTCACGTAAATATATATACGTGGTCGTCCACTTAGGAATGACTACTCATATAAACTATAATTCACAATCACGAAAATCGAGAAATTCATTTTTATAATTAAAATCTCATTTTACTTACCCACGAACCATAGTCGAACAAGTTCATATAATTTAAAATACATATTTATTTCCATAAAATAAATTTCACAAATCAGCGTTTAATATATGATAATGAAATTCTGTTCGTAAATGAACCACGTGAGAATCACTCACCTCTAAATTCCCGCTGCGTCTTCACAAAAAATTAGGTAATTCTAGAATATACTCTATCAAGCACCTATCGAAAATATAGCCTTGATTCAATACACGAATCACAACAATAATTAAAATTCCTGAATTAATCCAAAATTCTGAAAGTAACGCCAATCGAGGCAAAACTTCATCTGAGACCACCCAAAGTCTACATAACACTTCTACAGTCAATATATTAAAACTACAAGTCAATCGGACTGTCTGAACCTCACGGATCAAAAACCAAAATGATCTAAACCATAAAATTCCTAACAAATTCATGCAATCTCAAAAAATTACGTATTGTACATTGAAATGTTCGTATCAATGTGTAGATCGAAAAGAGGAACATAAATTGTCCTTGGAGTGGCCAGAAGCCACCGGAAAACGCCGCCACAGATGGTGGTAGCGCTGCCGTCAACCTCTGAATTGGTGGCAAGACCTATGCCAAAATCTTCCTCTCAACATGTACAACAACATTCATAACTAGCACAAAGTCTGAATCAAAGCCATTTGGTCGGAATTTACCTCGAAAGCATTGAAATCCGATGAACCCTAGAATCCCAATCTTCAAAATTCGATCTTCATGAGTCGAATCGTTGCAAGCCACCTTAGAAGAAAGCTTCTACGCCCTCGGCTTCAAAAGCCTTCAAGAAACTTCGCCTGAGGTGGCCGGACTCGGAAGTTCCAAGAGTCACCTCTGAAGTAGCGTCGCCACTTCTTTCCGCCCTTAAACCGTCCATGGCTCGTTTCGTGCTCGATTGCCACCATAAACTTCAAGGGGAGGATGAGGTAAAGCTATTTCAGGTTGTGGCATGGCCAGCGGTGGCCGAACAGTGGAGAAATCGCCGGTCGAAGGAGAAGAGAGTTACCAGGCTTGGGGATAGAGAAAGAGGGACGGGTTTCCAATTTTGGAAATCTATCCTTCTTTGCAATTTTTGCACAATTCTGTCCTTTATACAAAAATAATAACTTTTTCCGAAAGCCTTAACTTCTTCATACGAACTCCGATTTTTGCGTTCCGCATATGCACGAACTTGTATCGACGCGCTCTACAACTTCCATGACTGAAGTTTTCCCAAAATCCTAATGTATAAAAATTCGAATTCGTGGCCCCCCAAAAATGTTGCATTTCGAATAAAATTCGTCTGAAAATAATTCCACGTCATCTCTGGGTTTGGCATTTGTGCCCACGACCACGAAATCATTTCTGAAAGGTCATTAGAAATTAATTTGAATTTTCAAGGTATTACAATGGTGGTGACGCCACCAAGAGTAAAAACAATCCTGAGCGCGCCCCTAAAGTGCTTCGATCAAGGGAGTCTGACCATAATGATGCTTGTCTTCGGTATGGAGAGTCCAGACATTGGGAAAAGCAAGCAAGGCATCCCAGAATGTTGCAGACGCATACAAGATGTATCATGAAGCAAGGGAAGCAAATTACATGGAGCAAGAAGATCAAGATGGCGATCTTGCAAGGAAGATTGAAGACTTCAAAGGTTAAGATCAAGAGACTGGCCATTTTGTTTAAGTTTTTTCTTTTCAAAGAGATGTAGACAATTGCCATATTATTTTTGTAGTAAATGCCAATGGTTTAGTCTTCCTTCAAACTAGGCTCATCCATAGTAAGTGTGATGTCTAGGAACGTTTTGAAACTAGTGGTACTTAAGTGAGCCTCGCTCTACCGACATCTCTCTACTCATCTGGTCACATTTTCTTTCGAGTTACCGAAAGAAGTTAGACCACTGCCATTGTTTTTCATTAGCTAGTTCATTGGATTAGATTTTCTTTGGTTAAAGAGATAATGATGTAATTTCGTTTGGCTTATTAATAAAAGTTAAGTTCTTTTCATTATGACTCCTTTTTAATTATGAGCTTTTCTTTTAGGAATAGATTCTGGAGAACTACAATGTCTTGCAGATGGTACGACTACGCACACCATTCTCCGTCATATGCAATTATTCTTGGAGATGTTGCCTACATATTCCTCTGTGACTACAATGGCTGGGCTATCAGATTTAGTTCAAGGACATGGAATGGCCCAATTCCTCTAGCCAAATGGCATCTTGATTAACGTCGCAAAAGCTCTTTAAGCTCCTAAGGAAAATCGAACTTTATTGAGTTTTAGAGATATAAAAACCAATGGATTTCATTCGGAAAGGCATATAGAGAACTGAAAAAAGTTCCATTGCATTACCTCTAATGATTGCGGACGAAAGCGCATCTTAAAGAAGTTTATGTATCAATATAGTGGACTCTACATCACTACTATTCAACCAATTGAATCCAATAATGTGATAAGAGAAGATCTCTTAGATTCTGACACATATTGGCTTTGGCATGATCAATCGGGGCATGTTGGTCGTGATATGATGATCAATCACAAATTTTGCTTCTAATAGCGCTTTAGATGCTCAAGCCCAACCAAAATCCTCATTGGTTGCTTCTAAGTCACCTCACTCATTTTGCAAAGCCTGTTCTTTAGGGAAATTAGGATCGAGACAGTCCTACCCAAAGGATTGAAAAATACTTATTCGGTTCATATAGAGAATCCAAGAGGATATCTATGGACTGATTCAACCATCTTGTAAACCTTTCAGATACTCATTCCGTCTATGGCCTCACTACCTGGACCACCCTATTAAGTCAAATTGACTTGATAATGCTCAGGAGTTTACATCGAAAATGTTTGATGACTATTGCATGTCACTGGGGATTGGTGTAGAGCATCCAATTCCTCAAATTCATACCCAAAATGGTCTCACGAAAGCCACCATTAAGCTTCTACAAATGATAGCACGGACATTGGTTATGAGCACTAATCTCCCATATTTCCGCTTGGGGATATGCAATACTGTACACAACGATGCTAATTCGTCTACGATCCATTGCCACCCAACCTTATTATGCATTACATCTAGTGACTGGATACGAGCCTGATATCTCGCACTTACGCATTTTTTTATGCTGCCATTTATGTGCCTATCACGCCGCCACAGCGTAGTCAGATGGGTCCACAGAGACGAATGGGAATGTATGTTGGATATGAGGCCCCATCTATCGTCCGCTACTTGGATTCCTTAACAGGCGATCTCTTTACCGCTAGATTTGCAGATTGTCACTTTAATGAGACAGTCTTCCTGTCGTTAGGGAGAGATAAGAACACAGATGTTTAGTAGGAATGACAAGAATTGTCGTGGTCTGTCCCCACTATGTCTCCTCTCGATCCCTATACCGCATAATCCTAACTCGAAGTGTGAAGAATAATCGAGCTCCAAAACATCGCATATACTCTGCCTGATGCATTTTCTGATGTTGCTAAAATGACGAGATCTCATATACCTGCTGCAAATTGTGCCTGCAAGAATTGATGTCCCAAATACTGGACGTAACGCCGCTCCTGAGGCACTAGGAGATGGTTCCACTATCCATATTGATAGTGATGTTGCGTCTATGGCCGCAAGTCCCACAAGGAAGCGCGGCTTCTCTTCTTGCATTTATTACTCACAACATATTTTTTAGTACATTATTTACAAACTTTTTAACAACTTTCTTGATAACTTTCCTTACGTTACCAAATATTAGAATGGAAAGTTGTTGGGAAATTTCATTACCCTTTCCATGGAAAAGACAAATGAATTACTTTCCTTTCCGTGAACTAAACGAGGCCTAAGATTTGAGACATTAACTAAGTTATAATTTTTATATTTGCATATGATGAAAGCACTGCATCTAGAAAGAATGTTTGTAGGGAAGGTAAAGTGTTTTGCAGCTGGTAATGTAATTGTCCTTCAAATTGTTTCATTTCAATTGTTTTCAACTTTTAATGTTGAAAAGACTTTATGAGTTTATATTATTTAATAATGAACTATAATGATTGAAGTGTGACCATTGGAGCATCTAGTATTATTGTATTGCATTTTTAAGTTTTAAGTAGTTTAGTTGATGTGTGAACTGTAATGTAGGGTTGCAGACTGCTTGTGCTTGTGTATTGTTTTTGATGACTTAATGCAGAATTGCAGACTGCCTAATGCCTTTTACTCTTTTAGTTTTAATACAGACGACCTTTTTTTCGTTGTCTTCAGTTGCTTGTTAGTGTTGTTCTTTTCTTGCTTGATTTATTGAATCAGATCAGCCTTGACGGATTATGGAATGATTGGAATGATGGAATGTTGTAATGTTATATATTTTTGTATTTCTTTCTTATTCTCTTTGAAATGATAATTTGATTCATAGGGTTGGAACGATGGAATTGTTTCACAAAAAAAAAACAAAAAACAAACAAACCTTTGCCCACCCCACACAATATTGAGACTTGAAAGCTGTCAGTTTGCAAACTCTGAAGGGTTGTTTTTTTGGGTTTTTATTTTCTGTTCAATCCTAGATTTGGGCCTGGGTCTGACTCGAAACCCGATCGGGTTCGGCACTGTCGGTATGAAATCTAAGCATGTCCAATACCGGCCCAGCGTGTAACTAGTTTACGGGCCCTGATTCGGTTACAGATAAAATCTTACCTGTCCTGGCCTAGAATACACCGTCTAAATGAGAGAAGTAGGATGAGAAAAGTAACCAATTGAACTCTGGAGATTAAAATTCTCGTTCTCCGCATTATAAAAATCCAAGATGAACTAATCAAAAAAATAATAATTCAAAGCTTCTACAGAGAACCAATTTGTCAAAATTAATTTCGATAGCTCTATTAAGAACGGTAAGGCAGCTATTGGATTTTTATTCGTAATTCATGGTAATGCCTTAATAGTAGCTTGCAGGATGCTGGGATCTACTAATGTTTTAGTAGCAGAAGCCATAGCTTTACATGAAGCATTGCATACTGCTTATCTTCAAGGTTTCAACCATATAATCATGGAGGCGGATTCTAAGCTTGTCATTGACTGTGTTCTTTGTTCTGTGTCTGTTCCTTGGTATCTCAAGACTTTGATTCAAGATATTAGAGATATGGCAGACAAAGTTCATCATATCATCTTCAGACATTTATCGTGAAGCAAATTTTGTAACTGTTCGTCTAGCTTCTTTAGTCTATAATTGTGGTAATTCGAAGGTTTGGTTCTACTGCTTACCCCTTTCTGTGTGGCCAACGTTCCATTTGGATCAGCCGGGAGGGGATGTTTCACGTCGTTTTGTCTTTACCTCGTAAACATTTTCTTTTCGGTCATCCAAATATAAAAAAAAAATTTAAATAAAAAGGACCAAAGCCGAATCGAGTATTTGTTTCAAGGCAAAACCCTAAAATATTGTCAACACAATTTAATAGTTGAAATAAAGATATGAGTCATCTCATAAAAAGGAATGTAATAAAGCATCGATTCCCTGATAAGACAAGTACGTGGATAGAACCACAAATCAAGAGCCCAGAAGCTAACAAAACCGAAAGAATAGTAATCAAGTGTAAAACCAACTTCAGCAAGGATGGTCTGATGTTGAATAAGACCAAAATATTGAACAACTATTAATCTTCAAGGAGAGTAAAAAATTTGAGAATTCCAACAGTACACTTTGAGAACAGTTTCCAAGCAATGACAAGTAGCAAGAATGATTAGTCCAACGGAAAGAATAAACTCGACCTGACTAGATCACAACATAGAAATGGAACAAAAAGAATATTAAGTCTGGTTTACGATTGGAGTTACGGTGCTGGAAGTTTGGATCAGCTCCTGTACTGCTGCCATATCTGAATCACAGTAATAGCATCTCTCAAATAGGGCTCCAACAAGTACGCCAAGTCAGTAGAATTATCAATCAGTAATGACGCAGCAATTCCTGGCATGGGTATAACTGGCTCCATATCCTTCTCAGCTACTCCAATGATATGCCCTCTAAATCTCAACCTCCGGGCCTCCAACACCATCTCTTTTACTTCCATTTCCCCAAGCAAGTTCAGAATGTCCATCGGGACTAGAATCAGGTGATACAGGTGATGGGCTCGAAATGAGTCTCAAAATTAACCCTGTTGACAATTGTTAGTATATAGCAAGTAGGGATCGTTCTATCCAGGGATTGAGGGTGCTCCTGTCATTTAAGCATCAAAGAAAGAATATTAATCACAAGTATACAATATTTACGAAATTTACAAAGAATTAAAAGGGGTTTCGAAATTTGTTTTATTTACTAACTTATTATCTAACTAACTAATTACAATGACCAATCAACCAAGAATCAAGATGAGATGAACTGATGAGATGCATTGATGAAATTAACAACCTTTAACACGAATTCAAGACTACAAATCATAATTTTTGAATCAAAATATCAACTTGAATGAAATCAATCAAGAACAAACCATGAACGCATGCATAAGTTCTTTTTACTTTCCTTAATTAAATTGACTAGATGAATGCACCATAGTTAACCCTATTAATCATGCAAAGCTAGTGAGTGATCAATCCAATAACAATACACAATTAACGCAAGAAGCACTTTGAAAGTTTGATTGATTTAAGAAAAACACACAAGTTAGAACGCTAATCAAGCATGCAATTCTCTTTGTTGATTTACCTAAGGAATTATAGGTTTTCCACTTTAATTAACAAGATCTAGGACGCTAGCATCTTATTATGGATTCAATCATGCAATTCGAAACCTAAAGTGTCCACTAAAGAAATTGAAAACATGATAGATGGGATTGAAGAACAAAACCATGCCAACAAACATTCAAGAACATATAAAGATTTCGAAAACTATAAATCTAAAAATCCTAAAACGAATTCATGCTTCAAGGCTATTGGAAATTAAACATCAAAATATATACTTTAATCTAACATGAAATCGCAACATCCAAGAAAACCAAAAACAAAGAACGCTAAAGAATTTGATTTTTAAGTTACAAGATAAAGAAAACTGAAAACAAGAATTAATGTTCATGGTTACACTTTTAAAGGAGCTTCAAGAACGCAAGAATATCTTCAAAGGTGGTGGATGTTGATGAGGCTCACGGCAAGAATGAATGAATGGAGGATGAACTTGCTTCACGGCTTCAAAATCTTGAACACTTGGAGAGGCCGAAACTTTAAGAGAATAAAGGGGAGAGATTGCGATTTTGATTCAGGGTTTCATGATGATTTTCACGGTATTGTATCCCTCCTTATATAGTGCACGGACTAGGGTTTAATTCCCTAAGAATTCTCCAAGTTTGCATCATCCGACCAATAAGAAAATTTCATTTGAATTAGAGAGCAAGTCACCTTAGTCTTGGCCGAATTCTCCATGTATCTAGTCCATATTTCGGCTTCCTTGTATGTAGAGTCATAATTCAATACTTATTCCTCTATTTTCTCTCATAAAATCCAAAGAAATCCGAAAATAATCCCTTAATGTAATTGCCGAAATCTTCTTGATACTCCTTGTATTTCTCACGGCAAAAAGCAATTAGAATGGGCCATGGACTCCTCAAAACGTCATGGAAGGATCTAGTGACTCATGTGCAAGTCATATGCTTCAAACTTTGGGTCAGGCTTCTCAATTGGACAATTTCAAAGCCCATTCATTTGTTGCTGAAATTCCTTGTGCATTCTAGAACCTTCTTGAACAATCTTGAGCCATCTTGAAGCCACAGCATCTCCTAGCACCACCAGGACTCCTAGTGTCATCAAGTTTCCTAGTCCAATTGGGACTCTGTCATATCTCATTTCTGAACACCATTTTTCCGAGCTCACTCCTAATTGCATTAGGATTCCTACTTCAACTGGGATTCCTTTTCCTGGTAGGATTAGGAAAACTTCATTTTTCCATTTCTTGATCATTTCTGCGCCACATTTCCTCCTTGCCTTCATTTCTTTCATTTCCAGCTCTTCTTAGCTCATTTCCTGTGTTTGGAGCTCATTTGTACCTAATTACAACAAAGTAAGTTAGAAATGATATTGTTAAAAGAATAACTAAGTAAAATGCAGGAGAGATGACACTAAAAACATAGGAAATATTAGCTCAATCAACAGGAATGTGTTAATACATCCCCATGCTTCATTATGATGCTGCACATGGTTGGCCACAACTTCGGTATCCTCTCCAAGAACATAGTTCCAATCGATAAGCCTAAGTTTGTCTCTCAAAAGTATGTGACTCCAAACCAATACTCTCACCACATTCGATTGACCTGGACTAGTTATCTCTTCAGCATAATAACCATCATTGTTACCATCTGGTACATCCAAACACGCTAACTCCTCAACTTCACTGGAATTCTCCTCAACTTCACTGGAATTCTGGTCCCTCAGTAATACAAAACCTGTAGACAACGGCCTGATAGGAAGATATCTACTTCCTTCCAAAAATCGGATGTACTTTTCTTGGGCTGGCAGCACCCTAGATGGGTTGGTTAAAATAGCAAAAGAAGGCTCAGCCTCCACTGGCACAGGACAAGGTTTAGGATAGTCAAACAGAGATGGTTTTGCAAGCGACATGAACTCAAACCTAGGAATCTTCAGGTTAATGTTCAGTCCTATAAAGGCTGTTGGTGAGAATGCCAAGGTCCAAAAGTATATGAGCGGGTGCCAGTACCAATACTGGGTGAAAACAACCAGGCCAACAACAGCACAGACTCTGTCATGTTTCGTCTCAGACACAAGTTTTATGGTGACATTCCTGCCACCAAAATCAGGTATTCCGGCAGCCAGGATTGCCCCCATTTGTGTTTGTCTCTTCTCCCGCTTGTCTGAGAATATTCGCTCCAAAAGCCGCCTATATTTGGGGGAAAAAATAAATAAATAAAACAGGGAAAAGTGAGTAAGAACTTAATGAAAATGTTTATTAAAACTGCAACTGTATATATCAGAGAGAGAGAGAGAGAGAGAGAGAGAGAGAGAGAGAGAGAGCAGAGAGCAGAGCATAGCAGAGAAGAGAAGAGAATAGTGGCAATTAAAACATGACATAGTACCTGAATGATCCTACACGAGAATCACTAGCTTCACTGATCTGGACCATGACCATGGCCGATGCAATCAGTGCACCTTGGCGTATAAAATCATCTGAATCCGAAGTTAATGGCTCTAACAAAGATATGGCCTCACTCAAGCCTGTACCAGCGCAGGAAATGCCTACTGCAAGAGCAGCGCCATATCTAACATGTGGATTATACGATGCAGAAAGCATGGAGACAATGTCAGGGGTCTGCAGTTCACACATACAAATTTAGGGATACAAAGGCATTGATAAGATGAAAGGGAGAGCATATAAACGGAAAAGTAAGGAAGGAAGAAATCGAGAAAAGAACCAACCAGCTCTGGCTCGGATCGGAGTACATGACAAAGCCGAGTGCTAGTACAGCAGTTCTTCTAACATCATCACTGACATCTGACACGGCAAAATGAAGCAACTGCTGAATGGCTTTATTGTTTGATGTTCCCCTGTACGCCAATCCCAATGCATACATGCCACCACCGAATTATGGCGTCCCTATCACTTGTCATCTGTTGAATTAGAGCACCTGCATCATCTTCTTTTCCATAAATTGTAAGGGCAATCCCCATTGCCAACCCCCTACGATGTATGTACAAAACACAATTACAAATACATAGCTGGAAAGTGTTAAGACTGCAACAAGGCACAAGTGGAAAACTAGTTCAGTTGGTTTATCAATACCTGATGATCTTTTCATTCTCTGTTTTATGTGCATAAGCAAGCATCTCGATGGCATGCTCACTGCCAGTTCCAACCATGAGCAGACCCATACTATACCAGCAGCTGAACAGGCAATGGCATTTTCGGTACAGAGCACACTTTTAAGGTCTTCGTAAATCTCCTTATCTGCAGTTCCTAAAGCAAATAAGCCAATACCTAAGCAGGCCCCGTGTTGAACAACCTGCATTAAAAGATCCCCATTACAATTTTAAAGATAAACTGATTCGATAAAATAGATGTCATAAATAGCATGTCTGCTGCACACCTCCAATTAGGCCTGGCAACGTGCGGGTATAGTGCGGGTACGGTGCGGGTTCTTAACGGGCCGGGTTTTTAACGGGCTGACCCGGTAAAAACCCGTTAAGTTAACGGGTTTCGTGGGCTAAACCCGGCGGGTTTGCGGGTTATCCGTTGGAACCCGTTAAAACCCGTTAACAGATTTTTTTATTTATTTATTTTTTTTTAATTTATGTTTCCAGATGCAAGTAAAAAATTCAATAAAAAGTATAATTCAAATCTACCTTTTCAAATGAAACAAAAACTTCGATTTGAGTATCCTACAAGGACAGCTACAAGGTGCTCTTATTTCAATTAGCTTCAAACCTTGAAGTCCATACAGCATATTAACAGATCTAGCACATTCTTATAAGACTTTTTGTCAAACTCATCTAATACCATTTCTGAGGTTTGGCAGTCCTCAAGTTCACAGAAAGGAAGCAACCTTGTCTCTCAATCACTGGACAGAAGACTACCATTATCAACTTACAATGTCCAAAACTGTCCAAGCAAGACTCCAACCCTCGGTACATCACTACTGAGTATCTCTCGGATCTGATAATGCTTTCTTGTTCATTTCACACCTCTCACGTACAAGTATCTTCCCTTGGCTGTCACATTCTTTTCATATTTGAGGATTCAAGCGGATCCATCACTAAGACACCATGAAGAATGTCAAACAGATGCTTCAAATAACTGTTGCATAGATTTCAAGTAATCACAATTTCTGGATATAAAGTCACAGTTTATAATCACCGATAGTTGGGCAAAAGATACAATCTGCTCATTTCCCAAATTTATTGGTCAACTAATTATCACTTCTTAAGACATTTCCACAATAATAACCAACTCATCACTTAATAACTTTGCATAAGCATAACACCACCCACACTTGAACTTTAACGTCAGGAATCTCGTATCAGCTACACCTAGGCAGAGGATGACAAGAGTCATAGGAATCTTGGCTGGAGAGATGATAAAAGAGTTCACTTTACAGTTCGTGCGATTTAATGACAAGTGAGGCAGCTTATTTTTCCCATATTCCATATTTATTTGTTTACTCGTAAATGACCATTGTTTTCCTTTGAAAAGAGTGGTTTAGTAGTTATCTGATTGCTCTTAATAATATGCATATATAGGTCAGATATTTTTCAGAGTCCACAAGCCTTCTTAAAATGTCTGCAAGCCCTTCTGCATTATCCAGGAGCATCAGACACTGGGAAATGCTCCGGTGATCAGGATTAGCACAGCTTTCATTTATTTCAACAAGAAGATGAAGCACCTGTGCAGGGTATATGCCTATCAGTCTCCTAGATCAAATATTTTGCAAAAATAGACAAACAAGTAAATGAAAAGCGCGAATAAAATACTTATATTCTATTTTTTAAGGAAGCATAACACAGAACAGAAGACAAAGCTTGACGCAAAGCCTTACCTCACTTCTATATTGCCTAAGATTAGTACACGAGATGCAGAGCTTGAAGCAATATGAGAGAGTTCCTTGAATGTTTTCACTGGTTTGGATTGCTTCACTGAGTATATCATATCTCTGACATTCTACTGCAATCCCAAGAACCTCTTGGTATTTCCCATCCATTATAGACCTGCAAAGAAAAAAATATTGAGAAAGCTATAATTTATGACAACTGAGGTATTGGATTGGATGAGAAAGAGTACGTAGAGGCTAGTACCGATTCAGTATTCTGGCCACAATTTCTTTTGAATCAGAATTAGTATGATTATCAATAGCATCCGAACGAACGGTATCAGCATACAGTGAATCATCAGAGATGTCAAAAAAGTGACCCGCTCTGACCGCATATAAAATGGACTCAAGCATTTTCCCCAAGTAAAAGAAAATCGGAAACAGAATCACAATAAACATAAACTAGTAAATCTTACATGGTAAACATAGCAAAATGCTTAACCTAATTCCTTACCTTTGACAAAATCAAAGCAGCCAATTGCTTATGATGGTTGTCAACATTTGATTCTTCATACAAAGATTTTCTGAAAAACATAACCTCAATTACTCAGATTTGAAACTGGAACGGAAAATCAAAATCAAAATTGCAAGTGAAGAACTAAAACTCACATATATGTCTAGGACAGAAAAAGCAACCTCCGGCCAAAAGCCATCAACTAAATTATTGAGGCATCGAATTGCATGTTGTTTATGTTAGGATTGCGGCTCAATATCTAATTCCTTGTCTGTTTTGGATTCTTTACTTCTGAAGGCTTTGGGTAAGCAATTCTAGTGTATCCAGGATTTATGGAGTTTTTCCTTAGTAGTAAAGGTTTATGATTGAAGATCCTATTGGGAGTCGGACTAATCGTGAGCCTAGAAATAGTCATTAGAGTTATTGGTTTGGTGTGTGCTTTCGGAGATTGGAAGACACCATTTAGAGAAGATGTGAGGGTTTGGAGATTCTCATATTGTGGGTTGAAAGAGACTCATTCTGGAGGGTGCCATTGAGACATCATTTAGAGAGATCCGTGTGTGGATCAATTGAGAGTTTTGATAATTTGAGAGATTTTAGAGAGTTGCAAGCTTTGAGAGGTCAGGTGTATTTGGGAATTCTCTATTGAGAATTTGGGTTGTGAGGAGAGATGTTATTTGAGTGGAAGAACCAAAACGTTCTTCAAAAGTTTGTAATATTCTTCTCGTTTAGTGGATCCACCATCATCATCACCCGGGGACGTAAGTCAACTGTTTGACCGAACCTCGTCAACAATCTTGTGTTTGCTTGCATAGTTTGTGATTACTGTCTTCATTCGGTTTCGGTCTTGGGCTAGGGAATTCGGAAGGTGACCCGAATTTCCTAACAGTTTAAGCTCCCAGCGGGGCTCTTTTATCATCAAAAGAAAACTACGTACTGAAGTAATCGAACTGAGATTCGACGAGTTCGCCATGATACTGCAGTAATACATAGTGAACTCAGGAACAATTAAAGTTATAGTGTACACGTAAATAATAAGTAGGGATAAAATCTGTTTAGTCCTTGTACTTTGTCTCTCTCATCGTTTCAGTCCCTGAAATTCTAATTTAATCTAAAAACTCCATGATTTCACAATTTCCCTCTAATAGGTCTCTTCCGCGTCAAATTAAGAGTTGGCCTTGGGTGAAATGTCCAATATACCCCTCTATTATTTCTTTTTCCTTTTTTTCCTTTTTAATTTCTTTTTTCCCTATTTAATTTCTTTTTTTTCTTTTTTCTTTTTCCTTTTTAATTTCTTTTTTTCTTTTTCCTTTTTAATTTCTTTTTTTCCTTTTTTCTTTTTCATTTTTAATGACCATCATATCCTGCTGCATCAGTAGCGCCACGTCGGCGAACCAATCCAGATCGACCCGAAACCCCAATTATTGTTCTCCACGCCGACGGCCATTTTTCTTTTCCATCACTATTCTTCTTCTTCACTTCTGGTTTTGATCAACTTGGCCATCAAAAGCCACCATTTCAACCAGACCCAAAATCTAAATCACCATTTTGAGCAAGACCCAAAAACCTCAAAGTCTGAAAAAATGGTAGTTTTCAGTGAAAAGTTTCCAAATTGAGGCCTGATGTGGAGAGAGAAAGTGGGATTTGAGTGGGAGAGAGAGAAGTAGGCTGTGAAAACAAGAGGGGAGTGGTTGAGTGGTGAATTTCCTAGTTGATTGGGATCTGCTTATGTTTGAGAGATGGCATCGGCGACCATGGAGATGAGGGCGGATCCGCTAAGAGACAACCGAGGGAGATGGCTTCAGAGAAGATGAAGAAGTGATCAATCAGCTCCTAGCCTCTTGCTTTTGCTCGATGTCCATCTACACACCGCCAAGCTAGGTCTTTGCTGGGTTTGGTTTCAATTTGGGGAGAGAAACAGATGGGTTGTGGAGTTTGATCGGAATGAGATTGGTGGGTTGAGGAAGGAGAAAGTAGGCAGAACGAAAAGAAAAAAAGAAGGAAAAAAGAAATTAAAAACGAAAAAAATTAAAAAGGAACAAGAAAAAAAGAAGAAAAATAAAATTAAAAAGGAAAAAGAAAAAAGAAAGTGTACATACATGTACATTTGCAAGCATAATTAGCTATAATGGGCCACGCTCATTCGACCGCCAAAGGTACTAATTCCAACCAAAGGAATGACATGCAAACACACCGCCAGGCGGGCTACAACCTCGGCGGCGGATCACCCCCAGATCACCGCTAACGCGCCGCCACGCGCCGTGCCAAGATAGCATCAGAAGCTCCCAGAGCTGGGGACTGAAGCACATCAGTCCCACATCGAAAACAAAGAGAAGATCAACCTCTTCCTCACCTATAAAAGGTTCTCTCCTCTCTCCTCATTAATTACCCATTCAATACTTACCTACTGTTACTTTGTCAACATAAATACATTGACTAACTTAGGCATCGGAGAGTTGAAGACCGCCCAACGCGGTCTCCCTCTGACGCCCTTTGTATTTTACTTGACAGGTAGCGGAGGCTTTGAGAACGTCACAAGTATCGATCCGCTCTCCGGATCAGCGTTAACAAAGGTTCAGCTACCGCCGAACTTTTAGACATTAACATTGGCGCCGTCTGTGGGAATCCTTGAACAAAAGGTCATCCCACTACATCCACCATGACTAACGGTAGCGGAGGGAACGCTGAGGAGCGGGCGGACCAGTCCACCATTCCCCAACCCTCCGATCCAACGATAGGCGTTAACCGCACACTATTTACAACACCGGTCAACCCCGGCGGCGAGGCAAACCCAAGCAGCAGCCGCCCGCCGGGCCAGGATCTCGTCGCTATGTACGAGATAGCACTGGCGGATCTTCATAGGGCAAACAGAGAGCGGGAGGAGGAGCGTAAGGAGAAGGCCGAGGCCCAGGGACAGGTGGCTACGCTCTTGGCACGTTTTGAAGAGCTAAAGAGGACCCTGGAGCCTACCCCCCGCCCAGCACTGAGCTAGCAGTCACGCAGCACCAGGCGTAGTCGACCCGGCACTGGCACATTGGCACCAGGACCAGTCATACAGATGCAGGTACCACTGAACCCGCCTGAGTTGTCGGGAATGGGACCACCGCCCATCCCCCAACTAATGATTGAGCAGGAAGCGGAATCGGTGCCGCGTACCAACCGTTCGGAGGCTAGGGCAAGAACTGAGGGCCATTCGCCTGCGCCAAGGCGCAGGCAGGTCCAGCGGAGTACCCGGGCTGACACCGCCAGCGATGCAACCGCCCAGATATTGGAAAGGATGCACCAACTGGAGCAAAGGCTGATCCGGGCGGAGTCGGGCGCACCAGCGCCAACCCAGAATCCACTCTTCGCTTCCAGACCTGGGCCATTCACCGCTGAGATTCTGCAAGCTATCAGACCAGCGTCAGCAAAAACCCCAAAGATGGCGCATTACGGCGGATTGTCCGATCCCTTTGTCCACATGGACACCTTCAAGAAGGTCACCAACAACAAAGGATTCGATGACGCCACCTTGTGTCACTTGTTCAGTGAGACGTTAGACGGTGAGGCAATGAACTGGTTCTTTGAGTGTCCGCCGGGGTCTGTCAACTCATTCCATGCACTATCACATGCCTTCCTCTCCCGGTTCATCCTATTGTCCGCCGGACACCACAACACAAGTCAACTGTTCAGCGTCAAGCAGGGGGAGGACGAATCACTGAAGGCCTTTGTCACAAGGTGGCGGGCGGCAGCATCTCAGTGCCGTGACCTAGACAAAACAATGGCGTCAGCGGCCTTCAGGAAGGGACTGCTCAAGGGACAGTTCCTCTATCACCTCAACTACAATCATCCCAGTGCGACGTATGACCACGTCATGAGTGAGGCGGTCATTCACGCCCAGGCGGAATTCGTCACATACGGAGAGACCCCACCGCCACCACTAACACCAAAATCAACACAGCCATCTTCCAGCCATCAGGAAACCGCCAGCAAGACCCCCTCAGCACCATCAACTGACAAGAAAAGGGAGTGGCAACAGGGCCACCACCAGAGCAAGCGGCAGAAGGACCAGCATTACCATAAGGAAAACCGCCCAACCCATGGGGATAACCGCAACAAGCAGGCGGAGTCTTCGCAGTGGTATGCAGTTTTCACGGTCCTGACTGCCTCATATGAAGACATCTACAATCAGTGCAAGGATCAGATCCCACCGCCACCCCCTCCAAAATACCCAAAAACAGGCAAACCCAGGAACACCGGCAAGTGGTGCAAATACCACGAGGACAGCGGCCACAATACCAATAGCTGCAATGCTCTCAAAACGGCCATCGAGACCTTGTACCGTGACGGCAAGTTGGAGCAGTTCAAGGTGCGTCAACCACCACAGGTAATTGCCAACGTTGAGACCTTGGGCCGCATCAACACCATCGATGGTTGTGCTCCAATCACCAGCATGTCTCACAGGGCAAGGAAGCGCTATGCACGCGCTAATCACCCAAAGGAAGTCTGCAACATCCGCTACGAAAGATCCGCCAAGCTCCCAAAATCAGGTTGGGAACCTATTACCTTTTCGGAGGAGGAGGAGCGCGGAGTCAATTTACCCCATGACGACCCATTCTTGGTCTACGCCATTCTTGGCAAATTCTCAGTGGGGAGAATCTTGGTGGACAGCGGCTCCGCTGTCAATGTCATTTTCAACGGCTGCTACAACAACCTCAAACGGAACAGGAAATTACTCCAGGATCACGAACCACTGCTCAGCTTCTCCGGCGACGTCACACAACCGCTGGGGTCTGATTACATGAGACTGGTTATTGGCACTAGTCCATGTATGGCGGAGGTGCATACGGAATTCATTATTGTCGACTGCTTCAGTTCGTACAACGCCATCATTGGTCGACCAGCGCTTAACAAGCTCAAGTGCATCATTGCCGGGTACATGCTTCTCATGAAGTTCCCCACACCTAACGGCACGGGCTGTGTCAGGGGAAGCCAACAGCTGGCACGAGAATGTTACTCAACGACTATAGCGCGGTCGACGCGCCGCCATGAAATTCTGACAGTGGGTAGTGAGGCACCGCCACCAAACATCTTTGAGGATCCTAGGGATGAGGAGGAGAAGTATGTGCCGAAGGAGCCGGTCGACCCTGACACGTCGCTAAAGGTTGTCTGCCTCTCGGACGAGCACCCTGAGCGGACAGTCCGCATAGGCGCCCATCTAAACCCAGAGGTGGAGGCAGAACTCACTCAGTTCCTACGCGATAATGCCGCCGTCTTTGCATGGTCATACGCGGACATGCCAGGTATCTCTCCTGAAATTATCACTCATAAACTGACCATCAAACCCTCCTTTTATCCCATCAAGCAGAAGCGAAGGGCCTTTGATGAGGAAAAATACCGGGCAATCAGAGAGGAGGTTGCCAAACTCCAGGACATTGGGTTCATCCGCCAAGTCATCTATCCCCAGTGGATCTCAAACCTGGTAATGGTCAAAAAGGCCAGCGGCAAGTGGCGGATGTGTGTCGACTTCAAAAATCTCAACAAGGCATGCCCAAAGGATAGTTTCCCGCTACCTCGTATCGATCAGCTAGTCGATGCAACTGCCGGACATGAGCTCCTCAGCATGATGGACGCTTTCTCCGGATACAATCAGATCAAGATGCACCCCAGCGACCAGGAATGCACCACCTTCACCACCGACAAAGGCCTCTACTGCTACAATGTCATGCCTTTCGGTTTGAAGAACGCCGGTGCAACTTACCAGCGGTTGATGAACGCCATGTTCGCTGAGCATCTGGGAAAAATCATCGAGGTCTACGTGGACGACATGCTAGTCAAGAGCGTAAGGGCCAGCGGACATGTGGCAAACCTCAAGGTCATAGTAACCATTCTCTTGGCCTACGGCATGCGCCTCAACCCAGAGAAGTGTTTCTTTGCGGTCACCGCAAGCAAATTCCTGGGCTACATCGTCAGCGAGCGAGGCATCGAGGCTAACCCAGACAAGGTCCAGGCCATCCTTGACCTGGCAGACCCTGACTATAAGGTACACGTCCAGTGCCTCCAGGGCAAGTTAACCGCCCTTTCTCGATTCATCTCCAGACTCACCGACAAGTGTGCCCCATTCTTCAAGCTCCTCAAAACAACTCACAAGAAGGTCATCAACTGGAACCCAGAATGTCAGGCGGCGTTCCAAGGCCTGAAGGAATACTTGGCGGCAGTCCCTCTCCTTTCTGTCCCTGTGCAAGGGGAGACGCTATTCATATACCTAGCGGTCTCAACATCGGCAATCAGCTGCGCCATTGTCAGGCGGGAGGCTCAGGACGAGCTCCCAGTGTTCTACGCCGGTAGGGGCATGAACGGGGCAGAGACACGGTATCCTCCCTTGGAGCAGCTCGCCCTCGCACTCATAGTTGCCGCCAGGCGCCTCCGCGAATACTTTCAGGCTCACACGATCCACGTGTTAACCAATCAACCGCTGAGGCAGGTTATGCAGAACCCTGAACACTCAGGGCGCCTCAGCAAGTGGGCCATTGAGCTCAGCGAGTTTGACATAGAATACAAGCCAAGGACCGCCATGAAAGGTCAGGCGGTGGCGGACTTTATCGCCGAGCTCACCGAGCGTCAGCCAGATCCCGGCACCGGGGCGGAGCCTGGAACAGAAATGGTTACCGCGGAGGAGGCAGCTCCGCTACACTCAGACTGGAACCTGCATGTGGACGGCTCCGCAAGCGCCAAGGCCAGCGGCGCCGGAGTCATCTTAACAGGACCTGGGGGACTGAACGCGGAGTATGCGTTGAAATTCAACTTCAAAGCTTCAAACAATATGGCGGAGTACGAGGCCCTCATTGCCGGCTTGCTCCTCGCCATTGACTCAGGGGCTGACAGCGTCAACATATTCAGCGACTCTCAGTTAGTCGTTAACCAGGTCAACGACAGCTTCCAGGCCAAGGACCAGCAGTTATCGGCATATTTGGGGTACGTCAAAACGTTGCTCAAAAAGTTCAAATTTCACACCATCACACAAATCCCCAGGGAAAAGAACGCCAAGGCTGATTCACTGGCGAGACTGGCAACCGCCCAACCACATCAAATTCCAGCGGACACAAGGGTGGAATGCCTTGACAAACCAAGTATCACAAAGACCCTGGCGGAGATCTTCAGCATTGAGATCAACCCCAGCTGGATGGATGAGATCATTGCATACAAGCGCAACGGCACGGTGCCGGAGGACAAGGTTCATGCGCGGCAGCTCAAGCGGAGAGCAACCCGCTACAATATCCAGAATGGTAAACTTTACCGCCAAGGATTCACTCATCCCAACCTCCGCTGCCTAACCCCAGAGGAGGGAAAGGCCGTCCTAGCGGAAATCCATGGCGGAGAATGCGGAAACCACTCAGGCGCCAGATCCTTGGCCAACCGCACAATGCGGCAGGGCTACTTTTGGCCCACACTTGGCGATGACGCCAGGCGGATTTCGCGATCTTGCCACAAATGCCAACAATTTGCAGATCTCCCACATGCACCGGCAGAGCCGCTGTCAATTATCGTCGGCCCATGGATTCACTCCATGTGGGGCCTCGATTTGATGGGAAAGTTCCAAACCGCCAAGGGGCAGTTCAAGTACATCATCGTCGCCATCGACTACAACAGCAAGTGGATAGAGGCGGAACCACTCACGGCAATAACTACCGCCAAGGTAATTCGCTTCCTCTGGAAGAACATCTATTGCCGCTATGGTGTCCCACATACAATCATTACAGACAACGGCACACAGTTCAACAATAAGGAACTCATATCTTTCACCGCCAACCTTGGCACCAAGATGAATTTTGCGTCAGTCGCTCATCCCCAAACCAACGGCCAGGTCGAAGCGGCCAACAAGATAATCAA
Source organism: Rosa rugosa (assembly GCF_958449725.1). Taxonomy (NCBI): domain Eukaryota; kingdom Viridiplantae; phylum Streptophyta; class Magnoliopsida; order Rosales; family Rosaceae; genus Rosa; species Rosa rugosa. The sequence continues at coordinate 20,668,834 of NC_084822.1, forward strand.
GAAGCTGCTCAAAAAGAAACTCGACGACGCCAAGGGTTTGTGGGCGGAGAAGTTACCAGAGGTTCTATGGGCCATCCGGACTACTTCAACTTCCGCCACCGGCGAGACACCCTTTTGTATGATGTTCGGAACAGAGGCTGTCCTGCCTGTTGAAGTAACTCAGCCCACCGCTAGGGTCGAAGGCTACTGCCCGGAGACCAACAGCGACGGCATCAACCTGGACAGAGACCTCCTAGAAGAAAAAAGATACAAAGCCCATTTGCACAACTTGCAAAACAAACAACGGGTATCGCGTTTCTACAACGCCAGAGCCAAGGCCCGGAACCTCCAACTAGGGGACTGGGTAATGAAGGAAGTAATTCCACCGCCAACAAAACTCCGCCCAACTTGGGAAGGTCCATACAAAATTGTGGAAGTCGTTAGCCCAGGCACCTTCTACTTAATGGACAAGGATGGCGTCACGACGACCCACCCTTGGAATACCGAACACCTTCGGTATTACTACAAATAGTCATACCGCTACCCAAGAGCATCTTGACTTAGCTAAATTCTTGCTCAATATTTAGCTAAGGGAAGCTACCCAACGGGTACTACCCCACTTTTGTACACGCTGATCAGTCAGCTATCAATGAAACGAGGAATTATTCAAACCATTGTTACCAAGTCTAGCACTGAGGGCAACTGGCAACGCCAGCAATCGTCAGCGGACTTCGTCCGCTACGTGGTGCACTTGGATCAATCTTAATTCCTTTAATGTTTCATTGACACAAAAAGTATACAAGTCAAGGTACTAGCGGTACAAACACATTATACCAAACGTCGAAACTTCATTCCATTTCAAAATTTCTGTTACAAGCTATTGTACCTCAACGGCCATATATATATAAAAATAAAAAACAAAAAACAAAGTTCAGGGGGGAATCTCTGGCGGTCCCGGCTGGCTTCAGGGGTGGCCCTCAGCACCTTCTGTCGCAGCAGGCGGCGGCACGATCGCTCGACTCGTTTGATCGGACCCTCGAGCTGTCGGGCTAGGGGTCTCTATTGTGCCATCCGCCCGGGTGTGCGCCGCCAGAAATCCGGCACGCGACACCTCCGACAGTGTGGGAGTGGGGGTCTGCTGGGACCCTTCCATCGGATGTGCACTGCTTTCCCCACTGCCTGAGCGGGCACCTCCCGCTGGGCCAGGCGCGACCTCTTTGTCCGGCGGGACACTCTTGGCCGGCGGCGCATCAGGCTTTGACGCTTTGGCGAAGTCGATGGCGCCCTTCCGCTTCAACATTTCTATGTTTGCTAAAGCCCCGGCCTTCGCAGACTCGGTCATTGCCTTCGCATATTCCGCAGACCGCTTGAACGATTCCACAGCGGCGGCCGCGGCAGCATCCCCTTCAGCCGTCAGACGGGCAACCTGGCCTTCCAGCCGCTTCAGCTCCGTCGCCCTGGCGACCGACTCCCGCTGCACGATAATAAGTTTCTTATCCTTGGCAGCTATCCGCTCCTCCAGCAGGGAGTTCTTCTCCTCCAGCTTAATCACGCGGTCATTTCTCTCCAAGTCCCGCTCGATCGCCACGTTGAGCTTACCGCGGACGTCGGCGAAGTCACTTTCAGCCTTGACAAGCCGCCCCTCTGTCTCCGCCAGCTTCTCCCTCGACTCCCCCAGTTCCTTCTGGAGACTTTGAATCTCCTCCCTCAGCTCCCCTTCGACCAGAGGCTGCTTCTTCGCCGCCTCAAACATGTCGTACAGCCCGGCTGATACCTGACCGAACGCTTAGCTGTAGGGCGATTGGTCAATCGCTGTCGGGCGTGAGATCCCCGCTAGCCTTTCGCACAGGTGGAAGAGGAATTCCCGCTCGCCACCTGTCATAAACTCCGCGTAGGCGGCAAATGAGTCCAGGTCGCTGGCGGTGGGCACCTCTCCCTCCACTACCGCAGCTTTCAGCGGAGCTTGGCGGGCCTTCTTCTGATGCCGAGCCCCAATCGTCTCCACATCTTCATCCTCTTCCTCGTTGGGGGAGTTTATCTGCCGGCGCTTCCTCTCGAGCACCCTGGTATTTCTGCCAGCAGCCCTCGTCACCCTCGGCGGCGGGTCCTCCCTTGGGGCGGTCACATTCCCTGCCGGCTGCACCGACTTTTCTTTCTGAGCACCACGCCGGTTGGCGGGTACCCTCTCCCTCGTCGCAGCCGCTGTGGCGGCCCCTTGGACAGCTGGCAGCCCATCTTCGCCAAGGTGCGAGTGAAGCGGCATCTGCAACAAGACGGGAACCTCTGACTGGCTTAGCGCCAGTGTCTCGGGGTCCACTACGGTCTGCTGGGCCACCATCCCCTCGGCGTACATCGTCTCCAGGAAATTATCAATCTCCGCGCGGTCCATGGCTTTTTCGAAGGCGTCCCGGCTCGATTTGTTACCTGGCGGCGTTTCTAAAAAAAAAAAAAAAAACTCAATCAGTCAGTTGGCTACTTTGCAAAAAAAAAAAAAAAAAACTAGGGCAACCTGAAGGCAATTTCTTACCAACGGCCCGAGTTAATTTCTGAGCAACTAGCAACTCCCAACCAGTCAGAAGTCGGAAGTCCAGCAAGTTGCGGTTCCGCCAACAACCTCTAATCCGCGCCACGCGACACTCCTCCTCGCGCGTTAAGTTGTACCGCAATCCCGCTGCACAAGCACAAACCAATTAGTCAAAATACATACAATACGGGCACCCGCCAGGTGCAGTCAACGGAACTTCGTTACCGACCTCGAATAGGTTGGAACTCCGACTTAATCCTAAACGCCGGCCCTCCCTCGTTCCCCACAGCCTGGTACTCCCACCCTTCTGTGGCGACGCAGAAGCTTCCCCGCCAATAGGACATGGAATCCCTTAGATTCTCAATCAACTTGGGCGCTCCCTGGCGGCGGCTCAGATTCACTTGCCCTCTACAGCCCTGGCGCCTCACGTAGGTTAGCTCGTAGAAGTGCAGCACCTCCGCCACAGTAGGCCCCTCGCACCCGGACAACCGCCACAGCGAGTTCATCGCCAACATCAACCGCCACATGTTGGGGCAAATCTGACCAAAAGCAAGGCCAAACTCGCACACCAGGATTTGAAGATTCGGCACCAGCGGGAGTGTCACTCCTTGGCGGAATATCGCCTCGTGTACAGCCGCCGCGCCCTCTGGGAGAATCGACGCCTTCTCATCCACCGTCGGCGGGCGCAGCTTCACCGATCCCGGCAGCCGAAAGGCCTTCTTCATTCGGGTAACGGCGGCGGCATTCATCCAAACTCTGGCAGCCTCTCCCTTCGGTATCACACAAGCAAGGCAGGAAGACGACGACTACGTTTGAAGCTTTTGCCAAAGTGTCAAATCTCGCTGAGTTTCCCCCCCTTTTATGTCAACATCAGCGCGTTCTCAGCCGTCCGCTAAAAACGACATCACGCACCGGCCGTACACGTGTCGCGATCTTCCACTTACTCTCCGGATTAACCGAGGCGTCGCCTCGGTTACGGAATCCATGATTACCATCATTAATGGCGAGAAGACTGCTAGGCTTAGGAAACAGACCTCCACACGCTAACCCTCTACGGGCTGGACGCGTGTTAACCACCACCAGACGAAGCGTCTGGTGGAAGTAACCACTTGCGATTCCGAAGTCTCCGCTGAGCGGAACCCCGCCAGCGGAACTTCTCCCTTGTCACCTTCCAAGGGGCGAAGTCTCCGCTGAGCGGAACCCCGCCAGCGGAACTTCTCCCTTGTCATCTTCCAAGTGGCGAAGTCTCCGCTGAGCGAAACCCCGCCAGCGGAACTTCTCCCTTGTCATTTTTCAGGTGACGAATTCTCCGCTGAGCGAAACCCCGCCAGCGGAACTTCTCCCTTGCATTTTCCAAGTGACGAAGTCTCCGCTGAGCGAAACCCCGCCAGCGGAACTTCTCCCTTGTCATTTTCCAAGTGACGAAGTCTCCGCTGAGCGAAACCCCGCCAGCGGAACTTCTCCCTTGGCATCTTGCAAGCGGGGCATCTTCCGCTACACACCTCTAGCGGAGCCCCTTATCATCTTGCAGGCCGCGTACTTTGTTCAGCGCAGTATCGCTCAATAAAATACCGCCAGGCACGTCTATTGGACGCTGCTTCCTGCTCCAATCAGCGGGGGGACTTCCGCCAGCGGCGGATCCCGAGGCCACGCCTCACTCTGACAACGACCGCCACGCGGCGTTACCGTCAGACGGTCCCTACGGGACACGGGGACTTGTGTCAACAGTCTACGACGGCCCTGATCAGGCACGTTGACCCCCGTCACTTGGGTGCTAAAGATTGGGCTCGCTACCCAACACCCTCTGCTCCGCGCAGCTCCCCCTCAACAAACAATTTACAGACCATCCGGAGGTCTATCTTAGCCGGGGAGTGGGGGACTCCCTGGGGGGCCTAGCAGAGGCCCACCCGAAAGGGTATAAAGCGTTTGCTCAGTAAAATCCATGGTTGACAACGCACTGACGCTAATTATGCTCTTGCAAGCCTAGCGGAAGAAAACGCTTCGAACCGCCGAACAACTCCCCAACCAAGATTGCCCTCCTTGACTGGGGAATTGGGGGACTTGTACATACATGTACATTTGCAAGCATAATTAGCTATAATGGGCCACGCTCATTCGACCGCCAAAGGTACTAATTCCAACCAAAGGAATGACATGCAAACACACCGCCAGGCGGGCTACAACCTCGGCGGTGGATCACCCCCAGATCACCGCTAACGCGCCGCCACGCGCCGCGCCAAGATAGCATCAGAAGCTCCCAGAGCTGGGGACTGAAGCACATCAGTCCCACATCGAAAACAAAGAGAAGATCAACCTCTTCCTCACCTATAAAAGGTTCTCTCCTCTCTCCTCATTAATTACGCATTCAATACTTACCTACTGTTACTTTGTCAACATAAATACATTGACTAACTTAGGCATCGGAGAGTTGAAGACCGCCCAATGCGGTCTCCCTCTGACGCCCTTTGTATTTTACTTGACAGGTAGCGGAGGCTTTGAGAACGTCACAAGTATCGATCCGCCCTCCGGATCAGCGTTAACAAAGGTTCAGCTACCGCCGAACTTTTAGACATTAACAGAAAGAAAAAATAAATTAAAAAGAAATTAAAAAGTAAAAAGGAAAAAAAGGAAAAAGAAATAACAGAGGGGTATATTGGACATTTCACCCAAGACCAACTCCTAATTTGACGCGGAAGGGACCTGTTGGAGGGAAATTGTGAGGTCAGGGAGTTTTTAGATTAAATTAAAATGTCAGGGACTGAAACGATGAGAGAGGCAAACTATAGGGACTAAACAGATTTTATCCCTAATAAGTAAGAGAAGCATAGTAAAAAGAAAAAATCTAAAATTGAACAACCCATGTTTTCTCTCAACCCTAGCCGCCGCTGGCAAGGGCTCCAATGGCGATCTCTATCGCCAATAGCTTCTCTAATCGGTGCTATTTCTTTACCCGACATGGGGAAGAGTGTGGGCTACCCAACCAGTTCTGTTTCGTTGATCTCCGAGGCAGAGTTTGTGCAATGGGAGGAGTCCCGAATGGTTTTGCGTTCCAAGCTGGAAGCGTCGAAACCTTAGGCAGAAGCCGGCGTCCGGCGTTGGATGATGGTGAGCAGGCTACCAGGGCGTGGCTCTGATGATGCAGGTCGGATCCGACCACGCAGAGCCCGATTGAAAATTTTTGGCAATTGGCAGGTAGGCCAAAATTTGATGGTGGGAATGGAAGGGGGCTAGATACGGGGGGCTGCGCGTTCTTGGCTGCGGTCCGTGCCCTCTGCCCAGAACAAGGCGACAAGGGAGGCAGTGCTCCATTTTTCTGGAGTGGTGGCGAGTTTCCGAATGCACCGCGCTGCTAGTGCGCTCACTAGCGCCGACGGCGGAGAATGTGCAGAGGCCATTTCGGCGGAGTAGTGTCATGGGAATAGTACGGCGGTGTCAAACTCTGGAAAGTCGCTGCTGGAGGGACGTTCTGGTATCGGTCCCCGGTCTATGGGTGCGGCGGCGGTACTTGTGCAATGGTCGAGTTGTGAGGCGGAAACCATGGCAGATGGGACGGTCGTCACCCCAAGTTGGGTGCCCAGATCAATTGGATGGCCTAGGCTAAGGTGGAGGCCCACATCAGTGGGGGTGTTTTGGGGGTCCAACTGGGTGTCCAAAGAGCATGTTTGGATTTGGGCTCATTTGTGGACCCAATTCATGAGCTCTAGTTCTCTAGGGTTTCGCATTTGGGATCCTGGTGGCTTGATTCTACAACCTACAGCTATGTTTGACTTTGGGGGTACTAGTGAATCTTCTGGAGTAGTACTGAAAGATGATTCAAGCTATTCTGTAATGGCGGAGCATGAAATGTCTAACGAGTGGACTTATCTCTATGTACCACCGTGGGTACTACCACATCTTCTTGTTCTGTTTGTACATGGCAGCGGAAGGGTATGTAATGGTCACTCTGGCCTTAGGCTAACACAAATTTCTAGTAATTTGATAACACTCCACGAATGTTATCTGGAAGTGTTACTATATGGTTGTAATCTCTATTTGAGTTTCTATCTATAAAATTATTCTCTTGATTCAAAAAAAAAAAAGCATAGTAAAAAGAAAATGAATACTTTCCTTCACTGAGAAATGCATATTCCAAAAAAATAATAATAATGACAAAGGTTGCAACCAAATTACAGGCCAATGATCTAGCAATAACAGTAAACCAACTTGTAAAAAAACAAAAAAAAAGTATTCACAGCAACATACACATGTCGTATTTCTCCCTAGAAAACCAAGTCACCAATACTACCACATCAACTCACACTTTTTACGAGTAAGCATAGCAGAACCAATAGAGTTAAGTGTATCGAGATAACTTGGAGACAGAGAATTGGAAAGAATGGGGACCAACAGAATCAAAAGGTGTTGTTTGCTAGTAGCGACAACGGCACTGCTTAACTTATCAGAAAGACGACAAAATGTCAACAACATCCATGCAAGGAATGTGAGTAAATCATAGATTGAGCCAAAGATATGACTAAATAGTAGTGGCGATACAATAACTACAAACAAGGTTCTTAAAATGTGGTTAGAGACATCTGACACAAAACGGCCCAAATTACAAATGCAGGTCCCACATGATCAAAGTATTTGTTCATTAGTTACTATTAGTTGGTAAAACATATTGTACAATCGAAACAAAAAACCAAGTATGGAAAAGATTAATCTTTTAAGTGAATGATACAAAAAGTCAGTAGTAGACTAGGGCTAGCAATGACACCAGCAGAAGCTTAATTCTCAGTTCAAACACAACAGTGTATTACATGGTAATAGTTGCTATTTGCCTTTATCTCCGGAACACTATTACGTTAATGATCAAAACTACTACATTACAAGAAATCACTCATTAACAATCAGAAAGATTCAATCATTTATATCTTGGTCAAATCAGTTCAAACACAACAGTGTATACGAAATCAAGAAAAGGAATCAAGTAATCATGTAAAATAAGAAGCAACTACTCAATTCCCTGCTAATCAAACTATTAGCTACTCATAAAACCTAAGAACATGATGATGAAGTGGTATTTCAGCTACACAAACCAATCTCTTGTACAATTTCACAACTCAATATGAAGAAAACCGAAACTAATCGAAAAAGAGAGGCGACTGGAGTCACCGTCACCAGAAGCCCCTACAAAGTACAAACCATGGTTTTTCAATATCCAATCCAACTTTGAGCCTCAAAATCACAACGCAAACGCAGAAGCCAAGTGAAAGAGAAGCTGACCTTTCTGGATGTTATCGTCGGCTAAGGTGTTCGAGCTGCTTTCCGGCGAAAATCAAACGGGATCGGAGCCGGGTGCTGGTTAGGTTTTGGGAGTGAGTAAATGTGAGTGTGGGAAAAATATCTGTGTGAATGAATAATCAAAGCTGTGACTGATCGCTGAGAAAGGACACCGCCTCTAAGAGCATCAGCAGTGGAGACTCATTTTTTAGACTCAAATTTGGGTCCAAATAAGCTGGAATAGTGATTTGGGTCCATCTGAATAGTGTACAACATGACTTACTTTTATTAGGTGCTGCAATGGTGCAGGACTTATTTTTGGACCCATATTTTGGACTCATATTTTTAGACTCAAATTTGGATCAAATTTTTATTCAATTATTTTCTGACCGTCAGATTGAATTAATAATTCAATCATGACCTTTGATTTCAAAACCAAAGAGTCGTAGGTTTTTTAAAATTGCGGGACCCACTCCTTTTCTGATCCATTCCCACTTGCCACTCCCACTTGCATGTCCTTGCATGCATCAACAACACAACGTGGCAGGTCCCACAAATTTGGGTCTAATTTTTTTTGGGTCCAAGACTGGATCAGATTTGCTCTCACATTTGGGTCTCCGGAAGTATTAGGTCCAATTTTTTCCGACCCACTGCAGCTCAGTTCCTACACTTTGGACTCAAATTTTAAGTTTGGACCCAAATTTAGGTCCCCATTGCTGATGCTCTAAGAAAATGAGAAGCGAATCGGCATTGCTAACGACAGCGTTTTACCGCCTCTACAGCTCTCATGTGTGAGAAGCTACAGCAGCATGACGGTTTCGATTCGAGTTACTATCAAAGATTCAAAGGGAGAAAAGGAGGAAAACCCGCCATCACTGGGCCTACGGGTTATACGGGGCCTTCCTCGGTTTGCCTTGGAATCTGGGCCTGTCCAAATAAAAGATATATTGTAAATTAGAATGTGTTTTTTATCAATAACTACAAAATGACACTATTATTTACCAATAGCAGAGTCTAAAGGGGGTGTATTCAATTAGGAGTCTATAGGATTTTTTTGTATTTTAAGAGTCCTTTAAAATCTGGTGGTATTCAATCAAGATTTTTAAAAGTCCTTTAAAATCTTGTGGTATTCAATCAAGATTTTAAAAAGTCTTTTCAAATCCAGTGGTATTCAAAAGCCCAACGATTTTGAAAGATTTTATTAGATGCTTGATTTTGTAGGATTCTAGGGTGCTTGGTATAAATACCAAACCCTATTAGAAATCCACCCTCTAGACGTGAGATTTTGACGTCTTTCATTTTTTTCTCTCACTCTGAAGATGAAAAGGCGTCAAAGACAGAAAACGAACTGACAAAGAGAGAAGACGAACTGATATGGAGCTGACCTCAACCTGTGAACTTGGGGGAAATTATCACTTGCTAAAAAGGTATTTTTGATACACATGCTAGTGTTGATTGCAGTGATTTTGGCTATTTTTGATACGTTTATGTGAATGTGCTGGATCTGCATATTTGGTTTGCTATTGATAGTTGAAATAATACTTGGCTTCTTTTGGGGCTTTTTCTTTTTTAGGCTGAAATTTTTGTTTGGCTTTGTATTCGACTATAATGTTTGGATATGTAACTTTGTGTACATTGTGATTTTTACCCATGAAATAGCAGTACTTTTCTATTTTTGCTCTCTAGTCGCATGGTTTGTGTTGTTGTGGTCTGGTTAATGCATCAGATTTTCTCATGTTCAAATTTGATATGGCCTTGGTTTTGGTACGATCCCTGTGATTTCGTTGTGCTGCATGCAGTTTAGGCAGATTGATTATAAAAATGACTTTTGATATATGATGCTGTCTTATATAGCAGCTTTTGGGGCATATGTTGTCACACCCCTGATTTTTAACACAAATAAAAATCGATATATAACCCCATAATTATACATGCGTGATCGTTTAGTCATCAATATCAAATACCTGGAAACTTTTTCCCTTTAAACTACCTACATATTGATACCCTGAACCCACTATGTTAATATTGATCCGCTCCACAGAGTCAAATATTACATAAGCTTACGAATTAAATTGTCAACAACAAAATAATAAGTAAATGCTCAGAGCTTACTACAAGCGGAAGTCATAACAACGGTAAAGTCACAAAATTGGCTTCCTACCGTAATGCTGCCAGCACGCCACCTCAGCTTCAGCCACGATTACCCTGACCTGCAGGATTAACCCCTACACCATTCCATTAAATAGTGCACCGGGTTGCCACACAACAAACCCGGTAAGCTTTTGCAAGCCCGTATGAGTAACTCAAACACACACGCACATCTCACCCAACGAGGAAACCCATCAACTCGTAAAAAGGGACACACACCCTGTTTTCCCAAAACAGCACATTCTTTTCCCAAAAGAAACAAATACAAGTCACCCCGTGACATAATCATATTAATTGAAACTCTAACAATTTACATGTGATACACAAGTCCTCCCCGGACATTTAAAAGAAAGCATCCCCGAAACTCCCTTTTAAAAACACGTACTCATGAGCATCAGATAGCTCCCCGCTACCCCCCATGATGTACCAACAACAAATCAGTCCAACCTCGACACACAACACATCAACACACCCTCAATCATACCTATCGTTAACCTAACAAATAGAATATGATTCACAAGTCCTCCCAGGACATTTAAAAGAAAGAATCCCCGAAACTCTCTTTTAAAAAAACACGTACTCATGAGCATCAGATAGCTCCCTGCTACCCCCCATGATGTACCAACAACAAATCAGTCCAACCTGGACAAAACACATCAAATCGGTCCAACCTGGACAAAACACATATCAACCATATTTATCGTTAACCTAACCAATAGAATATGATTCTTAGTCCAGCCTGGACAAAATACGTACCCAGGAGTCATAAGTAACCTACTTAGATCCATGAAGTACCATGGCAGACAGACTAGAGCTCTATCTGAAACGTAACCACTCGTCCGGCCAAAGATGTGATTTCCTATTTCCTGCCTTGGTCACCATTTGTGACATATGATTTCAGACCCCGTCTGGTCATAAAATCAAACATCAAGGTCACCATCTGTGACATATGATCTTTAGACCCCGTCTGTGAAGGAATTGTGTCCTAAAACAATCATTTTGATGTAATTATTATTGTAATTATTATTATTCAAAAGGGCAAGTTTATTGTTCATTGCTTATACTTAATATTTGATTGAACAATGTCCAAGGAATATGAGTTAAAGAGAAAGTAATCTAAAGAGTTAGATGTGTGAGACATTTACTCTTTCACACTCTTATCCTAAAAGGTTCCTAGTCATAGGATTATCACTTGGACATTGATAATCCGGAAAGACTAGCACATACTATGTATTCTCAATATGGAGGATGATATGTCTCTTGTCATTTGTGTAGAGACACTAATACAAGTATGTGGGTGCTCTTAACTTAAAGAGTATACTGAACGCGATCATTAGAGTTCTTGTATGGAGTCTTACTTACATGTCAAACTTGAACTCTAAATTGCAATAATACAAATTAGTCCTTTGACCTGAGACACCATAGTTGTCTTATGAGTGAATGGATTATCTCTTGATGATGCAATAACATTGTGTCCCTTAATGGATATAATAGATGCATTCATTGGTATAATCAATTCGGTCATGGAGACATGTGAGTGTACAACAAGGAATCTCTATCCTTAAGTAAATAAGGTGTATGTTCAAAGATGTGATTCAATGAGTCTTTGGCCAAAGCATTGAATGAGATTTAAAAAGGAGTTTTTAATCACATTCTAAGAATCACATAAGAATGAAAATCACATTAGGGGATTGACATATCAATTCCATACCCCGATGATGTGATTTAGAACATAGTGTAAGAGAAGGACCGTATTGTATTGTAATTCCAATTGAATAGGTTCTTTGTCATTCTACATTAACTAGGGTAGTCATGATATGTTGCAAGACGTCACTCATGACTTGTGAAGTCCCCGAGGATTAATAAACATTTATTATCCTAATAACAAGGGAGAATCAAAAATGGAGTTTTTGATTCGTAAACAAAATAGAATGGTTTCTATAAACTTCACTGCCTTGTTAATTAGAACCTAAGAGATCGCACACCATATAAGTGGATCATTGAGATTATATATGAAGAAGATTAAACAAGAGTTGGTTATGAGCAAATAATTAATTAGATTTATTATTTGAACATAATTAGGATTTTCGGGTAAAACCGAACCTATTGGGCCTAAACGATTGTCGGGTTTTTTGGTGTGGACTTGGGCTTCACTAAATGAGATTTAAATGAAAGCCCAAGACACATTTTTAGTGCCCAATAACATGTATGGACCAGCCAAAATATTGGCTTTATGAAAGTCAATATTTTTCTTTTAGTAATTGGAGTTATTTCCTATTATATAAAAGGGAAAGCATGGACAAAGAAAAGAGTGTGTCTCCACACTATTATTTTCAGATTAGAGAGAGAGAAAGAGAGTTCTCTCTTGGTCCATTTTTCAGAAATTAAAGGAAAGAAGAACACTTGCATAATTTCTTCTTTTCTTTCATCTTTCTTCATCTCTTGATTCACTTGGTGAAGATCCTTAGAGGCCATATATTTTTGTGGCTTTACTTGTTACATCAAGGAGGAGATTACAAGCACAAGAAGGAGTATAAGAAGGAGTTCTTAATTCAAGGTGCTTCAAGGTGGAGGAAACACACACAAGGAGAGATCAAGGAGAGGAACTTTGGTGGTTCACTTGGATCGGATTAAAATCACGCTCCAAGGGTGAGTAGAACATAAACTCCCTCTTTGTTCTTCCTTACCATGCATGCTATGTTTATATACATATCACAATAAGCCAAGATCATGGGTTAAAGGAATGGATTTTATGTTTAGTTAGTAGTTTAATTGTTAAACTTATTCCGCACTAATTAAAAAGTTTTGAAATCCATCCATTCCTTCAATTGGTATCAGAGCCATTGGCTTAATTTTGATATGTTATAAACATGGCTAAGTATGTTTGTTGATGTGATTTTCTTAAGCTTAGAGTAATATGTAATTTAGATCATAAAATTTGCTTTATCATAAAAGTTATGAAGCATGTGATGTAAGGTAGATTTTATGATAGCAAGAAAAGGTTTCTAGAAATTACATGTAAGAAGTGGTTTAAGTTTTACGAAACTTTAATGCATATGAGATATGTATTAAGGGGTTCTATATGTTTCTTAATTAAAATGTTAATCTTAGAAACATGTTAGATGATATATGCTTTAGGGGATGCATGTTTTGGCTTCAAAGATGAAGTAAACAAGTGTTCAATGGAAGAACATAAAGCTGGAATTTTATTTCCAGCTTTTTGGAATATCTCTAAACTAGTTGTGAACTAGCTCATTTTTCCATGGTGTTTGCTCTCACTTTTGATCCATAAATTCATGAATTGTTATTTACCTAATAGTTAATGATGACATAAAATCATTTCCATGTTTCTCTCACCAAATAGTTGGTAGAGTTAGTCATCTTTATTATTAGTTTCTTTAAATAACTCTCCAAAAGTTGGTGATGCATGATGTAAAACATTATCTCTAAATCACTCACCAAAAGTTGGTGATGCATGATGTAAAACATTATCTCTAAAATCACTCACCAAAAGTTTGTGATACATGATGTAAAACATTATCTCTAAATCACTCACCAAAAGTTGGTGATGCATGATGTAAAACATTATCCCCTAAATTACTCACCAAAAGTTAATGATGCATGATGTAAGACATCATCTCATAAATCACTCAACTAATTTACTTGCTTAAATTAAAGTAATTTAGTGGTTAACTTATTTTGATTGAGTTAAATATGCTTGTTTAATTAACCTTATTAATCTTGGTTAATTAAAGGATGATTATGGACTATGGCCTAATATAATTGAGCATGAGATTGGCCGACTATTCATTTTGAATGAATGTGGTTATGTAATTAAAGTAGTTAATTCATTTGGGTTATGTAATTAATTTGATTAATTCATTTGGTTGTGTAACTAAGTAGCTTATTTAATTTATTCAAGTTTGATTAAATTTAAATGGGAGCTTGTATGCCCCTTATCCACTCTTGTAATCGAAGATGGAGGCACATGATGATGATCCAAAGAAGAAGTTTGAAGTCATCAAGCCTTGAAATAAGTTCAAGTGCAAAGTGTAATAGCTTAGCTTAGTTATTTAATTTTCGTAATCGTTACGCGTAATTAAAATCAACCACCCAAACATGACCTTGATCCAACATATTGGCTCATGTTGGATCAAACAACAAGTCCATAATCATCCTATGTGACCTATTATAATTGCATGTTCGTTGCACTTGATCAAGTAATTTTATACTTCCCATGATTCCATTTGAAAAATGTTTTTTGATGAAATCAAATTGTTTTTTCGAAAAACAATTAAGTGGGAGTATTTTATTATAGATCAAGTATAATGAAAATGTGATTACATTAGGATCAAAGCAAATGCAATGTGATTGTTATTAATGAGATTATTAAAGATGAGACCTTAAAATTCCCTCAAAGTGATATTAAGTTGAAAAACGAAGAAGACATTATGAATGCTTCTTTGTGGCCTTCCAACATTGTAATCTCCTATTAGATGTTCTTACATGTGAATATCATTCCGAACGGGGGTATTTCTTGCTAGGAGCATTAAAAAGAGGTTATTCAACATTTGATGTTGTAAGGTAGGGACAAATCTTGGTCAATATTCTATTATGATGAGATTTAATTTTTGATCCCTATACTTACATGAGATGATGGGTATAGCTTAACTAGAGTAATTTATCAATATCCTATTATGGTGAGACTTACTTACTTTAGAGGCCAAAGTTATGGATATTCACATTTGATGTGATTGGATAAGAGTATCCTCTCATGGAAATTAAGTTGACCTATAGTTCTATTATGATGCGGTTGGCTTAATGAAAATGAGTCTTCCATACTCACTAAGAGTTTTAATTTATACTCTCGAATTCCTTGAGGGATTTGGAATTTGTTAAAATAGTGAGAGGGTGCCATTTGATTCTTAAGACCCGAGTCACTTGGTTTTAAAATCAATCTCACTTCTTTTATTTTATGTTATGTAGACTGCAATATGTCAGGACATCCTATCACCAAAATTCTCAATGAAAATCGTCTTGAGGGCCCAAACTTCAATGACTGGCTCCGCAATTTGAAAATTGTATTGACATTCGATAAGATCGCTTATGTCTTACAAAATGCACCTCCTCACACTCCATTGGCTCAAGATGCAACCGATGAGCAACGTGTTGCTTATCAAAAGCATAAGGATGATGACACGCAAGCTAAATGTGTTATGCTTGCATCCATGAACTCACAACTTCAGAAGCAACATGAGAATATGGATAGCGCCAGTTCTATATTACTTCATCTCACTGAATTGTTTGGTGAGAGAAATAGAAATGTGCGATTCACAGCTGTCAATGAGCTTGTTAAGACAAAGCATGTGAGGGGTGCTCCTGTGCATCAACATGGTCTAAAAATGATAGGCCTTATTGAGCAAATTCAAGACCTTGGATTTGCACTTGATGCGGAGCTAGCTCAAGATCTTCTTCTATCCTCCCTAGATGATTCATTTTCTCAGTTCATAATGAACTATAATATGCAACAAATGGATCATAGTCTTTCTGATCTTCTCAATATGCTGGTAACAGCTGAGAAGCAAATCAAGAAAGAGAGTGGGAGTGTGGCCATTGTCGCTTCTTCTTCCAAGTCCAAAGGCAAGGGCAAAGGGAAGAAGAAACAAGTGGCAAAGCCTAAAGGAGCAGTCCAAAAGAAGAAGAAGAAGGAACAAAAGGAACCAAAAGGTGTTTGTTTCTTTTGCAACAAGGATGGGCATTGGAAGAGGAATTGCAAAGCTTATCTTGCATCCTTGAAGAACCAGTCTTCAACAGCAGGTATGATCAATGTGATTGAATCAATACTTACAGTTAATAATACTTCCACTTGGATAATTGATTCAGGTGCATCTCACCATGTTTGCACTTCGTTGCAGGACCTAGTGGGAGCAAGGAAGCTTAAAGCTGGAGAAATCACCCTACGTGTTGGAAATGGCACAAGAGTTGACGCCAAAGCCGTGGGGACTTATATTTTGAAGTTACCATCAGGAGATACATTGGAGTTAAATAATTGTCTTTATCTTCCTATATGTATAAAGAACCTTATCTCCATCTCCATGCTTTTGAAGGATGGTTATAGAGTAGTTTTTGATAAACTAAGTGGTTTTGTATCTATTAATGAACGCATGATATGTCATGCTAATATTATTGATGGTCTCTTTCATCTAGCTTTAGATGGTAGTATTAATTGTATGAAGGAAAATGCTTTGGGATCTAAGAGATCTCGGGAAACGGTTAACCCCATTAAGATGTGGCACCTTAAGCTTGGTCATATTAGCCAAGATAGAATTCACAAATTATCCAAAAATGGATATTTAGAGTCGTTAGGATCTGATCCTATGCCTACTTGTGAGTCTTGTCTAAAAGGAAAAATGACCAAGTCACATTATGGTGGACAAAGAACAAGAGTTAAAGAACTCTTAGGCCTAATACATACCGATGTATGTGGTCCCATGTCCACTATTAGTAAAGGTGGATTCTCATACTTCATAACTTTTACCGATGACTATTCTCGGTTTGGATATATATACCTTATGAAGCACAAATCTGAAGCCTTTGAAATGTTCAAAGAATTTAAAAATGAAGTTGAGAAACAAACCGACAAGAGTATTAAGGCTCTAAGATCCGATCGAGGAGGCGAATACTTAAGCAATGAGTTTATTGATTATCTCAAACAAGAAGGCATTGTTTCTTCATTAGCTCCTCCTGGAACACCACAACTCAATGGTGTCTCTGAAAGGAGAAATCGAACTTTGTTAGACATGGTTCGTTCCATGATGAGCTATACTGATTTACCTATATCCTTTTGGGGATATGCACTTCAAACAGCAATTTATTTGTTAAATAGAGTGCCTTCCAAGTCCGTCCCTCTTACACCATATGAGATGTGGCATGGGAAGAAACCAAGTCTCAATCATATTAAGATTTGGGGTTGTCCAGCTTATGTCAAAAGACTAGAAGCAGGCAAGCTTGAAGCTAGATCAAGCAAGTGTTTATTTGTGGGATATCCTAAAGATAGTTTAGGATATTATTTCTATCAACCTGAAGAACAAAAGGTGTTTGTTAGCAGGAATGCCACTTTCCTTGAAAGGGACTATGTCCTTGATGGAAATGTTGAACAAATGGTAGAACTCAAGGAAGTGTCCAACAAGCCACAAACTAACACTTCATTTCCCGTTGAACAACTTCCTGAACCAACTATAACACAAACTCCAAGAATATCTAGTAGGATCCGGATACCTCCCAAGAGGTATGGTTTGTGTCATGAAAGCCTTGGGGAGTTAAATCTCCTTGGTGACAATGAAAACCTGCATGATCCTTCTAGTTATAATGAAGCAATGTCAAACGTTGACTCAAAGAAATGGCAAGAAGCCATGGAATCCGAGATTGACTCTATGTATACCAATCAAGTCTGGACTCTCGTTGACCCTCCACCTGGTATTAGACCAATTGGAAACAAATGGGTCTTCAAGAAAAAGATAGGCTCAGATGGTAAAATAGAAACCTACAAAGCTAGGTTGGTGGCAAAGGGCTATAAGCAAAGAGAGGGCATTGACTATGAAGATACGTTCTCTCCTGTTGCCATGGTTAAATCCATTCGGATATTATTTGCTATAGCTGCTCACTATGATTATGAGATATGGCAAATGGACGTAAAGACTGCCTTTCTGAATGGCAACCTTGAGGAAGAGCTTTATATGGATCAACCTGAAGGCTTTGCGTCTAGAGATGACATTCATAAAGTGTGTAAGCTTCATAGGTCCATCTATGGACTCAAGCAAGCTTCAAGGAGTTGGAACATCCGTTTTGATGATGCAGTCAAATCTTTTGGTTTCACACAAAACATGGATGAACCTTGTGTTTACAAAAAGGTCAGTGGGAGTGCTGTTGTGTTCCTTGTACTTTATGTAGATGACATCCTACTCTTTGGGAATGATGTAGGAATGTTATCTTCAATTAAAGTTTGGTTGTCCAAGACCTTCCTTATGAAGGATCTTGGAGAAGCTGCCTATGTACTAGGAATAAAGATCTATAGAGACAGATCAAAAAGATTAATTGGATTATCTCAATCCTTGTACATAGACAAAGTGCTGAATAGATTTCACATGGAACAATCTAGGAAGGGTTTTCTGCCTGTCAGACATGGCATTCACCTTTCTAAGAAAATGTGCCCACAAACGATTGAGGAAGTGCAAAAGATGAGCAAGATCCCATATGCATCTGCAATAGGGAGCCTCATGTATGCGATGCTATGCACAAGACCTGATATCAGTTATGGCGTAAGCATAACTAGTCGATATCAGTCCAATCCAGGTTTAGAACACTGGAATGCTGTTAAGAATATCCTTAAGTACTTGAGAAGGACTAAAGATTTATTCCTCGTTTATGGAGGTGGTGATTTGCAATCAGAGTTGCAAGTGGAAGCATACACAGACTCAGATTTTCAATCTGATGTGAATGACAGAAAATCCACATCGGGGTTTGTCTTCACCTTGAATGGAGGTGCAGTAAATTGGAGAAGCTGCAAACAAAGCGTTACTGCAGATTCCACTACTGAGGCAGAATACATTGCAGCTGCAGAGGCTGCAAAGGAAGCAGTTTGGATGAAAAAGTTCATCACTGAACTTGATGTTGTTCCTACCATTGAGTCACCGATTCCACTTTATTGTGACAACAATGGGGCAATTGCTCAAGCCAAGGAACCAAGGTCTCATCAAAAATCCAAACACATCGAAAGACGTTTCCATATCATAAGGGAGATTGTTAATCGTGGAGACGTTAACATTCTCAAAGTAGCATCTGTTGATAACATATCAGATCCATTCACTAAGCCTTTATCACAAGCAAAGCTAGAACAACATCTTGAGAAGATGGGTGTACGTTTCATGGCTGATTGGGTTTAGTACAAGTGGGAGATTGAAGGAATTGTGTCCTAAAACAATCATTTTGATGTAATTATTATTGTAATTATTATTATTCAAAAGGGCAAGTTTATTGTTCATTGCTTATACTTAATATTTGATTGAACAAGGTCCAAGGAATATGAGTTAAAGAGAAAGTAATCTAAAGAGTTAGATGTGTGAGACATTTACTCTTTCACACTCTTATCCTAAAAGGTTCCTAGTCATAGGATTATCACTTGGACATTGATAATCCGGAAAGACTAGCACATACTATGTATTCTCAATATGGAGGATGATATGTCTCTTGTCATTTGTGTAGAGACACTAATACAAGTATGTGGGTGCTCTTAACTTAAAGAGTATACTGAACGCGATCATTAGAGTTCTTGTATGGAGTCTTACTTACATGTCAAACTTGAACTCTAAATTGCAATAATACAAATTAGTCCTTTGACCTGAGACACCATAGTTGTCTTATGAGTGAATGGATTATCTCTTGATGATGCAATAACATTGTGTCCCTTAATGGATATAATAGATGCATTCATTGGTATAATCAATTCGGTCATGGAGACATGTGAGTGTACAACAAGGAATCTCTATCCTTAAGTAAATAAGGTGTATGTTCAAAGATGTGATTCAATGAGTCTTTGGCCAAAGCATTGAATGAGATTTAAAAAGGAGTTTTTAATCACATTCTAAGAATCACATAAGAATGAAAATCACATTAGGGGATTGACATATCAATTCCATACCCCGATGATGTGATTTAGAACATAGTGTAAGAGAAGGACCGTATTGTATTGTAATTCCAATTGAATAGGTTCTTTGTCATTCTACATTAACTAGGGTAGTCATGATATGTTGCAAGACGTCACTCATGACTTGTGAAGTCCCCGAGGATTAATAAACATTTATTATCCTAATAACAAGGGAGAATCAAAAATGGAGTTTTTGATTCGTAAACAAAATAGAATGGTTTCTATAAACTTCACTGCCTTGTTAATTAGAACCTAAGAGATCGCACACCATATAAGTGGATCATTGAGATTATATATGAAGAAGATTAAACAAGAGTTGGTTATGAGCAAATAATTAATTAGATTTATTATTTGAACATAATTAGGATTTTCGGGTAAAACCGAACCTATTGGGCCTAAACGATTGTCGGGTTTTTTGGTGTGGACTTGGGCTTCACTAAATGAGATTTAAATGAAAGCCCAAGACACATTTTTAGTGCCCAATAACATGTATGGACCAGCCAAAATATTGGCTTTATGAAAGTCAATATTTTTCTTTTAGTAATTGGAGTTATTTCCTATTATATAAAAGGGAAAGCATGGACAAAGAAAAGAGTGTGTCTCCACACTATTATTTTCAGATTAGAGAGAGAGAAAGAGAGTTCTCTCTTGGTCCATTTTTCAGAAATTAAAGGAAAGAAGAACACTTGCATAATTTCTTCTTTTCTTTCATCTTTCTTCATCTCTTGATTCACTTGGTGAAGATCCTTAGAGGCCATATATTTTTGTGGCTTTACTTGTTACATCAAGGAGGAGATTACAAGCACAAGAAGGAGTATAAGAAGGAGTTCTTAATTCAAGGTGCTTCAAGGTGGAGGAAACACACACAAGGAGAGATCAAGGAGAGGAACTTTGGTGGTTCACTTGGATCGGATTAAAATCACGCTCCAAGGGTGAGTAGAACATAAACTCCCTCTTTGTTCTTCCTTACCATGCATGCTATGTTTATATACATATCACAATAAGCCAAGATCATGGGTTAAAGGAATGGATTTTATGTTTAGTTAGTAGTTTAATTGTTAAACTTATTCCGCACTAATTAAAAAGTTTTGAAATCCATCCATTCCTTCAATTGGTATCAGAGCCATTGGCTTAATTTTGATATGTTATAAACATGGCTAAGTATGTTTGTTGATGTGATTTTCTTAAGCTTAGAGTAATATGTAATTTAGATCATAAAATTTGCTTTATCATAAAAGTTATGAAGCATGTGATGTAAGGTAGATTTTATGATAGCAAGAAAAGGTTTCTAGAAATTACATGTAAGAAGTGGTTTAAGTTTTACGAAACTTTAATGCATATGAGATATGTATTAAGGGGTTCTATATGTTTCTTAATTAAAATGTTAATCTTAGAAACATGTTAGATGATATATGCTTTAGGGGATGCATGTTTTGGCTTCAAAGATGAAGTAAACAAGTGTTCAATGGAAGAACATAAAGCTGGAATTTTATTTCCAGCTTTTTGGAATATCTCTAAACTAGTTGTGAACTAGCTCATTTTTCCATGGTGTTTGCTCTCACTTTTGATCCATAAATTCATGAATTGTTATTTACCTAATAGTTAATGATGACATAAAATCATTTCCATGTTTCTCTCACCAAATAGTTGGTAGAGTTAGTCATCTTTATTATTAGTTTCTTTAAATAACTCTCCAAAAGTTGGTGATGCATGATGTAAAACATTATCTCTAAATCACTCACCAAAAGTTGGTGATGCATGATGTAAAACATTATCTCTAAAATCACTCACCAAAAGTTTGTGATACATGATGTAAAACATTATCTCTAAATCACTCACCAAAAGTTGGTGATGCATGATGTAAAACATTATCCCCTAAATTACTCACCAAAAGTTAATGATGCATGATGTAAGACATCATCTCATAAATCACTCAACTAATTTACTTGCTTAAATTAAAGTAATTTAGTGGTTAACTTATTTTGATTGAGTTAAATATGCTTGTTTAATTAACCTTATTAATCTTGGTTAATTAAAGGATGATTATGGACTATGGCCTAATATAATTGAGCATGAGATTGGCCGACTATTCATTTTGAATGAATGTGGTTATGTAATTAAAGTAGTTAATTCATTTGGGTTATGTAATTAATTTGATTAATTCATTTGGTTGTGTAACTAAGTAGCTTATTTAATTTATTCAAGTTTGATTAAATTTAAATGGGAGCTTGTATGCCCCTTATCCACTCTTGTAATCGAAGATGGAGGCACATGATGATGATCCAAAGAAGAAGTTTGAAGTCATCAAGCCTTGAAATAAGTTCAAGTGCAAAGTGTAATAGCTTAGCTTAGTTATTTAATTTTCGTAATCGTTACGCGTAATTAAAATCAACCACCCAAACATGACCTTGATCCAACATATTGGCTCATGTTGGATCAAACAACAAGTCCATAATCATCCTATGTGACCTATTATAATTGCATGTTCGTTGCACTTGATCAAGTAATTTTATACTTCCCATGATTCCATTTGAAAAATGTTTTTTGATGAAATCAAATTGTTTTTCCGAAAAACAATTAAGTGGGAGTATTTTATTATAGATCAAGTATAATGAAAATGTGATTACATTAGGATCAAAGCAAATGCAATGTGATTGTTATTAATGAGATTATTAAAGATGAGACCTTAAAATTCCCTCAAAGTGATATTAAGTTGAAAAACGAAGAAGACATTATGAATGCTTCTTTGTGGCCTTCCAACATTGTAATCTCCTATTAGATGTTCTTACATGTGAATATCATTCCGAACGGGGGTATTTCTTGCTAGGAGCATTAAAAAGAGGTTATTCAACATTTGATGTTGTAAGGTAGGGACAAATCTTGGTCAATATTCTATTATGATGAGATTTAATTTTTGATCCCTATACTTACATGAGATGATGGGTATAGCTTAACTAGAGTAATTTATCAATATCCTATTATGGTGAGACTTACTTACTTTAGAGGCCAAAGTTATGGATATTCACATTTGATGTGATTGGATAAGAGTATCCTCTCATGGAAATTAAGTTGACCTATAGTTCTATTATGATGCGGTTGGCTTAATGAAAATGAGTCTTCCATACTCACTAAGAGTTTTAATTTATACTCTCGAATTCCTTGAGGGATTTGGAATTTGTTAAAATAGTGAGAGGGTGCCATTTGATTCTTAAGACCCGAGTCACTTGGTTTTAAAATCAATCTCACTTCTTTTATTTTATGTTATGTAGACTGCAATATGTCAGGACATCCTATCACCAAAATTCTCAATGAAAATCGTCTTGAGGGCCCAAACTTCAATGACTGGCTCCGCAATTTGAAAATTGTATTGACATTCGATAAGATCGCTT
Source organism: Rosa rugosa (assembly GCF_958449725.1). Taxonomy (NCBI): domain Eukaryota; kingdom Viridiplantae; phylum Streptophyta; class Magnoliopsida; order Rosales; family Rosaceae; genus Rosa; species Rosa rugosa. The sequence goes on from NC_084822.1 coordinate 20,691,839, forward strand.
ATGTCTTACAAAATGCACCTCCTCACACTCCATTGGCTCAAGATGCAACCGATGAGCAACGTGTTGCTTATCAAAAGCATAAGGATGATGACACGCAAGCTAAATGTGTTATGCTTGCATCCATGAACTCACAACTTCAGAAGCAACATGAGAATATGGATAGCGCCAGTTCTATATTACTTCATCTCACTGAATTGTTTGGTGAGAGAAATAGAAATGTGCGATTCACAGCTGTCAATGAGCTTGTTAAGACAAAGCATGTGAGGGGTGCTCCTGTGCATCAACATGGTCTAAAAATGATAGGCCTTATTGAGCAAATTCAAGACCTTGGATTTGCACTTGATGCGGAGCTAGCTCAAGATCTTCTTCTATCCTCCCTAGATGATTCATTTTCTCAGTTCATAATGAACTATAATATGCAACAAATGGATCATAGTCTTTCTGATCTTCTCAATATGCTGGTAACAGCTGAGAAGCAAATCAAGAAAGAGAGTGGGAGTGTGGCCATTGTCGCTTCTTCTTCCAAGTCCAAAGGCAAGGGCAAAGGGAAGAAGAAACAAGTGGCAAAGCCTAAAGGAGCAGTCCAAAAGAAGAAGAAGAAGGAACAAAAGGAACCAAAAGGTGTTTGTTTCTTTTGCAACAAGGATGGGCATTGGAAGAGGAATTGCAAAGCTTATCTTGCATCCTTGAAGAACCAGTCTTCAACAGCAGGTATGATCAATGTGATTGAATCAATACTTACAGTTAATAATACTTCCACTTGGATAATTGATTCAGGTGCATCTCACCATGTTTGCACTTCGTTGCAGGACCTAGTGGGAGCAAGGAAGCTTAAAGCTGGAGAAATCACCCTACGTGTTGGAAATGGCACAAGAGTTGACGCCAAAGCCGTGGGGACTTATATTTTGAAGTTACCATCAGGAGATACATTGGAGTTAAATAATTGTCTTTATCTTCCTATATGTATAAAGAACCTTATCTCCATCTCCATGCTTTTGAAGGATGGTTATAGAGTAGTTTTTGATAAACTAAGTGGTTTTGTATCTATTAATGAACGCATGATATGTCATGCTAATATTATTGATGGTCTCTTTCATCTAGCTTTAGATGGTAGTATTAATTGTATGAAGGAAAATGCTTTGGGATCTAAGAGATCTCGGGAAACGGTTAACCCCATTAAGATGTGGCACCTTAAGCTTGGTCATATTAGCCAAGATAGAATTCACAAATTATCCAAAAATGGATATTTAGAGTCGTTAGGATCTGATCCTATGCCTACTTGTGAGTCTTGTCTAAAAGGAAAAATGACCAAGTCACATTATGGTGGACAAAGAACAAGAGTTAAAGAACTCTTAGGCCTAATACATACCGATGTATGTGGTCCCATGTCCACTATTAGTAAAGGTGGATTCTCATACTTCATAACTTTTACCGATGACTATTCTCGGTTTGGATATATATACCTTATGAAGCACAAATCTGAAGCCTTTGAAATGTTCAAAGAATTTAAAAATGAAGTTGAGAAACAAACCGACAAGAGTATTAAGGCTCTAAGATCCGATCGAGGAGGCGAATACTTAAGCAATGAGTTTATTGATTATCTCAAACAAGAAGGCATTGTTTCTTCATTAGCTCCTCCTGGAACACCACAACTCAATGGTGTCTCTGAAAGGAGAAATCGAACTTTGTTAGACATGGTTCGTTCCATGATGAGCTATACTGATTTACCTATATCCTTTTGGGGATATGCACTTCAAACAGCAATTTATTTGTTAAATAGAGTGCCTTCCAAGTCCGTCCCTCTTACACCATATGAGATGTGGCATGGGAAGAAACCAAGTCTCAATCATATTAAGATTTGGGGTTGTCCAGCTTATGTCAAAAGACTAGAAGCAGGCAAGCTTGAAGCTAGATCAAGCAAGTGTTTATTTGTGGGATATCCTAAAGATAGTTTAGGATATTATTTCTATCAACCTGAAGAACAAAAGGTGTTTGTTAGCAGGAATGCCACTTTCCTTGAAAGGGACTATGTCCTTGATGGAAATGTTGAACAAATGGTAGAACTCAAGGAAGTGTCCAACAAGCCACAAACTAACACTTCATTTCCCGTTGAACAACTTCCTGAACCAACTATAACACAAACTCCAAGAATATCTAGTAGGATCCGGATACCTCCCAAGAGGTATGGTTTGTGTCATGAAAGCCTTGGGGAGTTAAATCTCCTTGGTGACAATGAAAACCTGCATGATCCTTCTAGTTATAATGAAGCAATGTCAAACGTTGACTCAAAGAAATGGCAAGAAGCCATGGAATCCGAGATTGACTCTATGTATACCAATCAAGTCTGGACTCTCGTTGACCCTCCACCTGGTATTAGACCAATTGGAAACAAATGGGTCTTCAAGAAAAAGATAGGCTCAGATGGTAAAATAGAAACCTACAAAGCTAGGTTGGTGGCAAAGGGCTATAAGCAAAGAGAGGGCATTGACTATGAAGATACGTTCTCTCCTGTTGCCATGGTTAAATCCATTCGGATATTATTTGCTATAGCTGCTCACTATGATTATGAGATATGGCAAATGGACGTAAAGACTGCCTTTCTGAATGGCAACCTTGAGGAAGAGCTTTATATGGATCAACCTGAAGGCTTTGCGTCTAGAGATGACATTCATAAAGTGTGTAAGCTTCATAGGTCCATCTATGGACTCAAGCAAGCTTCAAGGAGTTGGAACATCCGTTTTGATGATGCAGTCAAATCTTTTGGTTTCACACAAAACATGGATGAACCTTGTGTTTACAAAAAGGTCAGTGGGAGTGCTGTTGTGTTCCTTGTACTTTATGTAGATGACATCCTACTCTTTGGGAATGATGTAGGAATGTTATCTTCAATTAAAGTTTGGTTGTCCAAGACCTTCCTTATGAAGGATCTTGGAGAAGCTGCCTATGTACTAGGAATAAAGATCTATAGAGACAGATCAAAAAGATTAATTGGATTATCTCAATCCTTGTACATAGACAAAGTGCTGAATAGATTTCACATGGAACAATCTAGGAAGGGTTTTCTGCCTGTCAGACATGGCATTCACCTTTCTAAGAAAATGTGCCCACAAACGATTGAGGAAGTGCAAAAGATGAGCAAGATCCCATATGCATCTGCAATAGGGAGCCTCATGTATGCGATGCTATGCACAAGACCTGATATCAGTTATGGCGTAAGCATAACTAGTCGATATCAGTCCAATCCAGGTTTAGAACACTGGAATGCTGTTAAGAATATCCTTAAGTACTTGAGAAGGACTAAAGATTTATTCCTCGTTTATGGAGGTGGTGATTTGCAATCAGAGTTGCAAGTGGAAGCATACACAGACTCAGATTTTCAATCTGATGTGAATGACAGAAAATCCACATCGGGGTTTGTCTTCACCTTGAATGGAGGTGCAGTAAATTGGAGAAGCTGCAAACAAAGCGTTACTGCAGATTCCACTACTGAGGCAGAATACATTGCAGCTGCAGAGGCTGCAAAGGAAGCAGTTTGGATGAAAAAGTTCATCACTGAACTTGATGTTGTTCCTACCATTGAGTCACCGATTCCACTTTATTGTGACAACAATGGGGCAATTGCTCAAGCCAAGGAACCAAGGTCTCATCAAAAATCCAAACACATCGAAAGACGTTTCCATATCATAAGGGAGATTGTTAATCGTGGAGACGTTAACATTCTCAAAGTAGCATCTGTTGATAACATATCAGATCCATTCACTAAGCCTTTATCACAAGCAAAGCTAGAACAACATCTTGAGAAGATGGGTGTACGTTTCATGGCTGATTGGGTTTAGTACAAGTGGGAGATTGAAGGAATTGTGTCCTAAAACAATCATTTTGATGTAATTATTATTGTAATTATTATTATTCAAAAGGGCAAGTTTATTGTTCATTGCTTATACTTAATATTTGATTGAACAAGGTCCAAGGAATATGAGTTAAAGAGAAAGTAATCTAAAGAGTTAGATGTGTGAGACATTTACTCTTTCACACTCTTATCCTAAAAGGTTCCTAGTCATAGGATTATCACTTGGACATTGATAATCCGGAAAGACTAGCACATACTATGTATTCTCAATATGGAGGATGATATGTCTCTTGTCATTTGTGTAGAGACACTAATACAAGTATGTGGGTGCTCTTAACTTAAAGAGTATACTGAACGCGATCATTAGAGTTCTTGTATGGAGTCTTACTTACATGTCAAACTTGAACTCTAAATTGCAATAATACAAATTAGTCCTTTGACCTGAGACACCATAGTTGTCTTATGAGTGAATGGATTATCTCTTGATGATGCAATAACATTGTGTCCCTTAATGGATATAATAGATGCATTCATTGGTATAATCAATTCGGTCATGGAGACATGTGAGTGTACAACAAGGAATCTCTATCCTTAAGTAAATAAGGTGTATGTTCAAAGATGTGATTCAATGAGTCTTTGGCCAAAGCATTGAATGAGATTTAAAAAGGAGTTTTTAATCACATTCTAAGAATCACATAAGAATGAAAATCACATTAGGGGATTGACATATCAATTCCATACCCCGATGATGTGATTTAGAACATAGTGTAAGAGAAGGACCGTATTGTATTGTAATTCCAATTGAATAGGTTCTTTGTCATTCTACATTAACTAGGGTAGTCATGATATGTTGCAAGACGTCACTCATGACTTGTGAAGTCCCCGAGGATTAATAAACATTTATTATCCTAATAACAAGGGAGAATCAAAAATGGAGTTTTTGATTCGTAAACAAAATAGAATGGTTTCTATAAACTTCACTGCCTTGTTAATTAGAACCTAAGAGATCGCACACCATATAAGTGGATCATTGAGATTATATATGAAGAAGATTAAACAAGAGTTGGTTATGAGCAAATAATTAATTAGATTTATTATTTGAACATAATTAGGATTTTCGGGTAAAACCGAACCTATTGGGCCTAAACGATTGTCGGGTTTTTTGGTGTGGACTTGGGCTTCACTAAATGAGATTTAAATGAAAGCCCAAGACACATTTTTAGTGCCCAATAACATGTATGGACCAGCCAAAATATTGGCTTTATGAAAGTCAATATTTTTCTTTTAGTAATTGGAGTTATTTCCTATTATATAAAAGGGAAAGCATGGACAAAGAAAAGAGTGTGTCTCCACACTATTATTTTCAGATTAGAGAGAGAGAAAGAGAGTTCTCTCTTGGTCCATTTTTCAGAAATTAAAGGAAAGAAGAACACTTGCATAATTTCTTCTTTTCTTTCATCTTTCTTCATCTCTTGATTCACTTGGTGAAGATCCTTAGAGGCCATATATTTTTGTGGCTTTACTTGTTACATCAAGGAGGAGATTACAAGCACAAGAAGGAGTATAAGAAGGAGTTCTTAATTCAAGGTGCTTCAAGGTGGAGGAAACACACACAAGGAGAGATCAAGGAGAGGAACTTTGGTGGTTCACTTGGATCGGATTAAAATCACGCTCCAAGGGTGAGTAGAACATAAACTCCCTCTTTGTTCTTCCTTACCATGCATGCTATGTTTATATACATATCACAATAAGCCAAGATCATGGGTTAAAGGAATGGATTTTATGTTTAGTTAGTAGTTTAATTGTTAAACTTATTCCGCACTAATTAAAAAGTTTTGAAATCCATCCATTCCTTCAGTCTGGTCTCAAAGTCAAACGTTAAGTAAGTCACACCTGACCTAAAAACGTTACAAACATCTAGTTTCGGCTTTCCCCATCCTTGCTCACCATCTATGACCCTTGGTACAAGGACCAATACATTTAAAATGAGTCACGCTTGACTCAAAAATGTAACATCAAACTCAATACTTTTCAAACAATAGAAAACATCTTTTTCCACAATATTGTTTCCTGAAAAGTCACATTCAACAATAATATGAACACCATCATGCATATTATTCCATCACACATCACTCACAAGAATATATATATTCCACGTAAATATATATATATATATATATATATATATATATATATATATATATATACGTAGTCATTCGCTCAGGAATGCCTACTAATACCAACTATAGTTTGCAGTTACTAAATAACTCTCAAAACAATAAGGGTATTCAGTTCATTAATGAACCTTGTGAGATTACTCACCTCGAAATTCCCGCTACGTCTTCAATACAGAACAAGGCAGCCACACCACAAAACAACCGTCCAAGGATACCTCGTCAAGTACCTAATCACATACGGTTTCAACTTAGCAACAATCCACAAACGTTTTAAGTCTGAAACCCCTGTTTTGAACTAAAATCCCCATAGTGACACCAATCGAGGCGAAACCACATCCGAGACCACCCAATGTCTCCGGAATACTTCTACGATCGATATGTGCAAACCACAAGTCGATTGGAAGCTCGAATCCTCACGGATCGAATAAATCCACCGGTATGAAACCGTAAAAATCATAACAATTCCATTCGAACTCCAAAATTTGCATATTATATATCGAAACGCTAGTATCAACCAGTAGAACATATATAATACCAAAAATAGTTCCTTACATGGCCGGAAAGCCACCAGAACGCCGCCACAGGCGGTGGCGCACCGCCGCTGGCCAAAACTCATTATTTCCCAAAACTCCCAACATCAAAAAGTTTCATCTAAGCATGCTTGTGAATTTTTATAACTAGCTCGAAGTCAGAAAACAAGCATAAAGGGTCGAAAACTACCTCACAAGCTGTGGATTACTGTTCATCACAAGCCGTAGATTACTGTTCAATCCGAGTTGAACCAAGTTTCACGTGAATCGATCCAAACAACCACCAAGGATCGATCAAGGAGGTTGCTCTGAGCTCCCCAAGCTCGACTTGAAGCCTCGCCAACGTCGGAGATCGGAGAACCGATCGGGTCAGATTCCTTAAAAAGTTGCCGCCTTGCTGCACTTCCTCCGCCGAGAATCGCCGCAAGAGGCTGCCACAGAGACGACCGCACAAGGGAGGCGAATTGTTCTGTGCAGATTTCAAGGCCGGAGGTCGCCGAAAAATGGAGTTCCGACCGGGTTAGAATACCGAGTTCGGGTCGGGTCAGTCGAAAAACCCAGATACCGAAGGTATCAGTCGAGAGAGAAAAGAGAGAGAAAGGATATCAGTTTCTGGAAATGGAAACCAAATGAAAATAGTAAATTTGCCACTCGGGAAACTTCTATTTATACCAAAATGGAAACTTCTTCCAATGGCCAGAACTTCCTCATACGAACTCCGATTGACGCATTCCGCATGTCCACGAACTTGTATTGATACGCTCTACAACTTTCGTGAAGGAAGTTTTCGGAGAATCCCAACGTATAAAAAGTCAACCTTGAACCCCCCCCCCCCCGTAAATCCACACTTTTCGAATAATTATTCGCCCGAAACATGTCCGCTCTATCCACGAGCCACGAAACCGTCCAATAACCACATATTAGATTCCGGAAAATCCTCGGAAAATAAATACAAATTTCCGGGGCATCACATATGTTTTCCTCTTTTCCTAAAATGTTAAAAGCCAAAGTTTCTTTCTTTTTTCACTTGTTCTCATTTCCAAGATTATATACATCATCAGTCTTGTATCATTGTCTATGAATGTTAGAGTAGTTATGAAGGTTTTGTTGCAGAACTAATTAAATTATGTGGATTTCTTTGTAATTTGAAGTTTTGTATACTATACACTTTGAGCTTCAGCAATTTTTTTTTAATGTCTACCTATACTCTATTAGGTTTGAATTGATCTGTTTGGTTTCATGTTTTTGTTCTTCATTAGCTATGAATTGTATCTATTACAACTTTGCTTTGTATCTTTTAACACCTAAACACTTGCAAATCTTTCAAACTAATATCCCATGCGGCCAACAATTGCAACGGCTTGTTAGCCCATCCTAAAGAAAAACACTCCAATATTACAAAAATTACCAAACATGCCACTCTCCCAAAATCAGAACAGTTCCAAAATCGAAACCGTCCCAAAATCCAGATCCTCCCTAAATCAATCTAGGGCTTCGGCGAAGCTAGGCGACGAAGCGGCAGGCCAAGTGAGTGGCGAAGCGAGGCTGCGAGGCTAGGCGGCGAAGAGAGGCTGCGAAGCTAGGCGGCGAAGCGAGGGCACGACCCCGATGGCGAGTCTTTTGCGAAGCTAGGGCTTGTAGGTCAGTAAAGAAATTTGTAGTTGCTGAAGGTCAGTAGCTATAGTCTGATTATGCATTCAACACTGTTGAAATTTGATTATGCTTAGTAGCTTTAGCTGAGAAATTTTGGTTGAGAAATTCTGAGGGTCAGTACCTTCAGCCTCTTGTTGTCATAGGTTTTGGGTAAGCTGTTGTTTATTTGTTTTGCAATTTGGTGGAGCTGTACTGATCTTAATTTGTTTGTTATTTCTGCATGATTCATCAACATTTCGTTTGCAAGTCAGTAGCTATAGTATGATTATCAGTTTTGTATTGAGGGTCAGTAGCTTTAGTTTTGTGTTTATGTTAGCTTCTTATGGGATTGGTGGTGTTGTGTAATGCTTTAGTTTTGTGTTTATGTTAGTTTGACAAAAAATTTGTTGTTTTTTTTTTTTGGTTCTATGTTCTTGCAAGTTCATGGATTAGTTGCAAAATTTGTTGCTTATATCTTCTACTTCCTTTTGTTTTTTCTTTTCCAATTTTTATCACGGAAAGAAATGGAAGAAACTATAGAGATTAGGCTCCAAGTTTAGTGACAGTTCTTATGTGTTTGAATGCTATGATTTATGAAGAGAAAGGATTAGAGTTGTTTCAACATATTTGAAGAGATAGAAAGGATTAGAGTTGTAATTAGGGGTGGCTGAAAATGCCGGACCTACGGAAACCGGCCGAACCGCCGCCGTCGGCGCCGACAAATACGGTTGCCAGTCGATCGGTACCGGTAGTATCGTACCGGAGGTAGGTGCTCGGCTCGGCAGTGGTACAGCCTATCATATAGGTTCGGTATTACCGAACCAGCCGACATAAAAGTTTTTGGTTTAATTCCAAAAACTCCCACTCTTTTGCGTCTGCCAAACATCGAACCCTTGCAGCCTCAATGCGAACTCAAGCCACTTACCACTGGACCACAAGCTCATTTCTGATAAGTTAAGCAAAAGACATATATATATACACTTAATTGAAATTCATAAACAATTAAAAAGGTTCTCACCTTCCATTTCTTCCAGAAACATATCCGATGTCTCTCTCTCTCTCTTATTCGCTATTCCTTCTTCTTCCAGAAACGACTCTCTCTCTCATGTTCTTCGTTCTCTCTCTCTTCATTTTTGACTTCTATTCTTCTTCCATTCTATTGCTTCTTCCACCATTTTCTTCTCGTTTTCCTTATTCATTCTTCCATTTCTTCCTTCTCAGACTTGAATCAAAATCAAATCTACAGCTAAATCTCTTGATCTCGAATGAGGAGGGTCGTCGTGCCGTCGTTTTAGCCACCGTTCTTCCTCGCTGCCGGCGCTGCTGAGATAGTCGGTCGACAAACCGAAACTGACCGCAACATCGGCGTACCGATTCATCGGTAACGGATTTATCGGTATCGGCAGCGGTTGTAAAAAAAGGCAAACCGATGAGTTTCGGTTCGGTAACGGTGTTGGCCAAAAAATGTCGGTTACCGGTACCGAGGCAGCCCTAGTTGTAATCGCCAAAGCATTTTTGGGCACACTTTGTCATCCCTTATGCTCTGTGTTGCCGGTTGACTTGCAGGATGGAGCTAATGAAAGCAATGCTGAAGTGAGCAAACGCGAGAAGGCCAGGCTAGTATATACTGGGGTTCAGTATACTACTGGGGATCAGTACACTACTGGGGCTAGTGTACTACTGGGGGTCAGTACTCCAGTAAATCCTAAACTATATACAAAAGTTTCTATTAACCAAGAAGTCCAGGATAGAAGTCATTAGGTAGACAAAGTGCTGCAAATTGGAAAGGAAATCAAAGAGAGCCTCAAGCATGAGGAAATCTTGCTGGAGAAACTTCTTCACCATGAGAAGAGGTGAAATTGAAACATCAAGCAACAAAGCCAGAGATAAATGATATAGTGTTCAAGTTTCATATTGTAATATGTATAAATAGCTTTTGGGATTATTATATAAATGAGTTGTTTCTCAGAGAAACAAAGATGGAATGTAGAAATATTATTTATCCTTTTCTTTGTACAAAATGTAACAGAATACTCATTCATGAATAAATTGTACTCAAAAGAAAACAGTAGCATCAAAAGATAATTCTTCATAATGTCACTGACATTCAGCAGTGTTAATACACATTATCCAAACCATAAGGGTAGTGTCGTAATTTACTTATTAATAGAGATAATTCAAAAGGGGGAGGAAACTGACCGCAAGGGATTACAGCTTGGGCATGGGCATTTTGCACAACCGCATGGGAATTAAGGAAAGCATGCTTCCTGATGGTAAATTTTGAGCTAAAAGTGTAGGTAGTGGTAATTTGCTAAAAATAAAACCCCTTTTTCCCTATCGTTCTGTATTTTTGCTAATATAGAGTTTTTCTATTAGGAATTCCAGATCTTCTTTTTTGACCTCCAATACTTTTAGGCCCCGTTTGGTTCGCAGGAATGTCAAAATTGGAAAAGGATTTATTTTCCTTTCCAGATGGATATGGAATGGAATATGTTTTGGTATTTCCATGTGAGTGTTTGGAATATTACTAGAAATTAAATTTTGGAATTAATTTTTCATTTCTATTGTAGTGTTTGGTAAATCATAAGAATGGAATATGAAATTATAATTTTCAATAACGCCCTTTTACTAATTAAAGTACAGCAATTTATAAGGAATATTGGTGGGGAATATAAATTTTTAGAGGGATAATTAATGTAATTTTGCCTTTGACAGTGGGAAATGGAAATAGAATACCACCCCTGACTAGGTAATTCTATTCAGGCTTTATGAAGGAGTCAATTTCCAGTCAAATCTTATTTTTTATTTCCTTTCCAATCTTTAATTACAACCAAACGGAACATCTGAATGGAAAATGAAATTAATTCCCATTCCATACCATGATTTCCTGCCATCCAAACGGGGCCTTATATTGTTTTAGGAAATCAGAAATTAGGAGAGAATGATCTATGTTTTCATTGATAGTAGGGGCTGATTACACGCATTTCTATGCTCGTAATTGCATTCTAAATACTATAATTAAGTTAATCCTCAAGTCAATTATTATGTAATTAATCCATTTTAATTTATTTTGTAGGTAATAAGCGGAGTTGCAGAAATCGTGATAAAATGAGGCGAAATTGGAGCAAATTGGATTTTTCCGACAAAAGGACGAAAAAGTCAATTTCAGTCAATCAAGATCAACGCGAGGGAGGAAGTCGAATCTGATTACGCCAAGATGATGCATTTGGATATGCTATAAGAAATATGGAAATTGAAGAAAAGTTAATTAATCATTGTTTTGATGAATTAATCATCACTTTGATTAATTAATCCTTACTTTGACAATTAATACATGATTATCCATGAGAGTTAGCCATCACGTGCAAGGTGCAGCAATTAAGCAATGCTTTGCTTAATTCACTCCAGCCACTCACACGCTGCCACGTGGCATTAGTTTCTTCCTCCATAGCAAGACCGAGATAGACACAGTAGCTTATCTTTTTCGTTCACGAGGAGACCAACAGCCACATATATATTTGTATTCATCCTCACCTCTCCCTTGGACAGCGCCGCACACTCTCCTTCTTGAATTTCATCGACCTCACCAGATTCCCATCATCCTCATTCTCTCTCACAACAGCTACAACGCCGACCCATCTTTTTCTTCCTACTCTCTAACACCGATCCACCCAATTACTCACTCTCCTCCCATCTATTCTTCATTATCACTCACCCAAAGTTCATCAATTTTTCAAGATCTTGGATTTTTAGGTATATAAGAGAGAGTATAATTCCAAACTAGTCATGCTCACTCTCTAGTGTAGTTGTGATTAGTGTTGGTCTCTCCCTCTTTTCTTAACTCTCTTCTTGCTTAAATTTCTTATATTTGATGAATTTCTTTGTGGGTATGTTGATGGATTGTGAGTAGTTTCTTATTTGGGTCTAGGGCTTGAAGCCCTAGCAATTTTTACCATGTAATGACATTAATTTTTGGTGCTTAATGAAAGTGTGTTATGGTTTTTGTTCATGACTTTGCGTAATTTTCGATGGGAATTTGTTATAGAAATTAGCCAATTTTATGACTAGTTCTTGTCCTCATCATGAAATTCATTTAATTAGTGGCTTAATTTTATGAATGAGTATGTTGTCATGAGCAAATTGTTAGTCTCTAAAAATTGACTTAATGCCATTTTATGCATGTTAGGAGCCCTAGTCCGGTCTTAATGTGTGTGATATGAGAATGTGAATGCCCTAGCCCGGATTTACATTATTTTCGTACTATGAGAATGTGAATGCCCTAGTCCGGATTTGCATTATCACTCTAAGGCCCTAGTCCGGCTTAGAGTTAGGGATTGCGCCATTTCCCTTTTGTTGTGTGCCAAAATTGTGTTGTTACGGTAAATGATTGCTAGAGTGGATGCTTTAGTACCCAAATTTTGTCCATTGTTTTCCAAACCTTTAAATTTCTAGCACTTTACTTTTTTGCAAATTTTAATTTTCTAGTTTTTAATTTCCAAAACCAAAAATTAATTCCCCCAAATATTTGCTCACATTTTTCATTGTAAGTACCATAAGGCCTTGAGCCTACCAATTTATTTTGGTGAGTTCTTGCCTACTTTTTGGCTTCGGGAGACCTAAGCCGTGCATGTGTGAGACTTGGTGTTTCACTTAGCCATTTACAATTTTTTCTTTTAGTTTAGCAAGTGACTTTTGTGACCCATAAACCATTGGATTTGAGTTAGCTCAAGATCCCCGAGGTACGATATTTCCGGGTTTAAATATTTCCCAATTCTTTGATGACCGTGTCCTTGTTGCGCGTAAGTTGCATTTTAGGCATCAAATCAGGGGCCTCTTTATATAGAGGGTTACAAGCAGAGAGTATGCGTCTTACATGGAACTGAATCATACAATGAATAGAATATCTCGGAGGATATCTATTAGACTAACCATATTACAACATGGACAAGTCACTAGAGTTTGGGCCAGACACATAAATTAAATGTCCTTAAACACTCCCCCTTGTGTCTTCCAAACGTGGTGCTCCTCTCGTTGCCTCGTCAAAAACCTTGTTGAGTAACAAAAACTAAGTGGGACAAAAATAACCTCAACCAAAGTAGAAAAAGAGTACAACACACCCTTCATGTGTCGAGACCAAACGTGTGGACATCTCCCTCTGATGACTACAGTCAGAGAGTTCGGATAACTTCCGCAAATGATGCTACCAACACGTTTCTCAAAACTGGAATTAGGTAGTAACTTAGTGAACAAGTGTGCTACATTGTCCTCAGATCGAACCTGGTTCACTCTGATCTTGATGAGAGTTTGTTGTTGCTGATTATACTTGGTGTTGTCGCCTTTGATGTAGTCTTGCTTCATTTGTTCAAAGCAAGCAACATTATCCTCATAAATGCTCGTAGGCTCATCTATGGTAGACTTCAAACCACAATTGCTTCGATCTAATCTATATACATTCACAAACAACTTAGTGAAGGGCATAATCTATGCATGGTTCGAAGATATAGCGACTATGAATTGCTATGTAGACCTCCAAGATATCGCGGTCTTTGATCAGAGCATTTTATGCAACGCTTTTAATGCAATCCTCTCTACATTTTACTTAGTTATTTCCTTAACAATATCATTTCTAAGTTAATTTGTGGTAGTTAAATACATATGAGCTCCAAACTCAGGAAATGAGCTAACAAGAGCTAGAAGTGCACGAAATGAAGGCATGGAATAAATGAGGCGCATAAATGAACAAGAAATGAAGAAATGAAGTTTTTCCAATCCTCATTGGAGAAGGAATCTCAGTTAAAGTACGAATCCTGAGTCAAGTTCTTCCAGAAGAGGTGTACGTAGCCTTACGAAGATGCAAAACGCACGTGAGGTCTATGTCCGCCACTCTTCCTTTCAAGTAGACATCCAAGTCCAGCTTCTTGAGGTGTCTAAATGTTGATACCGTTTCGGGTATTTCCTATGCACAGAAAATAAACAAAATCAATACATAGGTTAAGGCTTGTGCAAACAAAACTTGACATGCTTTAGACATAAATATTCACTCACCACAGTCGGACCAATGTGGAGATGAAGGGTCTCAAGCCGAGGAGACAATGCGAAATGGGTTAGTGCGTAAGTTAATGTATGATTCTGTCTCGCCCCCAAATAAGCTCTTGCTATCTGTAGAGTTTTTATGAAAGACAGATTCTCATTTCCGGCGTACTCAAATGACTCGAGATTTGCTGCAGAGATCTCGATTTTACTAAGCTTAGGACATGCGAGAACTTTCAAATCCTTTAGGCGAAGCAATGGACCAGCAACAATCAGATACTTGCCCACGATGCACTCACTTAAGGTCAAGCTTTCAAGGAACAAACAAACAGAGAACAAGCGTGACATAAATCCTTCATCCACAGTCACGCTGTCTAGACAAAGACTTGTCAGCTGATTAAAACCGTCAAAATCAGGAGGAGGCCTTAGAGCATAGACACTTAATGACAAATGCTTCAGAGCTGATGAGTCCAGTTCCGAGAGTAGGGTACAGAGGAAAACGTAGTGATTGTCTGTATCCAGAAATAATTCAATATCAAGCACTTCAACTCCCTTTCTAATTGCAAAACCAATCCAGTCTGAAAATATCGACGGACTCGTGACGTCGTGTACTTTGTTATTAAACCCTTAAATCAAGGAATTCACAGCCTGAAAATTTTCGAAAAATATTTTCGAGCGCCTGTACAATTTCTGAGATCAATAAATAATCTTTGCACGATCTCACTTAAGCTCAATAAATTTTTCGGGGCTCACAGATTGGGGATCCTATTCCCAGAACCCCCCCCCCCCCCCCCCCCCCCAAATTAGGGGAGGATAGGGATCCAATGGTGCTCCACCCTATTGGGATTTTGTGCAATCCGACGAAATTGCGATGAAAGTTTTAGGCATATTTTGTTCAATCCAAATAAAAAGAGAAGTTAAATTCAATAAATTTTAAATTCTCCATGTTTATTGCATGGTAGTAAGTATTATATAAAAAAAATTAACCATCATTGAAAGCGGTCAACCCTATAAACACTCATACTTTTCTAAGGGGAGCCGAATCAATACGAGATAAACGTCCTAAAAAGCAATAGATCCCAATGTAATAGTAAAAAAATTCAAGGCAACCAGAGGTTTATATATCTAAAACACTTATGTTCATGGAACTGTGTGCTCATTAGACCAGTTCTGAAATAAAACGCAGAAAGAGGTAATCTGACTGATGATGATTCAATGCTCGACTAAAACCGCAGTTACTTAATGTAAAGCCTAGTAAACAAAAGGATTAAATTCAGTTTACCCCTCTGAGGTTTGGGGGTAATTTCATGTTAGTCCCTGTCCTCTCAATTTAATCAGTTTACCCCTCGAGCTTTTCAATTTTCCTCAACCGTGTCCATTCCGTCCAATTTGGATGTTAAGTTTGACAAAAAAAACCCCACTTTAAGGGCTAAAATTGTCATTTCAAGGGAAAAAAACACCATGACCAAAAAAAAAATTTCTTCTGTTTTTTTTTTTTTTTAATTTCTCTCTCATTGAAGAAGAAGAAATTTTTTTTTGGTCATGTTTTTTTTTTTTTTTTTTTTTATTCTCTCTCATTGAAGAAGAAGAAGAATTTTTTTTTTTTTTGGTCATGGTTTTTTTTTTAAATTCTCTTCTTCTTGAAATGACAATTTTTGTATTTTCATTTCAAGGAAAAAAACAGCGGGGTCGTCTAGAGTACCTTGATGTATGTCATACCCTTATTTTTTTTACTTTTAGTAAATTAATATAGTGGAAACCTACTGAACTGGTCAACAGGTTACCCAATTAAATATCGACATGTGTCATTTTTAAAAATAAAATTTACCATATTAACAACACACTCTTTCTTAATATGTAACATTGTTAAAAATCATGTAACAAGTATTGTCAAAATAATAAATTACACATAGCTGAACTACAATTACGACTTATGACAACAATTGTTGTGGTTATTGTAATTGAGTGGTCAAAGATGTAAATATCATATTTGGACAACTTTTATCAAATGGAGAACCTTGATTATCAAGTGGAGAAGCTCCTTACAATACTGAGTTGTTACATATCTTTTGGTCTAATTTTAATTTTACCATGTTCACAACACAAATGTTGTCGGAATTGTAAAATATATGGTTGGTAATCTTGTAAATTGTATAGTTTTTGAAGTAATTACTACAATCAGAATAAAAGTTACCGCTTTTACACCATTAGTTGTGAGTTATGGTAAAATATGTAGTCATTGAGTAATTATTTCATTAATGATAAAAATATAAAGATTTACCATTTTGACAACAAATTTGTTGTTGCAGTTGTTAAATTGTCCATAAATTAGTACATTAGTTTTTTTTGAACCAAACATCAATTTCATTCATACTCAAGCCAGAATGGCACGGATACATACCTTCCCTTGCCATACCAAGGACAAGTTTAGGACGTGGTATGCTAGCACCACTCATTAGACAACCAGTGCTCACTTATTCAGCGAGCCTATGAAACTATGAACATACATAGTAAAATAGGCACAAAATAAAAAAACAAAAGTGCATAGCCTAAAAACATAGGGTTGGGCCAAGGGCCTAAACCCTAGCCCAAATAGCAAAGGACTAGAGCAGAACCCTAGCCCAAATTAGCTATGGACTAGAGCAGAACCCTAGCCCAAATTAGCTATGGACTAGGGCAGACCCCAGCCCAAACAGTTCCAGCCCAAGAGGGAGTCCACCAAGGAATGCACCAGGCCCATCATTGGTTCGGCCAGTCCACCGTGTCCCTTCCACCACGCCGTCGTACCGCACTCGTCCGGTCAAGGTCCGCCTGACCCACGTCGCTGTGGCACCGCGCCCACCTTGCCACGCCCTCTCCGGCGATCGAACCCGTGCACAGCCAACGCCGCCGCAACATGCAGCAGCACAGAAGACCCATCTCTGCAGGCCCTGCAACCGCACAGCCATCAATCGGGATCCATGGCCACCGTCGATCCCAAAAAACCAGCAGCATGAATCGACGACCGGCCTCGTGAAGCACACGCACCCCTCGCACCCTACCAGCCGAACTTTCGGACGGAAACCTCGAGCCAAAACCCTTCGACAAACCCAGGGGCATTAGATCTCCCGTCCGGCAGCAAAACCATGACGACGGTGTAGCAGGAGGCTAGTCCCGACGCCGGCCGCCGCCGGACGAGAAGGAGATGGCAACCGAGGGTCTTAGGGTTTCCCGAGGGTGTTAGTAATTACTATAAATAGGACAAAAGTTACCGCTTTTACATCAATTAATTGTTGTGGTTGTGGTAAAATGTGTAGTCATTGTAGTAATCATTTCATTAATGATAAAAACATAAAGATTTACCACTTTGACAACAAATGTATTGTCACACTTGTGAAATTATCCATAAACTAGTACATAGGTTGTAGGTGGAGTAATTACTACAATTAGAACAAAACTTATCATTTTTTCATCAATTGTTGGAGTTTGTGGTAAATTACGTCGATTAAAAGTAATTACTAATTCGACAATGGACATTACACAATATACTACTTTAATTACGCAAAGGAGAATTTTATTACACAAATGAGGACGGGTAAAGCTATGGGCATTAACATTTCTCATACATGTTCTATTTTATATAATATTTACCACTCTGAGGACTCATGTAACCACTTTGAGGACACATGTGGTAATTAGAAAAAAAATCCTCATTAAACTAAATAAGGTAATCGTTAGAGTAAAGTAGGTTCTTATTAGAGTAAAGTAGATTCTCATTTGAGTAAATAAGTCCTAAAGTAAGTTCTCATTTGACTACATTTAAAACAAATATTATCTATTTTTACACTAATTGTTGTGGTTGTCGTAAAATGTATGTAAAAAGAATTATATTTGGTTAAGGAAACTACTAATGATATAATTAATTGGTAATAAAGACTACTTAACTAATACTAATTTTGCTAGCTTAGGTTAGAAGGTTTTTGTTTTTAATAAGGAAAAAACGTAATTTTCAATTGTGTAATTGTCCATTGATAACAATCATTAATCAAACATTAATTCGTTAATGATAAAATTAATTAGTAATATAGACTAAAGGAAAAAAAAATTTGAAAAGGCTAAGGCCTAAACAAGTTACCAATTTGTTAAATATTTTGAACCGTTGGATATATTACTAATCCAATGGTCCAAAATATTTAACAAAATGAGGGTATGGCAAACACCAAGGTACCCAAGAATTCTCCAAAAAACAGCATGACAAAAAAAAAACTTCTTTTTTTTTTTTTTTTATCATGGTTTTTTTTTTATTTCTCTCTCATTGAAGAAGAAGATTTTTTTTTTTGGTCATGGTTTTTTTTAAAAAAAATGAGAGAGAATTAAAAAAAAAAACAAGAAGAATGTTTTTTGTCATGGTTTTTTTTTTGTCATGGTGTTTTTTTTCCCTTGAAATGACAATTTTAGCCCTTAAAGTGGGTTTTTTTTTGTCAAACTTAACGTCTAAATTGGACGGAATGGACACGGTTGAGGAAAATTGAAAAACTCGATGAGTAAATTGATTAAATTGAGAGGACAGGGACTAATATGAAATTACCCCCAAACCTCAGGGGGGTAAACTGAATTTAATCCTAAACCAAAAGAGGTAACCTTGTACTTAATACAATGCAGTTACTTAATAAAACGCAGAAAGAGGTAACCCTGTACTTTTATATGGTCTGTAAGTTCCAGTTTAGTAGATACGAAAGAAAACCCTAAATCCAATATCAATAATCAAACCTAAACCCAATTTCTTAATTACGAAATCTTAAATCAAATGTCAATAACAAACTTAGACCTAATTAATTTCTGAACCACTCATTTACGTACTTAATCCATTAATAGTGAGAAAACTCATTATGTGAAGGGAACATGTTTAAATATGCTTACCATTATTTGGTTCTGCCTCTCCATCGATTCTGAAATAGCTCCAATAGTTTATCATCACCAACTCATACCACCTTCAGAGATTTGCATTCTAACCTCTCCCTTTCTAAGATTCTAAAGCGTGAGATTTTTTTTTTTTAGGATGTTGAAGAGACCTGCATGAGACTTTTGGTTTGAATATAGGTTGAAATTTTCTGAATTTGAAGGACAAAAATAACCCTTAAAAAATAGCATGTGAGGCGTCACGTGATCTTTTTTATCGGAAAAATTCACTGGCGGACTAAAGTGATAGTCAGAGTTAAAATTAAGTGACTAAAGTGAAATTTTATAAACATGAGTGACCAAAGTGTCAATCAAGCGAAAGTAGAATGACTAAAAGTGTATTTTTTAAGTTTTAACCAAATCAGTCATAACACGGGCGCCCAGGCCCTCTCAACCATTTCTGCATGCTCATATAGTCGATTTTTCTCAACCCTAATTTCAACAAAAAAAAATACCAGATCTCTCTGAATCTGTCTAAAGTAGGGTTTCGAATCGTGATGGACGACGGCCTCATCTGCGATGACGATGACTTCGGTTACGATCCAGATATTTACTGCCTTGACACCTCGCTGCAAGCGTCCGATTCGTATCATGTGGACATCAATCCAGAAGTTATCTGCAATGGTACCTTCCTCTTCCTCTTCCTGTTGCTTCGTTGGAATTGAGAAATTATCTGCTATATATACTCTTATATAATTTATGCCTTTTGATCCGTGCTCTAGTGATCTTACATAGCACTTGTGTATTTTGTTTGAAGGAATGAGCTGCATTAGCAATTAACATCCTATCTTTAGCACACCCTGATGGATGGCTGTAACTTTAGAAGCCGGGGGGCCCTGTGCCAAAAACAAAAACATTGATCGGCATCCGTTGCATTGTTTGCTCTTTGTGCAGATGATGCTGCTTAGGAAAAAGAGGTGGTACCAGCTTTTGCTGAACTTGGCTTTATATGCACATGGACCGGCGTATGTGTTCTTACACCAACAACCAAAAGGACTTTTTTTGTGTGTGTGTGTGGGGTTGGGACTATGAACATGACTCTCTCTTCTTATTTTGGGGCAGGATAATAAGATGGGATTTTCGATCGATCCAAAACTAGGGCCGCTTGAGGACACGAGTGTCTTCTTCAGGGCTGTGAATGCTTTAAATGCTTTTGCATCTGGTTTTCCTGCACATTGGGTAATGACAGCAGATCTTTTGCGTTGTTTTCTTTTTCCTTTGTTCTTTCCGCACACTTATTTCTCTCCTTCACTGCAACAGCATGTAAATAAATACTTGTCCTAGGACAAACATTAAGCGCACATGCACATAATTTTATGTCAAACAATTACATTAGTGGAAAGCTTAATCAGTTTATGGCTTCACTTTTTTCTTTTTTCTTTTTCTTTTGATGATTGCAGGCACTGAAACCACTGTCGGGCGATATGGAGTTCGATTCCTACGTGCTGACACCCACGGGTGGGATGACTGAGGTCGGCATTGCATAATACTTTTCCAGTTTCTTTGTGGAATTTTATTAAACAAAATCAAATTTATTGAACTCATATTCAAAGTCTTCTCATATATTTTATGTTGAGAGGCAGTTTGATTTTAGGAATGTGGTGTTGTTTGTAATGCTTCTGTTCTTTCTTTTTTTGTAAGTGTTTGTAATGCTTCTGTTCGAAGCTAAACAAGCAATAGTGTTTTTATTTTTTCTATTTTTTTAATATTATTATTTTATGCAGGAGCTCACTCTTCTAATTTTTCCTTTCTGTGCAGGAACAATTCGTTGAACGGTACACCATTTTTAAAGGCCTATATCAACATCATCCTGTGAGTAATCTTGCTTTCTGATATTGCTGCCATATATATATGTATATATATCTTGGCAAGTACTGTTAGCAGTTCTAATTTTTCACAACTTAATGGGTATGCAGGAGCTTCAGGCGTTGCCCTGTTTTATTAGGTTTTATGATGTAAGTAATCTTATTGTTGTTGCTATTATTCCACCTTTGTTTTTCTCATCTTCCTACTTGTGAATTATGACTTTAACTTGATTTTTAATGAGCAGGAACCTGATATTTATCTTGTGGCAAGTAAACTATTAATTTTTCTATTGGGAGATTCTTGGGGGAATTCATTAATTGCGGTGGTGATTTTGAAAGCCTGGCCAAGGAGTTGTTGGAAGAGCATGAAAGACTAAAGGATCGCCCACTTCCATATGATGATACGATGGAGACTGGCAAAGCACCAAGTGGTGAACTGGGCACATGTAATCTCAGCACCTGATGAACTCCACTTTTATAAATCTATGTTCAGGATCTTTTTTACATTTCCAGTTGTAGCATTTTGGATTGAAAACATTTTAGTTTATCTTTATCCTTCCAGACCGTCTTTTAAACTATTAAGTTTCAGTTTCTTATTGCTGTCTTCTGAATAAGATTCTATGTTTTGAATTTCAGTCCAACTTCATTTCACATTTTGAAGGCAGAGCACCATTTCAATTTATAAAGAAATTATCAGTAAATATCAATAATTGATATATTGATGAGTTCCCGTTGGTGAAGGCTTAGAAACCAACGGAATCCAAATGTAAGATGACATGAAGTCTCACTGTAGCAAAACTAATTTCCTACAAACCCTTGCAAAAAAAAATTGTTATTAACAAAGCCCTCATAAAAAAAAAAGAGAGAGAAAATTGTAATTGGGAGCATATTTACATAAATTAAAAGGACCTACTAGACAACAGTTGAATATGTGACAGGTTGAGCAGCAGATTCAGTTGTTTTCTCTGTCTTCTTCTCTTCAAGCGACGGCATTTCAGTTGTTTCTATCTCATCATCACTTTCTTCATCATCACTTTCTTCGTCATATCTATCCACGCTGTCCATGAAAATTGCTGCAATGGTGTAGAAACAAAGATTTCAAAGGTATTTATATCAACAGGGGAGGGTCCAAAATTGTCAACTTCATTAAACTCAGAGAAGCTGATCAGCATAATCCTCTTGGGCAAGGAAAAGAAAGCAAGAGTAGTCGTAACAATACCTCTACCCTCTGTAAAGTGCTATATTTTTTTGGGAATGCTCAAACTAAATTGCTATTTTCTCAGAAATCATAGAATTTAAATTATGTTCCTTAATTATTAACAGAGTAACTAACAAGAAGTTACTAACTGAGTAACTAACAAGAAGTTACCTGTAAACCATATGGCCGCTGCAGGAATCAAAACGGATGTTAGAATAAGAGCAGTTGACCTCCAATTCTGGATGTGATCCTGCATAGTCAAAACCAAATCTAAGCAACTATACACACACTTGACTAGAATGTGAAGCTCATGATTGCTTTCATCGTACCATTTGAAGGCAAAAAATGGGTCTTTTCTATGTAAGGCAGGTGAATTTCCTTACAAAAATTTTATCATTCATTGACTCCTATAGGGGTTTTATAGGAGCACTGAAGAATACACTTTAGGATATCACATTTGGCAGTTGCCAAAAAATAATAATAATAAAGGATATCCCATTTGACTTCTGGCCCAAAAGTCAATTATAGAACACTGCTCAAACCAGGAAACGGAATATAGAGAACTATAAATACCCTCATGGCAAGTTACTTATGATTTAGCATTAACAACGCCCACACTTCTCCTCAAATATGTCAACTGGAATTTCAACTGAATACCAGCTTCACCAATTGTAAGGCATGGACAATAACAAATTACATTCAAATTTTCAAAAGCATGATAATGAAAATAGTAATGCAAACCTGGACAACTCCAACAAGAGGTGAGGAAGGCACATCTCCAAATATGTGAATTGCAACAGTAGAAATGGCCATAGATAGTGGCCTCAAACTAGGTTTAACACAATGGAGACAAACAAAATTTACAGGACCCTGTGAAGGGAAACATGGAAATTGCAAGAGTAAGTATTCCAAAGATGTTTTTTACTGCTAAGCACAGTGTATTAATGGTAACTAGCTATTTTCAGATTTAAACCATAAGAGAAATTTGAAATGCATGCACTAGCAAGATAGGTGAATTGAACAAACCCACCAAATAAGAAGTGGGTCACTTATTTGATTGGATTTGTACCTGAGTTGCAAAGAGAAGTAGTTGCCCAACTGCAAAAAGAGCTAGGAAACCATACATGTTCTTCAAGCAAAAGGCACCAAAGCATAATATTGCCCCAAAAAGCGTTGCTGTTGAAAGAAGCTGCAACAAAATAGAAGTCTAGTATTTAGAGTGTGAAAAGAGAGAAGAAAAATAATAAGAAAATAAATAGTTAATTTAATTATTAAAGCAAATAATGCATGACAGTGTCCTCTGGATTGACATCAGAGAGAAACATTATTTCCATCAAAATCTAAGGACCTCATCCCAACTTCCTGATGAAAGCTGCACTGCTACTCTTGCTGAGAAGTGCATAACATGAAGAAAGGCACCAATGATCATTTTTCCTATTAAAATACAATCGCATGCCAACCACATTTGTTGATATCTAGTTCAAAACCTGTGAAATTCTGAGGCATCTGATGAGTTTCTAATTCATATCCAATAAAATTCCTAGCACCCAAAAAAAAAAATAGAAAACAGAATTTGTTTTCCACTCCTAAAAGATTGTATTGCATCTCTAAACGTGCTTCCCAAAAGGACTATTAATGTTTCTAAACTAATAGACGGCATCAGAACACAAGAAAAAAGAATGCAAATTAACAAAATCCAAAAGCACACAATGAAGTAGCTCAGTCTTCCATGTACGGTCGTGAAGAGAAAAAGAAATAATGCATGGAGCTTGGAAGGCATTCTAGATCCTTCCTAATAAAAGTACAAGAATACCTACCTTGAAAGAATTGGACATAGTGTTAGACATGAAATCCAGAAGAAAGCCTCCTGCTAGTGTTCCCAATATTCCGCACACAATTGTAATACCTCCAAAAATCATATCTGCATTAGTCTGTCAAACACCATGAAAAACAAACCATGATTATGAAAAGAACAGGAAAATATTGAACGAGTTATTAAATAAAATGCAGTTTCTTACCATATGATAGATATTATAACCAGCCTTAGGCCCCCAATATGAGTACGAACCAATTACAAAGTTGTATGCTACATAACCTAAGAATGAAAATTAACAGTACAGGAGAAAATTAGTAGTAGACAAAGATCACTAAATTATTATATCTCGTCTTCTCAAAACAGACATTGCATGAGTTGCCATGAAAAATAGCTAGTTTACAGAGAAACCACAATGAACCAAAGAAATCACATACGAAAGATGGTAGGTAAAGCAAGGGGAGGAGAGGAAAGTAAACGTACCAAGAACATTAACAACATAAACCTTATCGACCAAAAGATCCTTCATATCTTTCATAAACCTTGAAAGATGATTCTTTATTTTTGTTGCAATTTTTGGCCTGCCATAAAATAAGAATCTAAGCATCAAATGGATGTCATGTTACTAAAAACAATAAATAAATATTTATGATTGTAATTACTGCTAGAGAATTATGAAAGGGATTTATACAAAGCAAACTGCAACATGGAGGAATAAAGATAACATGGGAAGGAAGTTATAAGAAAACAACAGTTTG
The DNA here is from genome assembly GCF_958449725.1 of Rosa rugosa. Classification (NCBI taxonomy): domain Eukaryota; kingdom Viridiplantae; phylum Streptophyta; class Magnoliopsida; order Rosales; family Rosaceae; genus Rosa; species Rosa rugosa. The sequence continues at coordinate 20,716,570 of NC_084822.1, forward strand.
GCCTGTTTTGTTTGTAACGTGAAGGGATAGGAGTCTGAAGAATTTTTCAGTTCTTTCATTTGGGCATGGGTTACTTAAACATAAAGGAAAAGAATAATATAAACAGAACTTTCTGATAAGGAAGACTAAAGCCTTTTACAATTCAAAAACAAACCATGATACAATGACAGAGGCGTCACCTTCCGAGACTAAAGCCTCGGTCCTTTCCCGACCGTCTTGCATGGAAGCGGGCCTCAGAAACACACTTTTAAAACATTGGTTCTGTCTCCTTTGGTAAAAGTGCTTCTTTAAGAATTTGTGTCCTGTACTCATGTGGTCGTATAGAGAGATGTTTTATTTGAGCTTCTAATTTTCAGGTTGTGGATTCCTTACCCACTCATTTTACATAGTTTGTTGTTTTTTAAAATCTTCTTTCTCCTCCCCCACCCCAAAAAAAAAAAAAAATATATATATATATATATATATATATATATATATATATATATAAGAAGTTATCAACTGAATCAAAAACACTTGTCTCCAAACAAAAGGGGGTAGGCTGTTCAATGTTTTACTTGTAAAAGGAGACCAATCAAATCTACAATGTCAACAACGGTTGCTCATTTGTAAACAAACATAAAGCAAAGAAAAGAAATTGTCTTGTTCAGAAACAGAAACACAACACAGAACATTGATAGTGTTGGAAACCTACATTTGGTTCACATTTACATGGGTAATTAATTCTGACAGCCATGTATTGGTAAAAGACAAAGTTTCTATTAATACACATGGATATACAATAATTTTCTCCATATATATAAGCTTAAGGATGAATGACTCACTTGGAAGGTTTGTGTATGGTAGAATTTGTTACATCTTCCTTCATTGAAACTGCCCTATCCTTCGGGTTCAAAGCACCTGAATCCGTAGATTGGGTTTCAAAACAAAATTAGCAATAGCCAAAGAAGAATCTATCTAAGGAAATATAACCAACAGAACAGAACGCTTCACTATCCTGATAAGAACAATAGGAGCTACAAAAAGTATAGTCAATAGTTATTGGTCAAGGAAGAGAATCAAAGACGAAGAAATTAATGAAAGATTCGAACATTAAAGATAAATGTTTTCCACCCTTTCAATCATACAAGTTTGTGCTGGTAATAATTTATATTCCTTAAAGCATTGTCCAATGACTTGAGAATAGCATCTTTCATTTCTTTCCATATCATGGTACTAGAGTTTAGTCCGCCAATTGACCTTCAAACTGCTACCCAAAAACTCAAGGAATGTGAAAAGATTTTAAACATGAAGCAATATTCTTACACAATCAACAACATTGAGCTGTATCATGGAGAACATATTAGATGGACCGATTCAAATCTTAGTATCAAGAGAATTGATGAATGATGAAAGATGTCATATAAGAATAAAAGATCTTACGAAATCCTACGGAATTATTGACGAATGCTTCACATATTACATAGTTTCTTGGAGATAATCCTACTAATTATAAGCTCTTCAGAAAAGGTAAATTGTGCTATGTGCAGATAAATCACAACTCACAAGTATCAGTACCTTGAACTTCTGAGACAGCCGTCTCCTGCACAGTCAATGCTTCATTTGATTCATCATGCTTAAAACCTGTAAGAAAAAATTGGTTAGTGATGATCGCCAAAAAGTTGCTGATCATAATGAATCAACGCATAAAAGTACACCTTTCATCCGCAAAGGCTTCATAACAAATCCTAGAATAGCAAATGGAAGCATCAGAATTCCCTCCCCCCAAAATGCAGCACGCCAACTGAGAGTAGTTCCCACCTATACATTAAAGTAACAGACAACCATAAATTAATTAGAGGTTAAAAATGTAATAAAAATGGGAAACAATTGAGGAACTTTATACAGAGCAGATACAATTGTACAAGAATATTTTCAAACGTGCATGCTTTCGTGATCTAACAATTTTCAGTTCATAAATCATGAAGCAATTGGGTATATAAACTTACCAAGCCTCCGTAAACATAACCAAGTGCATATCCAGATGGTATGCACATGTAGAATGTTGAAAGCCATAGAGTTTTCTGAGATAAAAGACACAATCAGTTAACAGAAAACTTCAAGAAGAATAAATAAGACAAAAACAAAGAGGAGGCTACATTATCAATATATCTAAGAGAACATACATGATAAGAAGAGGGAAGGAGGGGAGAGGGGAGAGGGGAGAGGATGGAGGCATGGCAGGTAGTGAATAAAATCTACAACTTAAACATATATCCGAAATCTAATAATAGTTCAGAAAAAGCCAACAATCCTACCAAATGAACCCAAGATGACTGCAACAATTAGCAGTACAACTACTAATTTAATCCAAGTATGTTCTATAATATACTTCTAATGGAATTAAGAGTCATTGGATATGCCACTACCATACTATAAGAACATCAAGTTGAAAATATATCTAAAATATCTAAAACAAATTGACACACAAGCAGCCACCAAATTACAGTGCCCTGAGCAATTTTTGTGTGCCAAGAATATCCCAGATTCAAGGCTGAAACCACCGATCTTTTTGTTTCAACAAAAACCTTTGAAAAGCCATATTATGGGACCTGATCTGACACGACACCGTGGCCTCAAGTTGAAGAATTTCAAAGTTTAACCTTTTCACAAACATTGGAGCTTATCCAGCTGTTTATGAAACTTCTCTTGTAGCATTTCTAGAACACTTAGCACCCATTCTAAAAATATATATATATATATATATATATATATATATATATATCAAAAATCAAAAATTAAAAGTTGAGAACTTGCTCAAAAACTGTGTGGTACATAGCATGGCATTTTAACAAAAAATGTGTAATTGCAAGCTAGTGATGAACCTATTCTCTTTCCATTTTTGCAACTGATGCACCTGTTTATTTTCCCTACAAAAACCCTGCTTCAATGGGAAAAGATAATGATTACTGGAGCATCACAATACAGAGAACTGAACAATACAAAAATCACTCATAAGCCCTCCATTCTCTAGGCCGAAATGGCAACTGAGCTTGCAGCTTTATGCAGAGCTAAATTTAGCCATTTGTTGGAATCTTATAGATTGCTATTTTCTATAGCTCAGCCATACTCCATCCAGACCTCATTCAAATGTTGTAAGAACATTCTGAAAAGTTAGCTTTATTACAAACTTTTATCTTGTACCTTTAGATTGCTTCATACTCTGGCTGGTAATCCTCCATCGATTAAAACAACTGACAGTTATGGTACCGACTTAAAGAATGGAAACCGCCCATCACCCTAGATCTAAGATATACATCTAACCCCATCTCCAAAGACCTCCTCTATTCAGAAGCAATGAGGAGCAGTAATTGTCAACACCAGTGAGACACCATTACAAGCAGAGAAGCCCAACAAGAACAAAACCAAAACAGCATCACAAGAGACTATAAGGCACGGCAGATTCTCAGCTTAACAGAATAGTAAAAGAAGAGCTCACGTGAAAATTATAAGGTCAAGCATTGTCCAATTAATTGTTGCTGACATGAAACTGATCATGAGACTGTTTTGTTCAGAATATCTGTAGCTTATGACCGATTAGATTCTATTTTAGTCTTCATAACTATATCCCACCATCTTTGTTACAGAAAGACAACCTAATATGCTGCAGAACTTTAAGGCTTATGTATAGCATTCTAAAAGACAAAAAGTTAAAAGTTTAGTAAATGAAGCCAAGCCCAACACTAGACAAAACTTGTTCTGATCAGAGAGGGAGCAAAAGCCACAGATGTCAAGATATCCAAATAAAATAGAGAAGTTGCGAAATCCTAGAGCATATACTCACTGCCTTAGCGTCATCATATTTTTAACAGAAATGATGGTCTAAATAGTAATACCGTAATTACCTCAGGTCAAACAAATGCAAAAGAATAGGTATAAACAGAAACAAAAGATCCAATACCTGAGCAGCTGGGGCATTATCATCAATGAACGGAGCTGCAAGACTAATAAACGAAGCCTCACCAACACCAACTAGCCTTTAAAGAACATAACTTGGATTAATACAGGCAAAACCAACCAAAATAGCATATCAACAAGAAGAAGCTAGGCCACGGGTGTATTGAGAAAACAAGAAGGATCAAGTCACTTACATGCGGCAGATTAAGATAGACAAGAAGTTGAATGAAAAACCACAACCAGTTACAGCAAAAGTCCAAATTGACAATCCAACTCCAATGAGCTTAAATGGATTTACACTGCAAAATTTGATAATATATATATGAGAAATAAAAAAGAAATACTTCATTCTCTAGTTCATTACGTACATTTATATGAATACAGTAAGCTCCCGTTCTTTAAAGAAAGAATTTCATGCATACTTTTCGATGAATTTGCAATACTTGTCTACAACTAATACTCCGTTCAATACACTGAGATCTCATCTTTAAAATTATGCACTACCATGGCAGTTCAATGCAACAGGTCACTGTTACCTCTTTGCTAGTGCTGCAAAAATTGGAGAAGCCACCAGAAGTCCAACCATAAAAGCTGACGATAGACATCCAACTGAAAAATTGTTCAGTAAAAAATGCCCCCTACAAAGAAAAGAAATTAAGAAGACAAATAATGAACATTTTTTATGGTAAGTAGACAATGGTTATTAAATGGCAAAAAGGAATCACATTTAGCATGTGTAAGAAGAATACAAGAAAAGCCAGAAGCGTAATGAAAAAATCTAAGGAATAGAGTATAAAAGGACACAAAATTTCCTCTATTTTTTTTTTCTTTTCCCTTCAAAAAATTCTTGAAACTAATTTTGAATTACCGCATTCACAACGAAACCATAACTACAGCTGCAGTGTGGAAATTTTTAACAAATCCTATCGGCTGTGCACCAACAGTAATTAGAGAACAATTCCGGTTACTTCTACGGTCAGGTGCTCCTAGAAAACAGATGATCTTTTTCATATGGAGACAAGATTGGTTTCTTAACTTTGGTATTGAGAACATTTGTTTCTTAGCTCTGAAGGAACTTCTATTATGTTTCAAAATGACGGCACTTAAACATGATTGTGTCAACCAACATCAAAATTCAGCACATTCAAATAAATAGGATCCAATAACGCATGGATGACACCCAAATGTGAAAAGCCAAAGGAAGGAGGCATGCAAATGAGTCTTACTGTATGCCGGTAGCAGGTTTGCATTTACCATTCCTGCAAATTGGAAGGTTCCCATTCACGCCGTTGCTTGATATTGCTCCTCGGTCCACATAATTTACCAAGTTGATCAAACAGAATATGAGAAGTAACCTGCAATGACAAGGTCGGTAAACACATGATTACAAACCCAAATAGAAACCAAGACATTAATGACCCTAACGTCACTCACAATCATTGCATGACCCTCATATGATACTTAACTCACCGAATCTCAAAAAGTCCAATGCATTAACTAAACCGTAACTACCATAGCACCTCCCTTCATTATCAGAACTGTTTCCCCATGAAAAAAAATGAAAAACCCAATACTTGGCTACATTTCAATTGTGCAGAAATTCTGTTTCTTTCTTCGACCCATGAAACTAAACAAACAAGCAAAGAAAACCCAAGAATAAAATTCAAAACTTTCTGTAATGTCAAAAAGAAGAAGAGAGAAAGATTACCTCTTGGGTGTGAACCAGGAAGGACGCTTTGATTTCCTTGATTTCCTTAATGAGGTTGATGCAATGGAGACGACTGACTTTGATTCTTCTTCTTCATGTTGAGGATTGGCCATAGAAATATAGGGCCAATCCGCCAATCTCAAATTTCAAGGAAGAGAACCAAATCAAAGTCACTGACTTGGGTCTCTATATCTCTCTCTCTGGGGAGACAATGATTTAGGGGTCAGCGTTTGTTTTACTTTTCTAAGACCAAATGGGAACAGAACAACAACAACTGCTGACCATCGAAACAAACAGAACAAGTGTCGTTCAAATATGGAGGGACTAGGAATTTGGTCCCAACCATCCTCACCAGTTTTGGCTTTTTTTTCTAAGGTTTTCACAAAATTCCAGCTATCAAGTCAAAACCAACTAATGTCTGTTGGAATGATTCGATTTTAGATTCAGCTTTTCCGGAGTGCGCGGGGTTTCGATTCTCTGCGGGTTGTTTCATGCTTAAGCTGTGAACCTCTTCTGTTTCATTCGCCCACCTACGTCAGTTCGCTACCATACGAACCTGTTTTTTTTTTTTTTATGGTAATTAATGAAACTTCAGTAATGATAAGTAAAGGGAGAGCTCAAAACAAGGCTCAATTACAGATAAACCCAATAAGAAAAATTACAGCTTAATTCAAATTCACACGGATAGGGCAAAATAGTATAACCCTAAAAAATTAACAAATATATTTTTTTTTCTTTTTCTTTAAAGAGGATTAACAAATACATCGTCTCCTACAATACTAACATAGCCGCCGCCCAAGCAGTTCCACAGAGCCACCGTCGGCCAGAGCAAAAAGGTCTCGAGAAGTGCCATACCGAGTTCGTGGATATGTGGAACGCCAAAATCAGAGTTCGTACGAAGAAGTTATGGTCAGTGGAGGTTTCTACTATTTTCGGAAAATTACTATAAATAGAAGATTTCCGAAAATGGAAATCACTTTCCATTTCAATCCCTTTTTCCAGAAATTTCCAGAACCAAACTCTCCCAGTTTTCCGGGTGACCCAACCTGAACCCGATTGGAAAGCCCGACTTTTCCGACGAGTTCCCGCGACCCCAAGCCACGAGACCGACACAGATAGGCTCGCCTCCTCCATGCGGTCCTCTCTACGGTGGTGGCTTGTGGCGATTCGAAGCGTACACGGCGGATTGTGGAGGCGAAGGCAGACCAGACATGATTTTCCTCCTCCGGCAATGACAGCGGCTCAAACCGGATTTGTTAGGTTCATGGGAGCTTCCTCCTTCGACCCTTGGTGGTGATTTTGGACGATTTACACCGAATCATAGTCAACTCACAGTGAACAATGGTATTTGCCCTATGACGGCAATCGGCGACGATCTAGGCCGAGTTGGTTCAAGCTATAGGTATCTAAGTTGCTATACTTGGTATTCTTGACATTTTGGACGGTTAGATTGTGGTGGTTTTTAGTTTGGCCGGTGGCGGTGCTTGGCGGCATTTCCGGCTAGGTTAGGGGCAGTTTCTTGCTTCATTTATCATCTACTCGTCGATACGAGCATTTTGATTTATGATTTGTAATTTTGGAGATCATATGAGCATGTTAGGGTTTTTAGCGTTTCGAATCGTTCGATTTTCGATCCATGAGGATCCGACTGTGGGATCGACTTGTCGTTATGACATATTCATCGTAACAGTGTTCCAGAAACTTTGGGTGGTCTTAGATGAAGTTTTGCCTCGATTGGCGTTACTTTCAGATTTTAGTTCAAATGGGGGATTCGAACTTTAATCACTTTGTGTTTCGAGCACTAAATTGAGACTGTATGTGTTTACGTACTTGACAAAGTTGTGTTGAGTGGATTGAAGTGATTTGTGCTTGTCTTGATTAGTGCGTGAAAACGCAGCGGGATTCAGAAGTGAGTAAATCTCACGATATTCGTTATGAGTATAGTTACCATATTGTCTTGGAGTTATTAGTTTAACCATGACTATAGTTGGTATTAGTGGCATTCCTGAGTTGATGACTACATGTGTGTGTGTGTGTGTGTATGTGTGAAATATATTTGTATTGGTGGTTTCGTTGTGATGCAAACAATATTTTGAAATGAGTTCATTATTGTTGAGAATTGTGAAATTGTGTATTGAGTTGTGATTGTAGAATTTCATTTGTTGAGATACCATGGGTCTAGTATGACCATCTTAATTGATGATTGCCATATAAAGCTTGTGTAGGAGTATCTGTGTAATGATTGGTGAAATCAGTATGATTGATCTTTGTGATGATTGTCATGTAAAGCTTAAGTAGGAATATCTGTGTAATGATCGGTGAAATCAGTGTGATTGATCTTTGTGATGATATGCATGTAAAGTTTGTGTAGGAATATCTGTGTAATGATCTTTGTGATGATTGCCATGTAAAGCATGTGTAGGAATATCTGTGTGATGATCTTTGTGATGATTGCTGCGTGAAAGATACAGGAATATTTGTGTGATGACCAGTAAAATCTATGTGATGATGATCAGTGTGATGATTTCTCTATGAAGTAGGTATGTTGTTATTAAGTTAACAACTAATGGGATGGTAACTATGTGTGAAGGTTGGGGCTACCGATAGACGTGAGAGTTAGAGTGTTGATGATTTGTAGGATTTGAATTGATTGTATAATGTAGCCTTCTGAACTAAACTATACGCAAGGGCTACTATGATTTGTTTTACCTTTGTTTGATTTGTGATTGCCTTGCTTTCTTCTTGGTTTTACTGTTGAGGCTTTGAATGTTTTGAAGGGCCATTGTGGTGAGGATTGTTCATGTGGGGAGGATAGGAAGTTTCATTAATTTTCACCTTTGATGTCACGTTGATGACAAAGGCTTCCAATGGGAAGGAAAGGAGTGTGATTTTTGTGATTCGTCGTTGTGCATTTAAATGATTGTCAAACATTACTCGAGGAGGTTCTGTTTGACTAGAATTTGTATAATTAGATGCTAGGTTGAGAATCTGAGCATGTGGTTTTAGTCACGAGTTGACCTACATAAGCATGATATGGAAGGTTATGAAACTGATGGTTATAGTTGTGAGTTATGTGTTTATCATTGTTTAGGTTGAGGTGACTTAAGAATGCGTTTCTGCTTTGTGGTTTTGAGTTTACTCATACAAGTTTTAGTAAGCTTACCGGATTTTTTGTATGGCAACTCGGTACATTATTCAATGGTGTAGGGGTTAATCCTGCAGATCAGGGAAATCGTGGCTAAAGCTGAGATCTTATAGCAACTGTTCGGGTAGGAAGCTAATTTTGTGGCTTCACTGTTAGTAAGACTTCGACTGTGTAATGTAATATGTGACTCTAAAGAACGAGTCTATATTGATATTGTGGGTTCGGGACATCGTTGGTTGCCTTGTTTAAAGGAAAATTTCTAAGTGAAATTTAGTGTTGATGTCCGAATCATCACGCCCGGTGTTCTTGTGTTTGATTGATTTTGTATTATTATTTGTGATTGAAATTCGGGCCATGACATTCTGCTCCAAAAGTTTCCAAGTATTTCCATATTAAGTGGCAACCTCCTAATGCTAATCAAGTTAAATTAAACTTTGATGGCTCTGATGGGCAGGGAACAACTACTATTGGTTTTTTGTGTTCCGAAATGAGGCTGGCAATCCTCTTTTTGCTGCAAGTAGAAAACTTGGTACTTCTAATGTACTAGTGGCAGAGTCAACAGCTCTAAGAGATGTCCTTCATACAGCTCGGATACAACAATATTCGAATGTAATTATGGAAGGAGACTCCAAGCTTCTTATTGATCAGATCCTGAACCCCATTGAGGATCCAGACTCTTATGAATGATATACAATCATTGGCATCACAAATATTTAGACATATTTATCACGAGACAAACTTTTTGGCGGATCAACTAGCAAAGCTTGCGCATAATAACCATAATCATTCTATTTGGTTTTTCTGTTTGCCCATTTTTGTGTCCTTAGCGTTCCATTTGGATCAGCTGGGAGGGAGCGTTAGTCGTGGCTTTGTTTTTTAGTTTCCCCCTTTTGTTTTAGTCATTGAAAAAAAAATTAAAATATTCAAAACATGTGCGAGGGAGAAGAAAAGTGTTGCACCACTTTGAGAGATACAACAACATTTTTTGTGTCAGCTTGGTATTTTGAAAGTGGGATGGACTGATTTTCTATCATTACCCCAACTTTTATTTCAAGACAAAACAAAATTTAGAAAATACATTCTTTTTCTCTAATTTTCAAGAACAAGTTGTCAAAATCTTATTTGATTTGATTGAATTTATTTTTAGATAAGATTTGATTACATTTAAATTCGAAAGTTTTTGTATATTTTGCTGAAATAGTTTTTTTTTTTTTTTAAACAGGTTTGTAACCCAGCCAAGATGGGAGGCTCATCCCCACATCCGACTTATTTTTTTAGATAATAAAACATGTATAGAGGGGGGACGTAAAACCTTGACCTCTAGCATCATTACAAATATCCTCATAGGATACATTCTGGAGAATCACAAGTGTCTCATCAAACCAAACATTATCAAGGTAATTAGAACTAGCTAGGTGTGCTAATCTATTTGCCACACCATTAGCTTCTCGAAAGACATGCTTAACCCGAATAGAGTGTAAAGATGTCAAATGTCACTTACAATCATCGATAATGCGCCCTACTTCAGATATGTCCTCCACATTTTGTTGCAAATTAAGCAGCTAGCACGAGTGAGCAATCATTCTTAAGGTCAAACGCATCAAAATCTTGATGATTGATAAAAGAAACCAGCTCTACAAGCCTCCGCCTCTATGTGTAAAGAAGAAAGAACATGAGGAAAATAATGCGCCATTGCTGCAACACAAATACCATCTTCATCCCGGATAACAACACTAATACCTCCATCACTTATTTCTGGATGAAAACTTCCACCAATATTAACTTTCAATCTGCCACGTGGGAGGGGGGTGTGGGTTTGCTGCTTAGCTTTTGGCGTCTTTACTTGGACTTGCTATTAGGATGGCAATGTTCGTAATTTTCTAAAAAACTATCAGCCCATAGTGCTGCATTGTAGACACAAAAAGAAACCCATTTTCGCATAATATTATTGCGTTCTGTCGAGATGACCCACAACCCTATGAAGAAAGAGCACCTGTCCACTTCGTGCAATACATCCATGACATTAAACACGCACTCCTCAAGCTACTATGTCCATACGCAAATCGATGTCAATTGTACGTGACAGTACGTAGGTAGCGTGTTTTAGAGAAGAAAAATGTTGATCTAGTTTGGAAGGTCTTTCCCTGACAGAAATTCATATGTATGCTTGTTCGCAAATCGATGTCACACGTCACAGTGCTTGCTAATAGCTAGCTTCTGCTTGTGTTAAGCATTATTCTTTGTTTTTAGAAGTCTCTGTTTTTAGAATCATTATTCATAATTAAATGCATGCCATGATAACTACTAAAATTTAGTTAGAGAACTTTCGAGTCTAAGAACCTCTGTTTCTACTCTTATTCAGCCCAATAAGTTAGTTGTGTTTGCACTCTTAAGCTCTTGCATGTCCATGTTCAAGTCTCAATATCTTTAATAGTAAAGTTAGCCATACATTTAACCACAACAGAACCCCTTTTAATTGTGGTATCACAACCTAGCTTAGCAATATAATAGTAAAAGTATAGTAGCAAAGTACCTTGAAGGCAATGTATCAATTCCACATTTGCTTATTGCTTTTGACTTCTTATTTTGTTATGTCTAATTTTAGTCAACAGACCTTCTAACTTTAACCATATAGTATTATATAATCGATTGTCTTACACAAAAAAAAAAAGGCAAATTACGATTTACTACTTTGTAGTGTTCTATCATATACAAACTTACACTTGTGCTTTTAATTTAAACAGTTACTACCCTATAATGTTCATTTTTTTTTATTGTAAGATGCCGTTAAGTTTTCCATCCAAATAATTTGTTAAGTGTTGGCATGGATGATCTGGGTCCCACCATCTAATAAAGCAGCATTTTTGGCCGACAAATTATTATTAATTTTATTTTAATCATACGAGTTAGTATATTCATTAAATTATCATAATAAAATTTAAATATATTGGTATATATTTATATCTTGGTGTATTTCTATATTTTCCCAATTTAGTTATGTTGATTTACAATATAAAGTCAAGTTGCCTACATTTTTTCTACTATTTTATCCAAAGTTTTCTTTAAATTCACATCATATGCCTAAACCACGAGAGTATTATCATAGATTTCATCCCAACAAAATAGTTTAGTTTAAAAGTTTTATTTATGAACTAAATTTTATTTTAGTTCGATGTAGTCTCCTAATTCTAACCTTATGTCTAGGGGTGGGCATAAATGACCGAAAACCCGAAAACCCGAAAAACCGAACAAAACCGATCCGGACCGGCCGGTTCGGGTCGGGTTTTAGACTGAAAATGAGTGAGTTCGGTCCGGTTCGGTCCCAGTACTCACACTTGCCGGTCTGGTCCCGGTCCTTGAGTTTGGCTGACTTCTTAAACCGAAAAACCCGAACTTGTATATGTGGCTTCCATTCATAGGTCATATTTCGAAGTCTATGCTATTAGTATAGACATGACCACAACAGATTGGTAAGCCCTAATCAGTTATCCAACACCCTCAGTCCCTCACACCCAAATCGATCAACCTCTTCTCCGCCTCTTACCTCTCAGTCCACTCTCGGACCACTCATCTTCTTCCAACGACCTCCTCACCATTCTCTGCCGCATCCAGTTCACCACCCTAGCACAAAGCCAGAGCTCAGTCTCTGTCCTCCTCCGCTGACCTCGTCTTCAAGTCCCACAACCTCCGCCTCTTCGACACCCACGATGACATCATCCTCCCGCCGCTCGACCCCAAGCACCGGCTTCGCGACACCGTTTTGCATGTCGGGTTTACCGTCAACGACGAGACCATGAGTGTGCTGGAGTCTTGGGAGGGCGTCCGAGCTTGGGTAATGCCCGAGAGGCGGCGGGTCGAGTTTTGGGTCTGGCGGGTCAAGTTAATGCTCTGCGTTTGAAGGTAAATTTTTCTTCTTTGTTCTTACTCTTTAAGTTTCTTGCTAAAGTTACTGAAATTGGAAGAAAAGTACTCGTATAGGCGGTATAGTAGTGAGCAATCTGCTATTCGATTTGGGATTTTGGATTGTAATATTCTTTGTACTTGAATTTTGTTTTCGATTTTGCAGTTGGATAATTGGATTTTGTTTTCGATTTTTCACTTGGAACATGGAAAGTTGGAAGTGGGAACTTTGTTCTCTCTGAAAGCCCAGCGTTTTTGGTGTCAAATTGCAGCACTGCTGTAAAGTCTGCCAGGAACCGAAAGCCCGGCAAAACCGGACCATATTGTCACGGTTCGGGTTTAGGCCAGTCCTGGAACTCTGCATGTTAAAGCCCGACCCGGAGTTGCTCTGCCGGTCTCGGTCCCGGTCCCTGTAAATTCAGTGCCGGTCTGGGACCGTGCCCAGCCCTACTTATTTCTATCTAGGTAAATTTTTATTGGTGGATGCGGGATTTGCAAATAAACGTGGTTTCTTAGCAGCTATTCATGGCGTTCGCTATCATCTCAAATAGTTCAACGGTCAACGTCGCAACCCTGAAAATGGGCGTGAATTATTCAACATTCGCCATGCTTCCTTGAGAAACCTAGTTGAGAGAATATTTGGAGTACTTAAATTCCGTTTCACAATATTCAAGACTGCACCTCTATTCCCATTTAGGACATAAGCGGAGCTAGTGTTGGCTTGTGCAGGACTTCACTACTTTCTTCGTAAGGAATGTCGTTCTGATTTATTTCCTGTAGAACCCGAGGATGAAGAAGATTCTGAAGATGAAGAAGATCCTGAAGATGAATTTCAAACCCAAGACTAACAAAGAGAGGAAGTTAATGATTGGAGAATGGAGATATTTAATCATATGTGGAGAGATGCAAGAGCTGCACCTGATCTTGAACCCAATCATGTTGTTGAAGGCAATCACAATGCAGAAGAACAATTATGAATGTTTGAAGAGGCATGATTTGCAATTTTTGTTTTTAAAATTTTTGTAGTTTATACGACTGTTTTACAATGCTACTAGTACAATTTTTTTTTATATTCTCTTGGATGACTCCTGTTGTTTATATCTTAAGCAAATACTTCTGCGTCTCTTCACTTGTGTGATAAAAGGGATTCTCTCATGCTTTTTTATATCTACTCATTCAAGGATGAGATTCTTAATGTGTTGATTTTTAAAGAAGCATAGATGAGAAGGAGAAACAAACAACTAATCTATTACTAAATCAATGCTGAAACTAGATGCAGCTAGCATTATGTTTTTGTTGCTTTGACCTCAAAGATGCAAGTAGGGATTTACAATGAAGTTCAGCACCAACTCTAGTACACTAGAACTATGAAACCTTATGACAAATGGTTATGTAAAATAGATACTACGAAAGTTCTCAGCTTATGAGGGAGAATCAACTCAATGCACAATACTACATAAGAAACAGACTTTTTGCATGTGAAGATTGTAAATAACTAAATACAACATACATTATGCTAATGATAAAGGAAAGAAGTTAAATTTTTAGATTTTTGTTATGCATTAGGTGAACAGTTGCTCGTTAACCGAGTGAAAGTTCCTTTTTTCGTTGATGAAACTTGGTTTCGTATTGAACTTAATTGAAGGATCAGTTTCCTTTGTTTGGGTGAACGACTAAGTGTCATGAAATATATAAATATTGTACAGTATCTAATTTACCAAGAATATTTGCATCAAATAGGTGAAATCTCTCATACACATACCAAGCAAATGAAAACAAACCTACATTAAGCACTAACTCAACTTCAGGCTAAGCCAAAGCATCACTAGGTTTTTGCACCAATTACCAGAACACACCTTGAGTATACGCATTCAAGAGTAAATAACCGCGGCATTGTAAGTACATGAAGCAAAAAACTCCTTTGACAGAAGACACCTATCTAACACTTTTATAAAAGCTGAAATTAAGTTCATCACTGTAATATAAAAAATTAAAAAATTAAAAAAAACCATATTTTTAGCTATTTTCTACATTTTGCCATGGAATGTTGAGCAGAATATGAAGCCAAGGATCAAATGCATATGCAGAGAATTGATTTTGAATCCTAAATTCTAATGAAGAATCGGATGTTGCAGAGAACTGATTTGGATTCCCAAATCGATATATAATATATAGAATGAATTTGGTAGATTTGACAAGCTCTATTTACATTGTGAATTTAAGAATTGGAAATTCTGTGTATGCATCAAAAGTATGTACATGCATTGGAATATTGTTTTGAGACAGAAAGAGCCTTTTGAAAATTCAGTGTACACATATTTACAGAAATCTATAATACATTCAACTATCTTAGAGCAAGTGATGTTGATTGACAGTGCTTAAAGTAAGCGCATAATTTAACCCTCAAAATGTAGTTGTCAGTATAGAATAAGTAGGGATCGTTCTAGCCGGGGATTGAGGGTACACCTGTAACTGTAAAAACAAATAAAGAATTAATACAAGTACAAAGTATTATTTACAAAAAATAAAACAAAGAATGAAAATATATACAAGTAAACACAAATAAGGGGGGGGGTTTATGATTATAAAATTAAAAAATTAAAAGAAACAAAAATAAAAATGTAAAATACATGTACAAGGGTGGAACGCAAGGAATAAAGATCAAAACCACAATCATATAAATGAAATCCGATTACAATTCCTATAGTTGATTTTCTATGTCATGAGAAAGAAGTTGACCATGTGAAACGTTAGTAAGCAAACGATTTCCCATATTTTACTTTCCTTGAATAATTAATCTAAGTGAAAGCACCTAAATCAATCCTATTGAACATGCAATCATAGTCTAGAAAGCTAGCTAATCAAGAACACATTCAACGCATTAAGAACAAAGAAAGGATGTCAACCAAAGTGCACAACCTAGTATGAGAAAGCTCATCTATTTGCAATCCTCCTTAATTGATTTCGACTTTTGTCCAAAGCCTTTACTACTTATGAAATAAGTTAATTCACAAAACTATTAGGTGAATTGTTTACCTAAATCTAGCTCCAATTACATGCATATATCCTAAGTTGGCCATCAAAGAACACATACATATAAAAGTTTTCTGTAATCCAAAATCAATCAAGCAATCTTACATAAGCAACATATAAATCAACAGATAAAAATCACAACTTTATTTCAAAACATATAAACGGGCTTTAAACTTTGCCCTTAACGTCATGTTAACTAGAATTCATAACTCTACGAATCAAACAAAGGAAAACAAAAGAAAGTATGAAATACACCGTGAAAGATGAATGACAAAACTTTGAGACGAAGAACTTGAAGATCCTTGAAAGCAAACAATCTTCTAGGGACGACACAAGGGTGGATGGCGGTTAGGATCTTGATGTATTGCATGACTTCTTCTCCTCCTTGCTTGAAACGCAGAGCTTCTGAAGACTAGAGAATGGAGAAAAATTTTCTGATGTTTATTTTCTGAGGAAGAGAGGTGTGTGAAGTTGTGTCAATGATGCTCCTATTTATAGGAGGATGTCCAAGCCTTCTAGATCATTCTTTTAATTTTTAGGAATTATCTGCTTGCGCCACATAGCTCCAACCAATCAGATAAATCCACGTCAGCATTCTTGTGTCATCCAACCAATGAGAAACCTCCAAAATAACACCTTGATTTAAGGGAGATTATTTTTGCATTAATTACATGATTATTTTCTGATTTATCTCCTCAATTTCAGCCGAGAATGAATGTGGACATCAAGGAATGTATCTGGACCTGTTTTCAACATTTCTGCTGTTGCAATCCCTTGAAATTCTCCTTCCTTATCTGTCGAAGTCTCCCTTTGGCCATAATCATGTCTAGATGCATTTAGGATTTAATTGAGATGTCATTATCCATATATATTCTTGAAATTCGGCTAAAATCAGTTTATGTCTAATACGGACCCAAAATCTGATTTTTAACCATCTTTTCTTACCAAAAATGACTCCCAATCCATATCACCTTTGTAGAGAACGTTTTGAGCTTGTTCTTGGGCTCTCCTAGTCCACCCAGGTATCCTATTGTCATCAGGACTCCTCATTTTTCGCCATTTTCCTTTATTTTTCCGATCATGCTTCCTAGTTGATGAAGGAATGGATGGATTTCAAAAACTTTTTAATTAGTGCGGAATTAGTTTAACAATTAAACTACTAACTAAACATAAAATCCATTCCTTTAACCCATGATCTTGGCTTATTTTGATATGTATATAAACATAGCATGCATAGTAAGGAAGAACAAAGAGGGAGTTTATGTTCTACTCATCCTTGGAGCGTGCTTTTAATCCGATCCAAGTGAACCACCAAAGTTCATCTCCTTGATCTCTCCTTGTGTGTGCTTCCTCCGCCTTGAAGCACCTTGAATTAAGAACTCCTTCTTATACTCCTTCTTGTGCTTGTAATATTCTCCTTGATGTAACAAGTAGAGCCACAAAAGGATATGGCCTCTAAGGATCTTCACCAAGTGAATCAAGAGATGAAAGAAAAGAAGAAATTATGCAAGTGTTATTCTTTCCTTTAATTTTGTAATGGACCAAGAGAGAGCTTTCTCTCTCTCTCAAATCTGAAAATAATAGTGTGGAGACACACACTTTTCTTTGTCCATGCTCTCACTTTTATATAATAGGAAATAACTCCAATTACTAAAAGAAAAATATTGACTTTCATAAAGCCAATATTTTGGCTGGTCCGTACATGTTATTGGGCACTAAAAATGTGTCTTGGGCTTTCATTTAAATCTCATTTAATGAAGCCCAAGTCCACCCCAAAAAACCCGACAATCGTTTAGGCCCAATAGGTTCGGTTTTACCTGAAAATCCTAATTATGTTCAAATAATAAATCTAATTAATTATTTGCTCATAACCAACTCTTGTTTAATCTTCTTCATATACAATCTCAAGGATCCACTTATATGGTGTGCGATCTCTTAGGTTCTAATTAACAAGGCAGTGAAGTTTATAGAAACCATTCTATTTTGTTTACGAATCAAAAACTCCATTTTTGATTCTCCCTTGTTATTAGGATAATAAATGTTTATTAATCCTCGGGGATTTCACAAGTCATGAGTGACGTCTTGCAACATATCATGACTACCCTAGTTAATGTAGAATGACAAATAACCTATTCAATTGGAATTACAATACAATACGGTCATTCTCTAACACGATGTTCTAAATCACATCATCGGGGTATGGAATTGATATGTCAATCCCCTAATATGATTTTCATTCTTATGTGATTCTTAGAATGTGATTAAAAACTCCTTTTTAAATCTCATTCAATGCTTTGGCCAAAGACTCATTGAATCACATCTTTGAACATACACCTTATTTACTTAAGGATAAAGATTCCTTGTTGTACACTCACATGTCTCCATGACCGAATTGATTATACCAATGAATGCATCTGTTATATCCATTAAGGGACACAATATTATTGCATCATCAAGAGCTAATCCATTCACTCATAAGACAACTATAGTGTCTCAGGTCAAAGGACTAATTGTATTATTGCAATTTAGAGTTCAAGTTTGACATGTAAGTAAACTCCATACAAGAACTCTAATGATCGCGTTCAGTGTACTCTTTAAGTTAAGAGCACCCACATACTTGTATTAGTGTCTCTACACAAATGACAAGAGACATATCATCCTCCATATTGAGCATACATAGTATGTGCTAGTCTTTCCGGATTATCAATGTCCAAGTGATAATCATATGACTAGGAACCTTTTAGGATAAGAGTGTGAAAGAGTAAAGGTCTCACACATCTAACTCTTTAGATTACTTTCTCTTTAACTCATATTCCTTGGACCTTGTTCAATCAAATATTAAATATAAGCAATGAACAATAAACTTGCCCTTTTGATTAATAATAATTACAATAATAATTACATCAAAATGATTGTTTTAGGACACAATTCCTTCAGTTGACTCAGGAGTCTTGTTTTGACTAAGTTTCCTGGTAGAACCCGAATTTCTTGGTTGGATCAGGATTTCCAGGTTGGATCAGGAAAACTTCATTTCAACTCATTTCTGCAGCCCTCGTGCCATGTCTTTATCATTTCCAACGTTCCCTTGCTTCTCATGTGCCTTTAAGCTTATTTCTTCTCAATTTGCTCCAAGGTACCTAAAAATATAAACTTTATTAAAATTGATTTATTTAAGGAAATAACTAAGTAAAATATAAGGAAATAACATTTAAAACATCGCATTAAAATGCTCCTATCATTGATGACAATGTGAGTTGTAAACGGGACTTATGAGTATCTAATAGAAACCAAAACTTGGAATCTATCAGCATTATGGATGATAACAAAAATGAAATTGATTTTATCCCAAGGATTTGGAAAATACATACTTTTTTGCAAACCATCGTATGTCATCAACTGCAAATTACTTTTATTACTTGGTTCCAACCCTGTGCATAAGCTTTGAGGTTTCTAAAGAGAGATTCTTCATTCTCTTGAAATGTTATTAGCGAAATTATTAGAACTCCACTTGTGAATCTTACAGTTCACACGTCATTACTGATTCCATGCTTAAACTGAATATCAAGCTCTACCATAGAGAGAATCCGTGACCAATAGCTACAATTCTTAAACTCTCCAGATTATTAAGCTTTTGAATAGCATCACATTAGCAGCACTATGGATAGCATAAATGAATATAGAATTGAATCAAATTGTGAATAGAAGCACTTACAGTAAAATACCTTATGCTTGTGGGTTTCAAAACTCAGACGCCATCTTTTTTCTCAAGGTCTTCCTCTACAGCCATTGGTTCCCTGAATAATTGAAGTCGAAGCGTGGACTTGCCAAGATACACAAAGCGAGATGGTTTGCATGGATAAGGACCTTCACAGGTATCGTTTGCCTCATCTGAAACAAAAAAGGATTTCGATTTGGCCATTGTTAGGATTGAATTGAGAAGTTGGTTTGCGAGCTCGATGCTTAGCTTTACTGACTCTCTCTACTTTCACTTTCCATTTCTTGTATATCTAGTTTCTCTTCATTATATAAGAGATTTCCTTTTCTGTTGTTATTTTTTATTTTATTTTTTCACACTTTTGGTCTTGGGCCTATTACCTAAACACTCCATCAAGATCCACAAATTATGCAAATCAGAAAAAGTTTATACAAATCTATTTAGAATTAAATACTGCTTACTCCCTATACTTATAGGGTTTCATCGTTTCAGTCCCTGACCTTCGAATTTCACCTAAAAAGTCCCTGAACTCCCAATTTCCTCCCAATTAGTCCCTGCCGTCAAATATCCGTCAAAGACTCTGTTATCTTGCTGACGTGGCAGTTGTTTCCCCCCTAAAAAGTCTATTATACCCTCAATTAATTTTTTTTTTCAATTTTTTTTTCATTTTCTCTGTTTTTTTTTCTTTTTATTTTTTTTTCTTTTTACCTCTTCTTCTTCCGGCTCTCTCCTCCTTCTTTTCATCTCCTCATCGTGGTTCTAATCCACAGACCTTCAAGATCTGCAAGCTCTATTATTGGCCACATTTGGTAACACCCACAAACCCTTTCAATGATTTCTGCAAGCTAGACACACTCTTCCTACTACCAGGAGAGACCTCCGAATCCAACCTTGAAACTTTCAAAACCAGGCCACCTCCAATCTCACAAAAACCCCCCAACTCTTCACACCATCACACAATCATTCAAACCCTAATTCAACAACAATCGGTTCAGAGCCCTGAGCGACAAAACTGACACATCCAGACTCGAATCGAACCTCACCTAATCTGCCTTCATGTTGAGAGCCCCCGAGCCCTAACACCGCCGCTACCACCACCATCTCCGCCAATCCCTCAGCCTCCAAAGCCCTAAACGATGACACCCGGCTCGATCGGTTGAAGCTCGCGTTGAAGACCGGCATGTTCGAGGTCAACTCCGACTGGACTTCGGTGCTATTTTCATCAACCACAATCGGCTCAGGTTCAATCTGCCGGATAATTTTGGGAACTCGCTGGTATCTGTCTCTGTCGAATTCGAGGCAGTGAGGAACTTGGATTGTGTGAATAGGGATGCAAATTTGAGAGAGAAAGGCAGAGACTTTTCCAGAGAAGAAGAAGAAGAGATAGAGATCGGGGAGGGGGGGGGGGAGGGGAGGAGAGAGAGAGACAGCTAATGGCGGCTTCGATCTCGTCCCAAAGATGTTCGACCTTCGAACCCATCTCCACTTCTCTCCGGAACTTCCAGTGGGAATTGAGCGGCGAGGGTGGTGGCGACGTCATCCCAGTTGGTGGCTTTGAGATTGGTGCGGTCGAGAGAGGACCACTTGTCCTTGAAGATGGAGATGAGGGCTTCGGCCTCGTTGTCGATCCAGCACGGCGGCGGGGGCTTGAGGAGGATATTGGGGTGTGGGATAAGGAGAGAAGGGAGGGCATAGGTTAGGGGAGGAATGAGGGTTGTGATGGTGGTGGTGGGTGGCGTTGGCGTCGTCGAAGATTTGGAGATGGAGAGAGAACTGAGTTTGTTTTTGGACGAGGAAGAGTGGAAGACGGAGATAACCCAGAGGAGGAGAGAGAGCTGGAAGCAGATAAGGTCAAATGAAAAAAAAAACAAAAAAAAAACAAAAAAAAATAAATTAAAAAAAAAAGAAGAGGTAGTGAGGGTATAATAGACATTTCGGTGTGTACAAAATGTCATGTCAGCAATTTAACGGAGAATTTGACAGAAAACTGACGATAGGGACGAATTAGGAGGAAATTGAGAGTTCAGGGACTTTTTAGGTGAAATTCGAAGGTCAGGGACTGAAACGATGAAACCCTATAAGTATAGGGAGTAAACAGTAATTAACTCATCTATTTATATAAGGTTCTTATATGTGGGGTTTGAACTATCGCTAACAAGACAGAATGGTACATGAACTTTTAAAATGATCAAATAGGTAACTGGACTTCTAAAATCACATCATCAAGGTACTTTCGTCTATATTCCGTTATTCATCTGTCAATTTTAGCAACATGTCAGTAATGGGCCTCGATGTGAAGGGGCATAAATAACTTTTTACCTTAAAAAAGACCCAAGGGGACTTATATGACCACTCCATCACTCTGCTCAATTTCTCAGTCAATCCCAAAAGAGGGGTGATAGATTCGCACTTCGGGTTTTTTCTGAGCAAAATGGGGCTTTGATTCGATTTCCATATAGTAAAAGCGAACTACCTACTATGAAGGAAATTGACTTTCCTTTGTCTGTTACTGATGGCAACGACTTGGTGGAGGCACTTTAGGGTTTCGGGTCCACGACCTCCTCTGGATAGATATCGATATCTCTTCTTCTTTTACCATAATAAATAAGAATTCTTTTCTACTTTTTCTGGACTATATGAGACATTTATTTTGGTTTGTGGTATATATATGTCAGATTGCAACCAACATGGATTTGTTTATTATTGATAAATTTCTAAGCTTGTTATCATGGTTATAGTAGAATAGGACTAGGATGGATCTGATGATAAGAATGGCTAATAGAAGGATTGCTGGAATGAGGTGGAGAGATGTTGTTGGTCCAAGAGTCTTAAAAAATATTAGATAAAGTTGGACAGAGGACAAATCTATATAAAGTTCATAGAGCAGGGGAGTTCAACTATCAAGTTGTGGGAGGAGATCTTGGTGGAAAGCATGTTGTTGACTTGGGAGCCCACATATGCACTGGTAGAAGATGGCAATTGAGTGGTCTTCCTTGTGTGCATGCTATTTGTGCAATTTATGCCAAGAAACAAGACCCTGCCTTATACGTCGATTAATACTTCTTGCAATCCAAGTACATGGATGCTTATAATCCAATAATAATGCCAATTGCTAGAGAAGATGATTGGACTCCAGTAGATTATCCCATTGCACCCCCTCCTTACAAAAAGCAACCAAGTAGGCCTAAATGAAAAGAATCAAGGAAGCTGGAGAGAAATTGACACCACCAACCCCAAATGCTTCAGCCCCAGCTACATTGAAGATGAGCAGATCACAAGATGTGAATATAAGTTGCAAAATATGTCATTAGAAAGTTCATAACAAAAATGGATGTCCAACTACCAAGGCTTCCACATCTAAATCTCAGGTTTATATCTTAAAAAATATATTTGATATGTATTGGTTAATGAAAACTATCTAATCTTTTTCTAAAATATTTTGATTGCAAGTTGGATCTACTTCTCAAATAAAGGTTGGAAGAAAAAGAAAGATGGATGGAGAGGTTCAATTCCTGATCATATTCAAATTGTGTTTATATTGCAGCATGTTATCTTCAATATTAATCACTTAATTAGAGATACATCTAACAGATAAAGAGGTTTGATATTAATCACTTTAATCATATAAATACAATATCAAATTTGAATATGATATGTTTATTTTTGATATTAATCACTAAATCATATAGAAGGATTGCTAGACGTGACATGCATATATCTACTTTGAAGTTTCTACTTTGGTGATGAACTGTGTCATAATATGCAACTGAAAAGGGCAGCAGCGCCAAAGAGACCAAAAACACCGAAACAACTGCAAGTGACCTCCAAGGAAAAATTGAAGAAGCTTCAAAATGAAGGAAAATTCCCAAAACCTGCGTCCACCAGAAGAAGATCAAAACCTACAACTGCACAGTCTGTGCAAGGTCTTACACCCCCACCTATTCAAGCTTGTGATTCACAACCAACATAGGCTAGCCAAACATCAAAATTTGATGCTTTTTGAGTCCCATATTGGAGTCTGCCACATATATGCAATGAAGGTGATATTTTTGCAGGAGCATAATGGCTATGCCTTAGGCATTTTTGATATTGAAATTATTAGTAGTAATGACTAGGTAGCTTTCTATTAAACAATGTATTTTGGTTTGTATTATGACTACTTAATGGTTTGAATTATGACTATATTTAACGGTTTGTACCATGACTAGTGTATTTGGTGCTTTATTTGGTATGTCTATTTGTGTTAGAGAATCATTATGTTGTATAATTTTTTAGGAAAGGAAGAGAACGAGCAACTTTAGCTACTCTGTGAGCTGCCTTATTGCAATCCCTAGGGACATAGCCCCAACTGCAAGAATGAAAATGACTTAATAATGCTTTGGCTTCGTCAACAAGCGCCCCATCAATGCTGAGTAGAAAAGAATACTTCAATTCAGGGTTAATTCGATGATTCTATTCATCCCACAATGAGGGTATATATACAAGTACATACAAAGAAGTAGTCTAACTCTAATAGGAAACAATTTTTCCATAATTACAGGATATCCTAATTAAATAAAATCCTAATTACATACAGATTTACAGCGATTCTACACTCCCCCTCAAGTTGGTGCATAGATGTCTATCATGCCCAACTTGTCGACTGAGCTGTCAAATACCTTTCTGGACACTCCTTTAGTAAGAACATCAGCTAATTGCTCATCTGAGTTTACAAATGGAAAGCGATAACCTTTCTGCAAGATTTTCTTTAATAAAATGACGGTCAACCTCCACATGCTTTGTTCTATCATGCTGAACTGGATTATGTGCAATCTCAATGGCAGATGTATTATCACAATGCAAATCCATAGGCTTTTTCAGCTTGTAACCCAGGTCTTTCAAGACATTACGAATCCACAACATTTCACAGACTTTGTGTGCCATACCTCGGAACTCAGCTTCTGCACTTGATCTGGCAACAACTTTCTGCTTTTTGCTACGCCAAGTGACAAGGTCCCTCCAACAAAAGTGAAGTACCCAGATGTAGAACGTCTGTCAGTTTTATCACCAGCCCAATCTGCATCTGTGTATCCAATAACTTCCAATTCATCTTTCTTTTTGAAATAGTAACCCTTTACCTGGCGCCATCTTCAAG
This sequence comes from Rosa rugosa, assembly GCF_958449725.1. Lineage (NCBI taxonomy): Eukaryota > Viridiplantae > Streptophyta > Magnoliopsida > Rosales > Rosaceae > Rosa > Rosa rugosa. The sequence goes on from NC_084822.1 coordinate 20,741,138, forward strand.
TACCTCAAAATACGAAAGATTGCATCCATATGCTCTTCACTAGGACAATGCATAAATTGACTAACAACACTCACAGCATAAGCAATATCAGGTCTAGTATGTGAAAGATAAATCAACATTCCTACAAGACGTTGATACCTTCCTTTATCAGTTGGAACTTGATCAGGATAGATAGCAAGTCCGTGATTCATCTCAATGGGTGTCTCGATGGGTCTACAGTCCAGCATCCCTGTTTCAGCAAGTAAATCAAGAACATATTTCCTCTGTGAAAGTGAAATCCCCTTCTCTTAGACCTTGCAACTTCAATACCCAAAAAATACTTCAGTTGTCCCAGATCCTTCATTTCAAACTCCTTTGACAAATACTTTTGCAATTCATTTATCTCTTTCGGATCATCCCCTGTAACAATCATGTCATCAACATACACAATAAGAGCTGTAATCTTACCATTCTTGCGCTTGATGAACAAGGTATGGTCAGAATTGCTCTGTCTGTATCCAAAGACTTTCATGGACTTTGAAAATCTTCCAAACCAAGCTCTTGGAGACTGCTTCAGGCCATACAACGACTTCTTCAATTTACACACTTTGCCAACGTCACTTGGGTAATTCTTAACACCTGGGGGCACATCCATGTACACTTCTTCCTCCAAATTCCCATTAAGAAACACATTCTTCACATAAAATTGGTGCAAGGGCCAATCTTTGTTTGCTGCAAGTGAGATTAGAATCCGGACTGTATTAATCTTTGCCACAGGTGCAAAAGTCTCCTCATAATCAATCCCATAGCGTTGTGTATATCCTTTGGCAACCAACATCGCCTTGTATCTATTAATAGTTCCATCCGCATTAAGCTTTACAGTAAATACCCAACGACATCCTACAGTCTTCTTTCCAACCGGCATAGGTACTAGCTCCCATGTTGCATTCTTTTGAAGAGCTTCCAATTCTTCATTCATCGCCTTTGTCCATTTTGGATCCGTCAATGCATCCTGCATGTTACTAGGAATAGATACAATAGATAATTGATCAACAACAAATGCATGTGACCCAGAAATCCTATGGTTAGACATAAAATTAGCTATAGGGTATTTAGCTTTGGCTTTGATATCTGGTTCATATTGTTTCTTAGGAATTCCCTTGGTAACCATTTGTGATTTCCTAGGTTCGACACTTTCTAACCCAAAAGATTCATTAAAGTTTAGGGGTACATGAGGAGGATCATTCTGACCGGGATCTTCAGTTGGTGATGCAGAAGGGGGAATATCTTGTGTGTGAGCTTCAGATACGTCTTGATTTTGATTCAAACTATTCAGAAAAGTCGTCTCTTCTGTCTCGGAATTCACAACACTCGGTTCGGCAGTTGCATTTTCTGTCTCGAAATTCGCAACAATTCTTTCGGTAGTCGCATTCTGTTTGGCAGTTGCATTTTCTGTTTCGGAATTCGTAACACTTCGTTCGGCAGTCGCATTGTCTGTTTCAGAATTCACAATGCTCTGTTCGGCAACTGCATTTTCTGTTTCCGAATTTCTACCTTCAAATCTATCCTCCAAATTTTCCAAGTCTTCAAAGACATCAAAATCAATAATAGAACAAGAATTCCCTTCACAACCTCTCTCCCCCTGAAGGGAAGACTGAGAAGATCTCCCTGAGTAATAAGGCTCGGATTCACGAAAAGCAACATCAAGAGAGACATGTATAGTGCCAGGAAGAGGATCATAACATCGATAACCCTTCTGGAAGTCAGCATAACCAACAAAGATACACTTACGGGCACGAAGATCAAGCTTGATGCGTTGAGGCTTGGGAATATGAACATAGGCTGTGCACCCAAACACCCGGGGCTCCAAATTAGGCATAGAAGGGATGGTCAAAAGTGTATGAAGCTTCTGATTTTTGTGAAACTCAATCACCCGTGAAGGAGTACGGTTGATAAGATATGCTGCTGATTGTACTGCTTCTCCCCAATAGGACCGAGGTACATTCATGCCAAACAAGGAAGCACGAACAACTTCCATCAACTGCCTGTTCTTCCGTTCTGCTAAACCATTATGTTGAGGAGTATAAGAATTGGAGGTTTGATGACGAATTCCATGTGACCGGCAAAACTCAATCATAGGGCCATTCACAAACTCTTCACCATTGTCAGATTGAAACACTCTAATGGATTTTTGATACTGAGTTGCCACCATTTTGTGAAATTCGGTAAACATCCCAAATACATCACTCTTATTCTTCAGTAATGATACATGTCATGCGAGTACAATCATCAATAAACGTTACATAATATCGAGCTCCAGAAAGAGAAGGAATTTTCGCAGGACCCCAGACATCAGAGTGAATTTTCATAAAAGGAACATGACTTTTATTAAGACTTGGAGAATATGAAACACGGTGGCTCTTGGCCAGTTCACAAATGCCACAATGGAAATCCAAATCACTGACAACAGAAAACAAATGAGGTTGCAGCTTCTTTAGATAACTAAAAGATAGATGACCTAAACGGCGATGCCATAACCATACAGCTTCCTTCGCATTCTCTACCCCATTGATCTGATTAGCTTGCCCCAAAAGATGCTTCTGGTTCTCTCCAGTCTCTGTCAGATGCAGGTAGTACAATTTCCCCCTTCTAACACCATAACCAAGTGTGAGCCCCCAAAAATTTTATGTAATTTTTTTAAGGTAATTTTACGCCAATAAGATTTTTCGCAAGGTAATTTAAGTGAAAGAATTGATTTTGGAAATTATTTTGGTATCGAGATCACGATTTGGGCCTTATAATTTAAGTTTGGGCCAATGTTCTTCCATTTGGGGCTGGAAGATTATCAGAGCTTATTGAGATAAAGATTGTCGAAGTTAATTTGAAAGAAGGACAGAGTGGATTTCTAGAACTCGAGTTTTGGACCTAGGACGGAGTCGAGAAATAACTAAGTTTTCGACGAAAAAGGAATCAAGTTACGAGCCCCAAACCCGAAAACAAACTAGGAGAAATTCGTAATTCGTCGCAAGGGCAAAACGGGTATTTCACGCACATGAGTATAAATAGAAAGTTAACAAGTAGAAAACCCTAAAATCCCATTCTCTTCCTCTCTCCCTCTCGGCCGCATCCTCCCTCTCTCTCCCTCCACGACCTCTCGCTCTCTCTCTTCCTTCTTCCCTCTGCCATCACCGGAAAGCACCATATCCGGCCACCATCTCACCACACCGCCTCAACCAATTGATGCAGCGCCCAAAACCGACCCCAACCCGAGGCTCGCCGTCGACATGCACCGCCTCCGGCCTCCACCCGCGACCACCAAAGCTGCGACGCTGCTGCCTCCCCTAGTCCTCTAACTTCCAGCTATCGATTCAAACCACCACTACCATGAATCGAAGCACCAAGTCCTAGAAAGCAGAAACCAAACCATGGCCTCAAACTCCAACGCCGGAAAACGCCGCACGAGATCGCCGGAAACCGTAGCTCTGCATGTCTTCATTTTTCGACCTCCCGTTTGAAACGAGCGAAGTCACCTCCAAGGATAGAGTCATGACCTCACGATCGACCAAAGCCCCCTAGTTTCGACCTCCAACTCCGGCAGACGCCACCGTACGCGCCGCCGCTGGCGTGTGAACCACTGAGAGCCGTCGTGATGACCACCAGCTTACTCCTCTTCGTCTGGTAAGCTGGATTTTTATCTCTTCTTCTTAGTTAAGACTTCTACTTTGATCTAGATTGGAGCCCCTAACTCGATTTCTTAATTTGAAATCTGTGAGGATCATGGAATCTACGTTTTGGAGATTTTGGAGGAGGGAGAAACTGTTGGTTCAGCCTAATTGGTATTGAAGAGTGGTAAGAACCTCGACCTCTGTTTGAATGAGATATTGGTTGAGGGTTGCTCATTGATGGTATATTGTCTGTTAGGGATTCGAAAGGTTGGTGGTGATGGAGCACGACTATGTTGAATCGAGTCACAGTTTGGAAAAGAAGAAATGGTAAGGGTCTGGGTTTTGAATCTGCTGTTGGTGAAACTATGGTGGTTGTAATATGTTGTTTGATCGATGAATGAGTGTGGTTAATGTGTGAAATTATTAGTACCAGATATGTGACTCGATTAAGTTTTGGTATTGTGATTCACGGTTAAAATTGTAAAGATGGGTAATAAGAGTAATTTAAGTGTGAGTTGATGGTAATTACTAAGTCACCAGGATTTTGGCCCTTGTAGTGTAAGGTGGGAAGTGAATGGCTAATTTAGAGAGCATTTTGAAGAAATTGGTAAATAAGAATGTACCACTCATGACAAGTAAATTAGTGTGGTGAATGAAATTATTGAGAATGGGTCAAAAGTTTGAATTAAGTATTTTATAGCTATCATATCCCGAAACGAGTTTGAGAAACAAATTGTTAGGGAATGGCAATTATTTATTTGCTTAAGGTTAACGAGTAAGTAAAAAGGGTGAAACTGATTGACCTGAATTACATAAAGACACGAAGTATGATCTCCATATCCCGGATAAGCTTACAACGTTAAGTGGATTATTTGGGAATGGTAATTGTTGTCTGTTTTCTTAAAGTAGAAATGCTAAACAAATCTTGGTCAAAGTGCTAAGTATAATCACCATATCCTAAATTATTCAAATGCTATATCATTTGGATTATTTGGGAATGGATAGTAGATTTTATGTTAAAGGATAATTCGATGGACCTAAAGAGAATTAAATGAATGCTTTGGTTGCTCGGTTAATTGGTTATAGTGACGTCAAGTTACTCATTGGTTTAATTTTATTATAAAGGACCCGAGCGTGTGCACTTGGATTTGGATAAAGGATCGAAAGTCGGGAATGAACCCAAATGTAGACGAGCACTCCAATTGCAGGTAGGGTGAGCTGTCCCTTCCTTGTTAGAGACTTTTCTATATGTGGAATGCTCTAGTATCATAATATGTTGCCTGCAAGTACGTTTTTAATTGTTCATTAGTCGATGCCTTGTGATACCTGTGTTTTCATCACTGATGCTTGTTGATTGCGAAAACCGAGGCTAGACTTGCATGTTGAGATACTGTACCCCTTGTATGTTTGTACTTGTGACCTGAAAGTGAATGGGACCTAGACGCGTAGATTCCTAGGGATCCCACGGTGTCGATAACTGTGAACCTCCGGAGGGGGCCGTGCTCCTATGTTTGTCGAGGAAGAGTGAGTACAGACAGTGAACTAGTCATAGGAGACTCAGGGCCAGGAAATGGACACTTTCGCTACTTGTAGTCGGAAGTACTACAGAGTAGTTGGCTGGTTCTCAAAGGATGACGAACCAGGTCGGTCACTGATTTGTTTTATTTTAGCCGGCAGGTAAGTATCTCGGAGCTCCAAATTGTGTGAAACATACTACATATGTTTTATAAAAGAGATAAATGTTTGTGGTTGCCTCTTTTAAAAGTATTTTCGATAAACGTGCACAATATTATGTAGTAAATATTTTCTATTATTATTATTATTATTATTATTATTTTCAAACCTAGCATGGTTGGGTCGACCCCTACTGGGCATGCGAGGACGAAAGCTCACCCCTACAACAGTGTGCAGGTTTCGAGCATGTGGTCGGGGAGCGTACAGAGGAGGCACATGGCCCGGCTTGGCGCATTCTTCTTTAATTTTATCAAAAGAAGGTTTTGGTCCTTTATCGGATTTTGAAGTAGCTTGTTTATTTACTTTTTATTTATTTCCTACTCGTTTACCAAAACTTCGAGAGGCCCGTAACCCTGGGGCGCGTCTCTCGCACTTGTAGTTACTTAGTGATTTGTTTTCCAAATTGGGCTCCAATTGTAAGCCCAAAACTCATAGCCCATTTCAATTTCCGCTTTTGAAAATATGTTGTTCGGTTGCTAGAATGATTTGTCCAATAAAGTGTTTTGTAAACCAACAATCTAAACCCAAAAGGCCTTGCGATTTCGGGTTGATGAGGTATCGGGATGTTATTCGTGACTTGTCGGTTTCTCATTGGCTCGGGGTCACGGCGCTGTGGGACCCCCCTCTCGGGTCACCACACCAAGGATCCGCCGAATCAGAATGTCCTGAAACACACAGAAAGACGGATAGAAGGTCACAATACATGCAAGAGCTAAAATAATTTGACCAACAGACAGGAGATTATAAGTTAGTGATGGAACAACTAAGACAGATTTAAGGGTTAATGTATCAGATAAAACAATAGAACCTTCTCCGGTGACCGGAGTTGGAGTACCATCAGCAGTAGAGACAACAGCTTGAGGGGAATGTCTAAGGTTTTTCACAAGATTAGGGTCATTGGTCATATGATCAGATGCACCTGTATCAATTATCCATGTATTATTCAAAGTAACCTTACCTTTCATACCTGATTGCGCTACATTAGTGAAGGCATTGTCTAGACACTCTTCCTCTGTAGTAGCAATGGAGGCCTTGCCCAGATTCTTTCGTGGTTTCTTGGTGAAGTCCCACCAATCAGGGTAACCAATCACTTCATAGCACCGCTCCTTGCTATGACCTAGTTCCCCACACACAATGCACTTTCTATTTGCATATGGATTTGGTTTACCTAGAGGACGACGTGAAGAACGACCTGAGAAGCCTGGAGGAGAACCTGGTTTGCGTTGGACAGCCATAACAGAAGATTCAGTAGGTATCGAATGCTCCATAGCCTGTTTCTCTGATTGCACCTTGCGAATGTAAGCATAGCTCTGCTCCAAAGAGAATTTAGGTTCCTTGCGCAGGATTTCTCCACGCACCTGATCATACTCTAGGTCAAGTCTACTCAAAAACATGTGAACACGCATCCTGGACTTCGCTGAGGTCTCTTGAACTACAGCTGCAACATTATCATTCTGAGAGGCCACCCTTTGATCAATCTCCTGGAACATCGCCACTAACTCATTATAGTAGGTAGGAATAGGCCGTCCATTTTGCTTTGCTTCAAAACACTTCTTGTTCAATTCAAAGATCCGGGTTTCATCAGAATCATCATAAAAAGTTTTCTCTACAGCTTCCCAAATATCTTTTGCAGTAGGGAGACGAATATACCGGTTCATAAGAGAGGACTCCATGGAGTCAATGAGCCAACTTTTCACCTTTTCATTGTCCGTGGCCCAATAGCTTCATACTCTGCAGAATTTATGGCGGGTTCAACCTTCACTTCGGTAGCACAGGATGACTTGTGAGGATGGCACCATTGCCTTCTCGGGATTTGACTATTCACCTTCAATTACAGGTCAGACCATTGAGGAATTCGGGAGTTTTGCAGGCCGGATTGGGTTTTCTAGGGTTTCAAGATGGATCTGAATTTTTTTTCGAAAAAAGGTAGGGTGATGGTGGTTTGGAATTCAATGGTGGTGGTACGCAGCGGTTTGTGGTTTTTTCGGGATTTAGGATTCAAAGAATGCAGTGCAAGTTCAAAGGATTGAACCTGCTCTGATACCAAGTAGAAAAGAATACTTCAATTCAGGGTTAATTCGATGATTCTATTCATCCCACAATGAGGGTATATATACAAGTACAAAGGAGTAGTCTAACTCTAATAGGAAACAATTTTTCCATAATTACAGGATATACTAATTAAATAAAATCCTAATTACATACATATTTACATCGATTCTACATGCTGAGATCCTCCATATCAGAGTTGAGTGCCATAAAGATGTTTTGGGCATCTCCTTCTATCTCCAGCCTTGTGAACCCAGCTTAGATACAAAAGTGTAACCCATTGACCAGAGCCAGGAACTCACAAATCTGAGGACTCAAAAAACCCACTTTGGGCACAGCTAACACGCCAATACACATGCCTCTATCATCCCTGCATACCGCCCCCGTCCCAAATACTCCATCCCCATCCTTCACAGTGCCATCGATGTTTAGTTTAATTGCACTTCCACGTAAACTGATGCTGACCACATAAAGCAGTAGAGCCATGAAAAGCACTATCAGACTCTCCCTTTTTATCTGCTTTGACTTTAGCCCAGACCTCTCACCAACAAGCTGCATAATCAAATATAACCAAATTTAACGGTGTATTTTTTTCTTTTTAAAATTATTCCTAATTTTAATATTTTTTTAGCAATTGGACCAAAATTTTATCTTTTTAAAAAAAAAAAAAAATTCTATTTTAGTTGTTCTAAAAAAAAAAATCATTTGTTTTTTAATGTTTATTTTTTTTTCTATATTGTTTGTACCACATGATTAATTATTTCTTCTAAAAAAAAACATGATTAATTATTTAAATATAATCATATTTTTAATTCTTATTAAATATATATGAATGCTTTAATGAGTATGTAGTGAAATTGGAAAATGAAAACAGATAAGGAAAATAATAAGAAATACAATATAATATTATTGAATTGAAAAATCTACATAAAATAAATATAATATTTTTTGGTATAATTATTGTCCTTAATAGTCATTTTATAGTAGATTATATATATCATTTAATAATTCATAATAGAGCGAGGTTAAGTGCTGAGGTCCCAATAGAAACTCTCTACAAATGACCAAAGTGATAAAGAGTTTTTAGAGTTCTCTGTTTTTTAAATGCTTTTAAAAATTTAATTGACTAAATTAATAGGGATATTTACACGTGTGCCAATTTGCACATTGTGGCTTTTAACCCCCCCTCTATCAGAGCACTAATCCCATCACAGCACCGACTTTTGATCGATACCCACAGAATTAAACCGGAAACTCTGAGCCACCGAATTGTGAGTATCAAAACCCCCCAATTCGAAACCCTAACCCTCCAACCCAATCGATTCCGGCTTCCCGCTTCAATTCGGCTCGGGCAATAAAGGTACGACTCTGCTTTTATATTATCTCAAATTACCCTTTGCATTCAGATAATAATCGGTGTATATTTAAGTTCAAGGTCGACTTGAGGACTAAGATGGCATTGTTGATGATGAAATTATATTTTTATGTATGCTGAAAACCCTAAAATTATATATATGAAACTAAGAATTATGATGATATGTTGTTGTTTGATCCCAAATTGGATTTTGATCATTTGAATCAACCTAAGCTACTGCTGCTGCTGCTTCTCATATCTGTTTGTGAATGTTGGATTGTTGGCATTAGGGAGTCTCACTGGTTTCAGCATTACCAACACAGCCCCACCCATTTGTGCCGATTGACCGTAACCGCCCAAACACAGATTCATCTCTTCAGTCCATTCTAGTACCACCACCCAGCGTTGGGAGTATAAGGAAAGAATCCAGAAAACATTCCCATGTCTGCAACCATGGGAAAAAAAAAAAAAAAAAAAAAACTTAATAATGAAACTAATGATCCTAACTTTTTTACTATGGCCATTTGTAATTATTGTTTACGGAGATGATAATTAATGACTAGCTGCCATTCAGGCATGTAGAGGGCAGGGAGAGGGTTCCAGGCTTCAGCCCAGGGACAGGGACAGGATCCCAAGTAGGAAAAAAGTGGCTAAACAAGTGTGGGACTTGCTACTTATCTAAGAAGGCCGAGGAAATGAGTTTGATGGCACAAAATTGTCAAGTGCTGTCTCTCACTACTGGTGTGCACTGCCTAATTTATGGACAGTGACTGGAAGTTGCATGATAGAATAGTTAACTTCACAGTCATTACAAGCCATAAAGGGAATTGTATTGTCAAGCTGGTTGAGGTGTGCTTGAACAATTGCGGAATTGACAAGGTTTTTACAATAATTGATATTGCATCTGCCAATGATGGGGCAGTTACATACTTGAAGAAAAGGATGATGGGCTTGAACCAATTGATGTTTGACTGGGAGTTTTGCATATGAGGTGTGCTTGTCTCATCCTTTCCCAATTGTTATGGATTTGAATGCTGCTATTGAAGGGATTCACAGTACATAGGATCCAATTCAGCTAGGTCAGCAAAATTTTGAGAGTTTTCTGTGCTAGAAAAGCTAAACAACAATGTCAATGGACCTATGAACGCCTTCACTAGGTGGAATGCAACTTACTTGATGTTGGGATGCTGCCTTGAAGTTTCCCAAGGTCTTTGATAGGATGGCTAATGAGGATTTATTTTACATTAATTATTTTTGAGACGTCTGGTAACAAAAGAGTCGGGCTTCCAAGACAAAAAGGTTGGGAAAATGCTACTGCTTAGATGCTTCCTTGGTACTTTTTATTTTGTGTGATGGCTGATGGCTTTTGCTATTTTCATTGTTTAATTTTATTGCCATCATGAACCCCCACCCCACCCAACCCCAAAAAAGAAAAGATCAAAGTTTGATTAACAAAATTTACTGAGTAAGAATATTTTGATTATTTATCGGTGTTGGTTATTAGTAATGATTAAGACCAAAGTTTCTGTTTAAAGTTTTGTGCAGAAATTACATTGGCTGCCACAATTATAATCATTGAAAAGTCAGGTCCAAACATAGTTGCTTTGTGTTTGTGGTTTATTAAAGTTATTTAGGTAAAATAATTTGAAACAGTAAATACTGTAAAGCTTTTGGGATTAAGATTCTTTGAAAGATAAATATCATGAAGAAACTTGTTCATTATCACTTTTTTTTTTATACTGAAGTAGCACTTTTCTGAAACCATCTTGAGCTTTTATTTAACTTTATAATTTTTTTTTTGGTAAGCATAACTTTATAATTCTTTTGGCAGAGACTTTGACTGTTAGTTCATGTATTCAAAGTATGATGGACAGATACATGATTTTGGACGCGTATCCCGTACCCATACCAGAAACCCAGTATGGATACGGTTTGGAAACGCATGTATCTGTCTAGATACGTTTTGTTTTGTAAATAGTAGGATATGTGGGGGTATATTGGACTTTCTCAGCCAAAAAAACCAAGAGTATAAACCTAAATCTAATCCCATTGTGAAGAAGTCCGTTCTCTCTCTCTCTCTCTCTCTCTCTCTCGGGCGAAGGAGGCGTCACTTGATCATCCCGAAAATCTGTGCAGCAACTTGGGATATACATCTGTTGGACATCTTCGGTTTATTCATAATCTCTCTCTTTTCAACAGTTGTTCAAGTTTGGGTAGGTTTTTATGGTTCAATCTTTGACTTGTTAATTTCTAGGTTGGGTATGCTATTCCTGATTGGGTATGTGATCTCTGGGAGATGTTTTAGGGTTACTTTCTGTGTGTCTTGTGTAAATTCACTGATACTCCTCTCACACACACAGATATATATCTGTGTGTGTGTGTGTGTGCATTCATATATATATATATATATATATATATATATATATATATATATATATATATATTTACTGAATGCATTGGGTTAGTTTCTTTCTTGGTGTCCTTTGCAATTCATATATGCTGTTGCTTCTGGTTGAGAAAATATTCTCACAAAATATTCCAATGTTGGCAGATCCAGACACAGAAAGGGAGTTCTCTGCTCACGAGTTGAGAAATACAATATGTATCATCCTACTAGAGGTGGAGTTCGTGGTGGTCGAGATCGTAAGTCCTCCCTCCCTTGCTTTATTTCTACGGTCATTACACATTTTCTTCTCTACTGGGTCTTTCTCTTTCTTTTGTGCTCAAGTATTTTAGTTATTCATACTTTTCCTTTTTTAATGATTATACAGTTTCTAAAATATGCATATGGAGAGATGTTTATTATGCATCAGTTTGTAGAGTCCAAGAGATATGATCTTCTTTTTAGGTTTGTGACATGTTTTTTAAGTCATTCATTACTTATACAGAACATAAATATGTGGACTACGTACAAACGAGGAACTAAAAGAATTGAGAAAGAGAGGGGTGATAATAGGATAATGAAGAATAAGAGGGAAATGTTATGATGTGAATATTCAGTATTCAAGTCTACTCATTTACATTAAAGGATTAAACTAAGCCTGGTATATAATAGGCAGTCAAATCCCAACAAGTGAATACGAGCAGCAAAGAAAGTCATGCTCTACATTAGGAGTAAACCTTAATAGAGATTTAGTTAAGGAATCACAAATGTAATGCCCCAAGTAGTATGAAGATCCGAAATCCTAAATGAACATGAATGAACCATACTAGAGTTTCTATAATGATACTCTGTTGCATTTTTATGTGCATACTCATTGACATGATGAATAAACATGGATCTCTTGCAATTTAGGTGTGTACTGTTTGGAGGCTGTGCGACTTTTTTATGTTTTAACTGATTTGCTGCTTCTTATGGCTCTACAGAGTTTAGTTGGGACGATGTTAAGGTCGACAAGCATCGTGAGAATTATCTTGGTCACAGTATCAAGGCCCCTGTTGGTAGATGGCAAAAAGGTGGGATCTTGATGTTATTTGAATTGTTATAGTGCTGTTCTTTCATTTTAACCATTCCACATGACGTATTTAATTTAATTTTTTGTTGGAAGGATAAACTGTCAAGTTTTTTGGGAAATCAATCGATGCCCCTCTTCATTTATTTATTTGTTTTTGTTGGAAAAGATCTTTGATATACATTTTGAATTTTGTGACTAATTTTGTCAATAAAGTTATTGCCTTCCAATGTCAAGATGTCTTGTCGAATGTATCACTAATTCATTTTTGCCTTTTCATGTCGTTGTGAAATGTCGCATCTGACCTTCCAGGAGATTAGTTGGCCTCCTTATGGGTTCCAACTCTCAAGGTGTCCAAGAGTCTAAAACATTCATTGTAGACCCTATATTCTTCACCCCTTTCAATATACTAACCCCAAATCAGAGAAAGTTTAGTAATTTGACAGACTATATTCATCTCGTTATTTCATAATGGTTGGATGCCAAAAAGGATTTATTTGTTTGTAGGCTCTATATTCTTCATCCTTCAAAATCCTAGCCAAATGTGAAAAAGTTCAGTCATTTCAAATTATTGTACATTCTATGTTTTTGGAAAGACCATTTTCAGCTCTTTATTTCAAACAAGTTAGATTCCAGAGAGGCCTTTTTTTTAAAAAAAAAAAAAAATTTATTTATTTATTTATTTTTTTTTCTGGGTGATCAAACTTCTTTGTATTTTTTGCTTAAAGATCGAAAGGGAGTGTTGACCATTGTTCATTATACTGCTTCAATAGGTAAGGATCTTCACTGGTATAACAAAGACAAAAAAACATGGAGTGCTGAAATGGATGCTGCAAAAGATGAGATTAAAAGAATCAAGGAGGAAGAGGATCAGGCTATGAGGGAGGCTCTTGGCTTAGCTCCTAAGCGTGCAAACCGAGCTCAAGGTAATCGGCTTGATAAGCATGAGTTCTCAGAACTTGTGAAGCGAGGTTCTACGGCAGAGGACTTGGGTGAAGGGCATGCTGAAGCAGCACACGTACATGGCCTTGGTTTTTCAAGGTTGGTAACTAAAAATAAAAAGAAGTAATGTTGACTTGTATTCGTAGCTTTACAGCATTGCAGAACCACATCTGTCTTAATTTCTTCAGAAAATTAAGCCATAATGAAAATCGACTGTCAATAATTAGAATATTAGATGATAGACAGTGAAAATAGATGAAACAGAAAGAGAATATATACATCAAATCATGAGGTTGGATAGGCATATATAATCTCTATTACCATTATGTAAACTTAGTTTGCTAGAAATGCTGAATGGAAAAGTTGACATGGGTTGAAGTTTGGACTTGGGAGGAAGAAATAGGAATAGGATGCAGGATCAAGCATAAAATATGAATCAATCTCAGACTTAAGTGGCAAGAATTGATCTTAATTTACTTTATGTTTTATGTGTACTAGCTCAAAAGCTTTGCTTTATCAAATAAGATCATCTATACTATGAAAAACTGGAAAAGGTCAAGTATGCCCCTTTTAATAAAAACTATGGGGGGAATAAATAATGTCAACGTTTGAAGTGACATGTGCCACTCTGTCGTGCAACTGAAGTGTTCCAACTCTATATTTGATATACCCTGCTGCCTGCTTTGTTGCATTCTCTGGGGTGTAATATTTTTTGCCGTCATGTTTGTATTCCCTTCAGTGTTCATTGAGCGATCTGTTTTGATACATTTTTGCATCCTTCATTTTTCACCATGTTATTTTTGTATCTTACTGTAGAGCACCTGTCCCTTGGGATGATTCAACTTCTCTTCAACCTACAGTCAAGGGGGGTGCACCTGAAATGGGGGATATTCCTGTGCCTAAGCTTCCACCAAAAGAAAAAGTTGAAGAGGAGTCCGAGGATGAAAGCAGTCGAAGGAAAAGGAGGCGTGAAGAGAGGAAGCATGAGAAACATGAGAGGCGTGAGAAACGCGATAAGCATGAAAAACGGCATTCCTCAGATGAGAGAAAACATAGGAAAGACAAGGAGAAGAGGAGACATGCTTAGGACTTTGAATAATAAATGTTTGAGCATCGGAAGGCTGTGTGATCCATCACAACCTTTAATTGGATATGATTCTTTGTCGGTGACCAACTTCGTTTTAACTTGTGTTCTGCATCTGTATTGTATACGAGAGTATGCACAAGTAAAGTCCACTTGATGAAAAGTACAATAGTCAGTAACTCAATAACAATATCACGTCATCTGCAAGGAATAATGATTTGCGCGATCCAGTCCCCTGCAGTACGAGGCTTCAGGCCTTAGAATTATATAAATAATCGAAGGGTGTTAAATGAGTTGTAGACCATCAAAGTTATTGGATTTGAGCGATCGCTGTTCTTGGTAGCCATATGGCTAGGAAGATTGCTTTATTTTGCAATGTCCATTATGTAGTATCGATTAGCATAACCAACTGAGGTCGGTATGATATTTTGTTTTGGTTTTTGTTTTCGTTTTATGTTTTTCTTTTTTATAATAGTTATATTTAATAGAAAAACAGTATTTATTCAGAGAGTTAGGAAGTACAATGGATGGAGACAAAGCTTTGAAATTGAACTTTGGACCTTATGGATAATCTCTCTTTTTACAAGCATTGCAATAATTAAAAAATACAGTGTAAACTGTCATTGTAGAAAGGAAAAAAGTAAAAAGAATAAAAGAGCGAGAATTGCCCTTGGACATGGACTATATTTACATAATTTAAGGGATCTACTGGACAAGAAAACGCCTTACAAAGTTTTGTATTATGGTTCAGCAGCGGATTCAGTCGTTTCTGTCTTCGTCCCTTCAAGCAAAGGAGTTATGCTTGACCTTTCAGTTGTGGATATCTGATTCTCACTTTCTTCATTAAATCTATCCACACTAGGCAGAAAAATTCCTGTGATGGTATACAAACAATGATTACACAAACTATTTCAGCCAGTTTGGTCACTTTAGTGGTAATGATGAGAGTGTCGATTCAATAATAAGCAACTTAATCAAATGTCAAATGAGTGTTCTCGAGCCTATAGTTGGTGAGATACAGATTTCGAGAGGGTAAAATCTTGGATGATTCCATCAACATGATGGGAGTTGCCAAAGGCAACAGAAAGAAAGCAAATAATTTGTTTTGGCTCTTTTCTAGTGACCCGGATATGGGCACGTATCGATATCAAGTGTCTTACTGAATACTAAAATCATGTCTCTACAATTACTGAAACGTCATTGCCATTCGTAACATGCTATTGTCTCATGAATGACTCCCCTAGAATGTAACAAAATACTAACAAAAACTTACCTATAAACCATATACCAGCTGCTGGAATGAATATAGATGTTAGAATAAGAGCAGTCACCCTCCAATTGTTAATGCAATCCTACATCAGAAACAAAATAAATCAAAACATACTCAGCCATACAGTGAAACTCACGGTACAGATTAGTGGTTGGTCCATGGTGTATAAGGCAGGTGAGTTTGAGCACTGCTTATAATCAGAGAATATTTTTCTCAAACCAAGATATAAAAATAAAAGTAGTTCACTCATTTATTACAGTTATGATCTGCCATCAAATGCAAAGACAGACTTAGATAATATATCCACATTAACGGCCACAATTCTACTCAAATATGTGAGCAGGAATTCAATAGAATTCAGTTTCATCATAAGGAATGGTAGTTTTGATTTTCACCATACAAATGCGTTTCAGTATTTCACTTTAAATCACTGCTTAACTACAACCAAAAATGAAAATCAAAGAATTACCATGTATACTTCGCAATCAGGTGAAAAGATAAACCTTGAATCTCTTAGTTCAGTTATTACTTCTCGCCAAGTTTTGAATACAGTACAGAATAGTCATATTAATGTGTTATATGCATGATAATGAAAATAGGGAGAGTAACCTCGAGAACTCCGACAAGAGGTGAGGAAGGCACATCCCCAAAAAGATGAATAGAAACAGTAGACATGGCCATAGCTAGTGGTCTCATACTAGGTTTAACACAGTGCAGACAAATGTAATTTACAGGACCCTGCGAAGGGAAACATGGAAAGTCAGAGTAAGTATACCATAGTTCAGGCCATAAATGCATTATCGAGCCAATAACAGAGTAATAATCATAATGGTAACTACCATATAAGGTATTCCCGATTAAACCACTAATTTGACCCCAAAAAATATTAACAAATTAAACCATCAAGTGGAAATGAAAGTATGCACTAGCAGCGCAGGCAAATTCAACCAATTAATCAAAAAATACAAGACAATTTATTTTGACAGCTACATACCTGAGTTGCAAAGACAAGTAGTTCGCCAACTGCAAATAGAGCTAGGAAAGCATACATGTTTGAGAAGCAAAAGGCACTGAAGCAAAATATTGCCCCAAAAAACGTAGCTGCTGAAAGAAGCTGCGACAACATCCAATATACATTTTGAGATGTGCAAGATACAAGAAAACAATATGGGATATAAAACATCAGCAAAAATTGCACAAAAAATGGTAGGCATCAACAATCATGTATGCCACAAAGTACAACTATATGCTGGCACATCGCCGCCCATCTTATGGTATCCTAGTCTCAGACTAGTGTATGGCTGAAGAATACTATGGCTTCGTGAAGTTTATCATATCCCATAACTTCCTATTCTGGAAAAAGAAAAAGAAAACCAAAAAGACTATGGAAAAGAAAGATATGTATATCCTATAACTTGTTATCTCATAAAGTGGTAAAACAAAACATATGTGTGTTTTTCGAATGCTTAAAGCAGTGAATGCATTTCAAAGAAACCATTATCATCTTCCGCAAAATATCACCAAAGTTTCTAAACCAGCAAATGGCAGAAGAGCATCATTACTAAATCACAACAATATTATCTTTGTATTCCTCTTTTTGCTAAAGAAGATTATGGTATACCATCCGTGCTTGTCAAAGTCGTGATATTCATTTTTGTTTAGACTATTCCTCTGAAAATTTTTTTTCATGCCTCTTTCCTTAAAACACTGACTTCCTCTAATATGCATCTTTTCTCTTGCATGAGTGTGCATGGATGCATATTATTGTATGAATAGAAAACCTAAAAACTGATAAACAATTTTTTTGGTTCAGTACTATTCAGAAAAATATAGTTGATCAGATTGGAGAAACAATTAAAACACCCGGATTCACCCCTTACATGTGGGGGACTGCCACTAGAGGGATTACTGTTGAATATAACTTATGCTAAGAAGTTTGAATTACAAGGTTCCACTTCACGATTACCTACTTTGACACAATGTTAAGAGGTTTTTAAATTTTTTTATTTTTTATTTTAATTTTCTACCACCACTCCTTCAGCATTTCGTTAGTGAGAAGGTGATTGAATTTAACAAAAACAAAAGTCGTGAACAAAACCCCAAGACCAACTAGAAATTTCAAAAGCCAATGGACTAGCTCAGTTTTACATGCACAGCAGTGAAGAGAAAAGAAAAGAAAATAATGCATGCAGTAATTGGTAAACAACAGCATCAAGAATATTAAATCCGTCCTTATAAACACACATGAATACCTACCTTGAAAGCATTAGGGATACTGCTGGTCATGAAATCCAAAAGAAAGCCTCCTGCTACGGTACCCAATATTCCACACACAATTGTAAGACCTCCAAATATCAAATCTGCATCAGTCTGCCAAAAAGCATGAATTTAAAGCAGCATTACCGAGTCATCGTGGTTCTATTTTCCAATCACTTAACATCCGTCACGACTATATGAAGAATTAAGGAAGAAAAGAAAAATCCTTATATTGAACAATACAAATCTCAATAGCAAATCCAATGCAATTTCTTACCATATGATATATATTATAACCAGCCTTAGGCCCCCAATATGAGTATGCACCAATTACAAAGTTGTACGCTATGTAACCTAAGAATGAAAATTCAGAGTATTAAGCAAATTGGTATATATATGAAGAAAAAAGAAAAAGAAATCATAAGAACTCAAATTAATAATCATTGAGTGAATTCTCCAGAATACATAGCTATAAAAGAAATTCTATGAGAAAATCACAATGAACTAATATATCAGATACAAAAGTTGAAATGTAAAGCAACTGGAAAAGAGGAAAGAAAAAGTACCTAGAACATTAACAACATAAACCTTCTCAATCAAAAGCACCTTCATATCTTTTGTAAACCTTGAAATTTGATCCTTTATTTTTGTTGCAAAGTTCACCCTGCCATAACATAAGATCCAAGGTGTCAAAATTCAAAATACATGTTCATGTTTGTGATACAGTGCTAGCACTTCTAAATATGATGGTGTAGAATAATCACGGAAGAAATTATATAAAACCACCAGTTTGGCCAGATGGTCGCATGCACCCCTAACAGTCACATGCATCTCAGATTCATTGGACTGATGTTTTATGGACACATGCATCTATAATTATTTGGTTGATTGCACTTTACATTGGGAAGGGTCTATATGATATTGAACGTACATATCATTTTACTCAAGCAACTCAGTTTCATTTCTTACAAAAAAAATAAAAATAAAGCCTCAGCTCTCCCCAAGATTTGAAATATCTGCCTACTTATCCATTTTTCCCTAGATATTCCCCATCTTCCCAACAAAGACTCTTTCATTACTGATGTTCAGTCGACATATACTTAAATTTGAGTCCCGATATATCTATCATGGCTGATATTTTGAACCTTGGCTTTCTCTTGAGGATATCTTATGACGAAACAAGAGACGCCAAAAAAAAAAAAACCGAGCAAGTTAGACATTCAATAAAACTAACTTAAATTAATTAACTTGTAAGTTTATTCTCACCTGAATCCAAAAACATTTATCACCCCACAACTCAGGGTAGGCTGTTTGATGACTTTACTAGACTACAGATAGAATCCAATCCTTCAGTTCTATAAAGTCTCCAGTGCTTCTTTGTTTGTACAAAGATGCAAAAGAAGAGCTATTCAATTGACAAGTTCTCAGAAACTACATTTGGCTACTTTACATGGAAATATTCTGTGTTGACAACTATGATAATCAACTGTAGAAGCCATACATCGGTAAGCCATACAGTTCCTACTAAGTGAGCAAACGACTATACATACACATATATACACATGTACAAACAAAAGTATATGCCTTAGGATAAGTGACCTCACTCATTCTGTTCATGTATGGTAGAATATTTGACATCTCCCTCCACTGGAAACAAACCATCTTTACCATTCGAAACGCCTGAATCTGTGCATTGAATGTTGAAACAAGATTAGCAATGTCCAAGGAAACAAATATATATCATAAAAAAATTATTACTCAAAAAGGTCTAAAGACTAACATATGATGAGTTCCAAAAAAAAAAAAAAATTGAACACATAAAATAAACATTAAAATGGTTTCCGAAACAGAAAGGTACAGACAGTCTGCAAATATTGCGTATGCTGCAAATATCACCTTGAACTTCTGAGACACCCGTCTCCACCCCTGTCAGCACTTCTTTCGATTCAGCAGGCATAAAACCTGTAATCACAAATTGCTTTAGCAATGACAGTCAAAAAGTTACTGGATCAGACTGATTCAATGAATAAAAGTACACCTTTAAGCTGCAAAGGCTTCATGACAAACCCTAGAATAGCAAACGGAAGCATCAAAATTGCCTCCCCCCAGAATGCAAAACGCCAATTGGTATAACTTCCCACCTATATAGAAAACGACAGATAATGTAAGCTTATCAGGGCTAGGAAACAGTATGAATATGGGAATCAGTGTAGAACATCAAAGAGAAAGAAAATTCAATTGTAGTTGAAACATTTAGGTTTTTGGGATCTAGGCATTTTTCAGCTGACCAAGGGACTACTTATTCCTAAGGGGACTCTTAATCCTTATACATAAATTATACAGCAATTGGGTATAACACTTACCAACCCACCATATACATAACCAAGTGCATATCCAGATGGTATGCACATGTAGAATATTGCAAGCCACACAGTTTTCTGAGATAAAAGACATAGCATAAGTCAGTTGAAAGGCAATGAGGTGGCTATAGTAACAAAAATATTTGAATGATGGGTTAAGGGAAAGTAAAGAAAAGTAGACCAACGACTAAGAAAATATACTAAAAGTTTAACAAAGCCATTACTCCTATCAAATGAACCAAAGATGACTCCATCAATTAGCACTTCAACTTGATTAGAAGCTGATCACCTGATCCTAATATGCTCTACAATACACTTGTATGGCATCAAGAGTCATAGCTACCATACTTATTAAGAAAAACTAAGATACACCCAAAATTAAGAAAAATTAACATACACTTAAAAAGTGAGGCACCCACCTATTGATCAAGGAATGAAAGTTTGGGATTACATTTAGACTCCATATTACAGTTAGATATTAAAAACCTACCTGGAGCATTTTTAACACAATGAGAAGCCATTTTCTTAAAAATACTGCTAGGTGAACCATTTTTTTAGGTACCAAACCAACTTATGTGGCAGCTGATGTCGCATAGCCACATCACTTAAGGTTTCTGAGTTGTCTGATTGTTAATGTGCCTATGCCATATCAGCTGGTTTCTAGTGATAGATAAGAAGATGTTTTCACCTAGCATTACTCTTTTCCTTTAAAGGGGCGATCCTCACAAAATTGTACTTCATTACTAGTTAAATTACATGTTTACTATTTTGCTCTGGCAGGTTTTTGGGTTTTATAGATGGAGTGCAATTGAAGAATCAATTATTATTAGGGGCTGGGACTGGAAGAGCTTTGAACTGACTGCATTTTACTGATTTCTTTCAGGAAAATTCCATCTACAAGATTTGAAGAACTTTCTGTAGGAGATGACTTAAAAGGAACTTCCTATGTCTGAGCAAATACAGTGAACAAATTTCTAAAAGTTGCAGTGTTGCTTTAAAACAGTATAGTCTGAACTATGAAAGCAAATGAGGCATCTAGTTATCTTCTCAAAACATTTTCCTGGCTTGCATGAGAAATGATAATGAACCTGCTAAATCATTATGGTTCAGGAACTGAACAACAAAAACAATCACTGGTAAATATCTATCCAACTGGAAATGGAGCTTGCAGCTCTGTTCCGAGGCTATGAGCTCTGGCCAAGTGTTTGCTTAGCCCATCATTCATCCAAGCTCAATCATATGTAGTAACATTCTAATAATTTAAGCTGCAATATTACGACATAGAATTTTATTGTGTTCCTCTTCATATCCTGACTTTTGTTCCTTCCTCTTCTTCAATTAAGTTTAAAATTTCACAGTAATAATACCAACTCAAAGAATTGACTCCAACCATCCTTGATCTAAAATATAAATGCTCATTGGCTGGCATAGTGAATGAAAGCACTTTATTATGGAGGAGTAATGAGATTCCCTGAAGCAAAATACATCACCAAGGGATGCCTTTCCTTTTCCAGAACTAACAATTTTATATGAGCCATCTTAGATTTTAAATCAACCATTCCTATTCAGAAATCCTTTGCCTTACTATTCTTAAGAATCATGCACAAACCTTCAAAAACCTATAAAACCAAGCATTTTAGAGTTTATCTACGTCATTCTAAAATGAAAATATAAGAATTTTAGCACATCAGAGAATGTCGAAGCATTACAGAGAACTAGTAACGATCAGGGAGGGAGTGAACAGAATCCACAAGTGTTGAGATATTTCAAATAAAGTGCAAAATATTGTTACCTAGAACTATACTAGCTCTTAGCCTCATTGTTCCACTGACGTGTATTGCCCAAGGCCCCAAACAATAGAATAATAATGATTTTAATAACTTAAATTAATTGGTGGAAGCGTGATTACCTAAGATCAAACAAATCTAAAGGATAGGTATAATATGAAATGAAAAAAATAGTACCTGAGCAGCTGGGGCATTATCATCAATGAACGGAGCTGCTAGACTAATAAATGAAGCCTCACCAACACCAACTAGCCTTTTGAGAAAGAATATGCATTAAAACAAGCATGATTGACCGACATACTTACAAACATTACCTCCCACAACTAGATTATTCAAAATCAAAAGAGCAAGACATTTCCAGGTGGTGTTGATCAAGAAAACAAGGATAAAGTCACTTACATGCGGCAGATGGTAATGGACCAGAAGTTGAATGAAAGACCACAACCAACTACAGCAAAAGTCCAAACTGACAATCCAACTCCAATGAGCCTAAAAGGATTCACACTGCAAAATTTGATAATACATAAATAAAATAAGAAATCACAGAAAAAATTATTTTATTTTATCAAGAGAAAGTGAAAATTTTATTAAGAAAATAGAATCCACTTTCAAAGAATAATCAGCAATAAAAATTATTCTATGCCCATATCTTTCTTTGAATTGATAAGAGACAAAAAAAATTGGAACAAACAGGAACCTCTACAGCTCAGTGGACAAGAATCTGCTGATAGCATTTCCTCAAAAAGCCAGCAAAGGGAAAAAAAAATATGAAGCCCATAAACTGTCCAGAAGGGGACTGTCCCACAGGGATCCTGCTAATCCCCCTCAAATTCTCAAAAACTATTTTGGTTCTCTCCATCCAAATGACCCAAACATGGGCATTGCAGCACATCTCTCTAGAACAGACCCATTCTTTCCCTCCAAAACAACTGTAGCTTTAAAACTATAAAGTAAAAATCAGCTGGAATGTCCCAGCTCACTTTGGATTACCTAATCATCCTTCTCCAAAAAGCTAAAGCAACCAGACCGTACAGGGGAGATATTACAATAAAAATAACACAAACTTCCAATATAACATCCCTTCACCAATGCACTGCAACTTTCCAACTTAATAGTAAAGCTGATATGCCTAACCTTTACAGCAACTGACACTCAAAAAAGAGAGAAAGAACTAAGTTGATCACTTGATCCTAAATCTAATTCATGGCACAATAACCCAAAGAACAAACACTAGCCTGCAACTCTAAAGCTTTTAGCTTAGTTGCCTCTTTTTATAACCTAAACCGTGTACTTACATATTACATAACTCATCACCCCCTGTTGGAAGCACCCAACTTCCATGGGTTTCCTTGAAAAGAAAAGAGCAAAAAAAAAAGAAAAAAAACCCATTGGCATGGCAGGCTAATGACCTGCAAGAGAACACATATAGAAAATTTTTTTTCACCAATTTTCTTGTCGGGTAACTTTGGTAAAAAATTATTTTATGCAGATCCTTTGGAAGAGAGTTCCACTGGCCTTTTTGGTGTATCTGGTTAGAGAGAAGCTGAAAAGCTTCCATTTGGAAGCCATGTGCTACAGGATAAATCATTATGGGCTTTATTTCACTGGAATATAAAGGGATTTCTATTATTGTCCTCCTAGTTTTGTTTTTACACACTTTATCTTCTATCTTGGTGTGCACCTATTGTTCACTTGCAAAAAATATATAAATAAACAAATAAATAATACATTTTTGCATTGAGATGTCATCTTCAAAATTATGCACCACCATATAGGCTAATGCATTAGATGATTAAGTACCTCTTTGCTAATGAAGCAAAAATCGGAGAAGCCACCAGAAGTCCAACCATAAAAGCAGATGATAGGCATCCATCTTCAAAATTGCTCAAGTCAAAATCCCCCCTACATACAATAGGAAAGTAAGGAATCCATTTATCATACCTATGAAGTACACAACAACAAAAAAAAAAGGCCTAAAAAGAACAAAAACTAATAACTAAAAGAACAGATATTAATAATCTGTATATAATATCTTATTCCCAAGGAAATGTTGGGAAGTTTAAGCCAAGATTATAGAGAAGTAAGAGATTCATCTCTGAGACGTTGCAAGCTTCATGTAAACCCTCAAGACAAACCATACAGCGGTGCAAATATGAATAAAACATTCCCACATAGCCATCTCACCCTCCAAGTACCAAACAAGGGTCCAGTTAGTGGATACTTTACAGACGCCAGATCAGTGTGCATGAGCATTAATCATAGAACAATTCTACCACTTAGGATGCTGATGAACTCTTTATATCAATAACAACATACCAACATGGACACAATATCTATTTCTTATGAAACCACATGACGTTCCTATGCCGCGATGCCTCAGCGTAATTGTATTAGCAAACATGATTTCAGCAAATGGAATCAAATTACACATGGACACACTCAAATTGAAAAGCCAGAGAAGGAAGGAAGCATGGAAATAATTCTTACTGTATGCCGGCGCCAGACGTGCACGTACCGCCCTCTGTACAAGTTCCAAGACTCCCATTCACACCATTGCTTGCAATTGCTCCTCGGTCCACATAATTTATCAAGTTAATCACACAAAATACAACAAGTAACCTGCAATGACAATATAAGATCATTCAATACAAGCCTTTGAAGTCGATCATTCAAATGAAACTCAACTCAACCAAGCTCAGAGTTAAAACAAATTAATCATAACTAACTCCATAGCCTTCACTTACATGATACATCTACTAATTTAGCATCTTCTAATCAAAAGAACAACCAAAAAAAAAAGTTTGCTAATTTGGTTTGTGATAAAAGTAGAGGAAAACAGAAAGCTCAACTCTAACACTAGGAATTCAAACTAAGAAAGGCAAATTACTCTACTCTTCTCCAGTCGCGGTACAAATTGTGGGTCTTTTTCCATACCCAAGCAACAACAAGATAAAAAAAAGTCAAAAACTTTGTCCGGAATCAAAGACGCGGCAGACCCAAAAACGAAGTCGGAATCTTACTTCTTGGGCGAAAACCATGAAGGCTGAAGAGGTGCGATTGAAGAATCGATCATGACTGTCTCTGCCCAAAGAGAAAGGCTTGGCTTCTTCGCTGGTCTTTATTGGTAGTTAGCTCCTGAAAGTCTTTGCTTCCTCTTGTTATTAGTGTTACTTTAAAGTTCAAACAAAAAAACAACATTAAGAAATTGTCAAAAATTATTTTTACCCAATTTGGAATGGTAGGTGTCTTTAGGAGTTATTTTTCTATTTTGATTGGATTTTTTTTCACTAACGGTGTTTGAACATCGAGAATTTTTAAGATGATATATGGACTTTCAAAATTATAAATGAGTAACACAATTTTTCTTGTTAACGTCATAATAACTACGTCACAATTTTCAAATCAGAACATAGAAAATTAGCAAAAGCACATACCGCGACTTTTACTCCCCCCTCTCTCTCTCGCTCTGCTAGGGTTAGGGTTTGAGTTTTTTCAAAGTTGTGCGGCGTACCAGTTCATGGCTGCTGCCATTGCTTCCATGACTGCCAGGCTAGCGACCAAGTTGTCGCTCAGGGAGGGTGAAGAACCTGTGGATTTGGGGAACCTTAGGGTTCCAGGGAAGGAGTTCCTTGCTCGTCACTTTTACTTGGTGGGGAAACTTAATACCTGTAGGGCGGTGGTTTTTGACTCTTTCCGGAGTGCGGTGAGATCTATGTGGAGACTGACGGGGACTGTGGAGATCCAGCCACGGGGTGATCGTTTTCTGTTTACGTTCACCCATGAACGTGATGTTGCTCGGGTGAAGAAGGGAGGTCCGTGGGGCTTCCAACGTGCCATGCTCTTGTTGAATGATTATGATGGCTTCTCAGAGATCCCTACGGTGAAGCTTGATTTTGTTTGGATCTGGGTTGAGCTTCAAGGTATTCCACCGGGTATCTTGACGGAACCCACAGTCCGGCTGGTGGGAGGAACGATTGGAGAGGTGTTGGAGGTGGACCGTGTGGCACTGCGTCATGGAGAAGCTCGGGTTCGACTCACTTTGCCCATCATCGATCCGGTACGCCTGGATCGCAGGGTTAGGGTTTCCCCTGTTGACGTTCTCACTTTGCGGTTCAAGTATGAGAGGCTCCTGGGGCGGTGCAGGCTGTGCGCACTGCTGAATCATGGAGGGCAGAGATGCCCTAGGGAGGATGAGATGGAGGCTGATTCTGTGGTGGAGGAGGGCTTGCTGCAGGCACCGGGTCCGGCTCTCCCCGCCCTCGTGTTTAGGGCTAACTCCCAGCCTTCTCCTTCCCTGCTTTCGACTTTCAAGGTGCCTAGCATGCTGAAGAAGAAACAGGTGCAGATTCGGCCTCTTCAGGAGCTGGTGCCTTCGCAAGGTTCTGATGGGATCTCTGCTGTGGTTCCAGTGGTTGGTGTCCGTCGTCCTAGAGAGGAGGAGGACTCTGAGGAGGGTAAACGGGCCAAACATGGTCTAGCTCTTGTTCCGGCTACTCTGCAGCCAGAAAACTTAGGGCTGGCTTTTTCCTCTGATGGTTTAGTGGAGGTGAAGGTGTCATCTCCTCCCAAGGTCTACAAGAAGAGGGGCAGGCCTCGGGGACATAGAAACAAGGTCAAGGTGGCGGCGTCTATCTGTGGAGGCTCGGAGTCCATGGCTCCTGATAGTGTGCATGGTGGACATGAGGGGGCAGTGGCTTTGCTTGCTTCCCAGTCCGAGTAGGAGATGTTCCTCTCCGTCTTTTAGCGTGTGATGGGGCCTGTTTGGTCTTAGCGACGTACACCACAAGGGTCTTAGGCGTCAAAGGGATCAAAGAGGGGTCATACGCTAGAAGATGGAGGGCTTTGTTTTTTTTTAGTTTATTGCTTTTGCTGGTAGTTTTCGTTTTGGATTTTAGTTTTTTCGGATTTTCTTTGAGTTTTCAGTTTCTCTGATGAGCATGCATTGTAATATGAGGGGTGGTTTGTACCCTTCATGCTTGACCGAGTGAGGTCATCATGATTTTATATCAATGGATCAGTCTTCCGTTGCCCTCAAAAAAAAAAAAAAAACTACGTTAGTGATCAATCCTCTCTGTGCTTTTTCTCTCAGCTGGTTTGAGAGTCGTCAGCGCCTCCACCCTCTGTGGTGTGTCTCCACCCTTCTTTGTGGTGAGTTTTCCCTAAGCTTTGTCTTAGATCTGAGGCTCTATGTCTCATTTTCTTTATCTTTTTCTTTGCTCCAGCCCAATTTCTCTCCAAATGCCCAGATCTATTCTCACTTCTCTCATCCTCATACAGCTCCCCTTCTCATCCTCTACCCCGTCTTTTTCTTTTTCCACAATTCTACCACCACACTTGTGCTCGACCTGGGTTTATACACCTAACTCTACACCTGGAAATAGCTGCCGAACTGGCACTCCACCGATGTGTGTGGACGTCGCCGGACCAGTGGCGTTGTGTTGCTAGGTGGTCTCCACCACCACGACTGCCGTTTTTATGTCTTTGGGTACCTTTATCCTCTTTGTGCAGACTGTTTGGGTACGGAGAATAATGGTGGACAAATCTTTAGCATCCGGAACTGAAGCTTTGGTCAATGTTACTCTCTCTGCAGCTTGGTGGGCAGCAGCCATGGAGGCGGCTGGTCTATTGGAGGCAGTCCTTTGTGGCTTTAGATCTAGGGTTGTTTTGATTGTTGTTGGGTTTTTGGGCCTCGGTTTATTATTTTCTGTATGATGTAGGTTAATTAAACTTTTGTCTGTTGGGCTTCTAGGCCTAGGACTCTTGCTTCCTTATGCACATCTACATTTGTAGTAAGTTTTCAGGTAATGAATGAACTATTTGACCAAAAAAAAAAACTACGTTAGTGATCCGTTAAACTGAAACACGTGATAGGCATGTGATTTGATTTTTAAGGATAAAATTGTTTTCTTATATCAATTTATTAAAAAAAATTTAATTATAAAACAATAGAAAAATTCTTCAACTTTTTTATATTCGGGTAAAAATCCATGAAATTTTGTTTCAAAAAAAAAAATCCATGAAATTTCATACTCATCTAGAGTTGAAATCAAATTCGCAACAGAGAGAGTTGCTCGAAGATCTTCCCAATGTGACCCGATCTTCCCAAATTCACAATAGACTCACTAAAACCCTCATTGTCTCTCTGGCTTCACAATTGCAATCTACACCTACCCTTTATGGATTTTTCTCCTAACCAAATTTATATTGTGACTTATTTTCACGGGTTTTTGTCTATTTACCCCATATCTAGAGATTTTTTTGCCACTTACCCCATTAAGTTTTTTTAATTCCCTCTTACCCAAAACACTCTAAGGAGGTCTTCCCTAATACCCCATTAAGATTTTTTTTTTTTTAATACCATTTTACCCTCACCCCTTTGTTACTTAGAGAGAGAGAAAATGGAAGAGAGAGAAACCATAGGAGGCTTCGCCGGAGCCGGTCACCGGTCGCCGGATTCCGGCCAACTTTGCAAGATTCCGGTCACCGGTTGCCAGATTCTAACCAACTTTCGCCGGATTCAGATTACTGACCGCTGGCCACCGGAATTTTCTGAAAACCTCTATTGCTCCCAATAGACGTCTATTGCCCCCCCCCTCCCCAATAGAGGGGCAATAGAGGTCTATTGCCCCCAATAGAACTTTTGATTGCCGGAATGTGAACCAATTTTGATAAAATTAAACAGATAAAACTTTGATTAAAAAAAAATGAAGAGATTATATCAATTCAAAACGTCTATTGCCCCCCAATAGATCCCTCCAATAGACGTCTATTGCCCCCTAATGAATGTTTTATTGGGGCAATAAATCAATAAAACTTGGACATTAGCTCCTTCCTAATCTCTCTAAAATTAATCATCATATTTTAATTACTTTAAAATATATATGGTTGAAAACATGCAATATCGCAATTCATATCAAACTGATATAGTACTTCAAAAATGTGTGGATAGCTTTACAATCTATGATAAAAAAAAACAATAGAAAAATGAATCTGTTTTAGGGAATCAGAAATTGAGAGAAAATTGTTGTGTATTCTCATTGATAATAGGGGCCTCTTTATATAGAGGATTCCAATGCATAGAATCTGAATCATACAAGGAAAGGTAATCATACATTGAATAGGAATATCTAGATCCTTCTAAACCCTATTACCACTAGGTCAATTAACCTAGAGTTTGGGCCAAACACAAAATAGAGATTTGCTTGAACACTCCCCCTTGTGTTACCCAAACGCGGTGCTTCTCTCGTTGCCTCGCTAAAAACCTTGTCGAGTAACAAAAACCTAGTGGGACAAAAATAACCTTGGTCGAAGGGGAAAAAGAGCACAACACACCATTCACGCTTCGAGACGAATATGTAGACATCTCCCCCTGATGTTTGCGCATCCCCCTGATGACTACGATCATGGGAGTTCAGATAATTTCCGCAAGCCAATTCTTGCCACATGTCTCTCGAACGTGGATTTGGGCAATGACTTAGTGAACAAGTCTGCCACATTGTCCTCAGATCGAACCTGGTTTACTTTGATCTTGAGGAGCTTCTATTGTTGCTGATTGTAGAAGAATTTGGGCGATATGTGCTTGGTGTTGTCGCCTTTGATGTAGCCTTGCTTCATTTGCTCAATGTAAGCAGCATTATCCTGATAAATGCTCGTTGGCTAATCTGTGGTAGACTTCAGACCACAATTGCTTCGAACATGCGTAATTATGGATCGAAGCCATATACATTCACGAACTGCTTCGTGAAGAGCAATAATCTATGCATGATTCGAAGAGGTAGCGACTAAGGTCTGCTTTGTAGATCTTCAAGATATCGCGGTCTTTCCCATGGTGAAAACATAACCAGTTTGGGAGCGACCTTTATGTGGGTCAGAGAGGTACCCAGCATCAGCAAAACCTTCCAAAACACTTATATCATTTTGGGATGGGGAGAGGGAACGCAGTCTACCATGTGTGGCGTCCCTGGCACTTGATGGGTCTGAATCCATCGTCTCTCTGTCGGGATAGAACAAGCCCATATCAATCGTACCACTTAGGTATCGAAAGATATCTTTAACATCAGTCCAATGGCGTCGTGTTGGAGCAGAGCTATATCTAGCTAGCAAGTTCATGGAGAATGAGATGTCCGGTCTTGTGCATTGTGCTAAGTACAATAATGCGCCTATTGCACTTAGGTAGGGCACTTCTGCCTCTAACACTTCTTCATCGTCATCTTTTGGACGAAATGGATCCTTCTTTGGATCAAGACTACGGACGTCCATTGGGGTGCTTGAAGGCTTAATCTTGTCAGTGTTGAAACGCCTAAGCATCTTTTGGGTATAAGCTGATTGATGAATCAGGATACCATCTCTACGGTGCTCAAGTTCCAAACCGAGGCAAAACCGTGTTTTCCCAAGATTTTTCATCTCAAACTCAGATTTCAAGTGTTCAACGGTTTCCCTTAACTCTTTAAGGGTGCCAATTATATTCATGTCGTCGACATAAACCGCTACTATTGCAAATCCGGAACTTGTCTTTTTTATGAACACACATGGGCATAGTTCATTGTTGACATATCCCTTACCAATCAAGTAGTCACTTAGACGGTTATACCACATCCGTCCAGATTGTTTCAATCCATATAGTGAGCGTTTCAACCTTATAGCAAACGCGCTCCGTGGTTTAGAGCCACTTGATTTGGGTAACTGAAGTCCATCAAGAACCTTCATGTATATTTTTGTATCTAGATCCCCATATAGATACGCAATAACCACATCCATAAGCTGCATGTTCAGTTTTTCGGAAACTACCAAACTGACAAGGTAGCGAAATGTTATGACGTCCATTACGGGAGAATAGGTCTCCTCGTAGTCTATTCCAGGGCGTTGTGAGAAGCCTTGCACCACAAGGCGAGCTTTGTACCTCACAATCTCGTTTCTCTCATTACGCTTTCTAACGAATACCCATTTGTGACCAACTGGTATGGTGTTGGGCGGTATTGGTACAACTTTGCCAAATACCTTTCTTTTCGCTAGAGAATCAAGTTCTACCTTGATCGCATCTTTCCATTTCTGCCAGTCAGCTCTACGTTGGCATTCATCAACGGAGAGTGGTTCGATGTCATCGGTCTCAATAATCTCACACGCCACTGAATATGCGAATACATCATCAATGATGATGGAGTTTCTCTCCCACGTCCCATGTACACTATTGTAATTTACAGAGATCTCTACGTTTTCAGGGATAGGTTCTGACATTGAGGCGTCTCCCAATGATGTCTCTTGGACATAACCATAATCCGGAACATTCTCATGGGACGTATTTTGAGTATCGATGATCAAATTATTTGTTTATGCCTCATTCGCTCTCTTTCTAGGGCGAGTATCCTTCGAACCAATTAGTCTACCGCGTTTTCTTGCGGGACCTGCGGCCATAGATGGTACATCATTGCCATTCTGGCAATGGCGCCATCTCCTGGTGTCACAGGAGTGACGTTATGTCCAGACTATCCAGTATTCGGGACATCAATCCTTGCAGGCAAATTTGCAGCAGGTATGTGTGATCTCGTCACTTTGGCAACATCAGAAAACACATCAGGCAGAGTGTCTGCTACGTTCTGAAGCTCGATTATTCTTCGCACTTCAAGTTCAGACTATGCGGTACGGGGATCGAGATGAGACATAGTGGGGACAGACCACGACAATTCTTGTCGTTCCTGTTGAACATCTGTGTTCTTATCTCCCCCTAACGATGGGAAGACTGTCTCATCAAAGTGACAATCCTCAAATCTAGCGGTAAAGAGATCGCCTGTCAAGGGTTCAAGATAGTGGACGATAGTTGGAGATTCATAGCCAACATAGATGCCCATTCGTTGTTGTGGACCCATCTTACTACGCTGTGGCGGCGTAATAGGCACATAAATGGCACACCCAAAAATGCGTAAGTGCGAGATATCAGGCTCGTACCCAGTCACTAGCTGTAACGCAGAATAAGATTGGGTTTCAGTGGGTCGTAGACGAATCAGCGTCGCTGCATGCAATATTGCATATCCCCAAGCAGAAACAGGGAGACTGGTGCGCATAACCAATGTCCGTGCTATCATCTATAGTCGTTTGATAGTGGCTTCTACGAGACCATTTTAGGTATGAACATGGGGAACTGGATGCTCTACATCAATCCCCAGTGACATGCAATAGTCATCGAACGTTTTTGATGTAAACTCCCCAACATTATCAAGTCGAATTGACTTAATTGGATGGTCAGGGTAGTGAGCTCGTAGACGGATAATTTGGGTGAGGAGTTTAGCATAAGCAGCATTTCGAGTGGACAACAGCGCGACATGTGACCAGCGTGTCAACGCATCAACCAATACCTTAAAGTATTTAAAAGGTCCGCATGATGGTTGAATTGGTCCACATATATCCCCTTGGATTCTCTGTAAGAACGGAATGAGTATTTTGGGATCCTTTGCGTAGGACGGTCTCGGTCCTAATTTCTCGAAGGAACAGGCTTTGCAAAATGAATGAGGAGCCTTAGAAGCAATCAATGAGGATTTTGGTTGGGCCTGAGCGTCTGCAGCGCTATTAGAAGCAAAATGCGTGACTACATCACCCATCATGGCTTTGGAACCATGGAAAGTGGCATCCATGGCGTCATGGCCATGGGGAGGGACATCTATGGCATTGTCACAAGGGACTTGGGCGGCCCTATGGCGTCCCAAGACAGCTGCAGCGC
Organism: Rosa rugosa; assembly: GCF_958449725.1. Taxonomy (NCBI): domain Eukaryota; kingdom Viridiplantae; phylum Streptophyta; class Magnoliopsida; order Rosales; family Rosaceae; genus Rosa; species Rosa rugosa. The sequence continues at coordinate 20,773,781 of NC_084822.1, forward strand.
CAGATGCTGCGGTGGCTGCTGTCTTACTAAGTCTTGGAATCAATTTTCGATTCTTGCTTCTTCTCACTCTGAAGAATGGATGTCCGTGTGAAGTCTTTAGTATACGGAGCATCATATCACGACTAGGATGTCCTAGTCGGTCATGCCAAAGCCAGTATGTGTCAGAATCCAAGAGGTATTCTCTTATGACATTATTGGATTCAATTGGTCGAATTGTAGTGACATAAAGTCCACTAGATTGACACATAAGCTTCTCTAAGATGCGCTTCCGTCCGCAATCATTAGAGGTAATGCAAAGTAACTCTTTTCCGTTCTCAGTATGTGTTTCCGCATGGAATCCGTTGGCTCTTATATCTTTAAAGCTCAATAAGGTTCGATTTGCCTTAGGAGCATAGAAAGCTTCTGCGACTTTAATCAAGGTACCATTTGGCAATAGGAATTGGGCCATTCCATGTCCTTGAACTAAACCTGATGGCCCAGCCATCGTAGTCATAGAGGAATGTGTAGGCAACATCTCTAAGAATAATTGCCTATGGCGTAGAATGGTGTGCATAGTCGCACTATCCGCAAGACATTGTAGTTCTCCAGAATCCATTCCTAAAAGAAAAGCTCGTAATTAAAAGGGAGTCATAAAGAAAAGAACTCAACTTTTATTAATAAGCCAAACAGAATTACATCATTGTTTCTTTGACCAAAGAAAATCTAATCCAATAAACTAGCTAATGCAAATCAATGGCAGTCGTCTAACATCTTTCGGTAATTCCAATGCAAATGTGACCAGGTGAGTAGAGAGATGTCGGTGGAGCGAGGCTCACTTAAGTACCACTTATCTCAAAACCTTCCTAGACATCACATTTACATTGAGTACGCCTACTTTGAAGAAAGATTAAACCATTGGCATCTACTATAAAATAATATGGCAATTGCCTACATCTCTTGGAAAATAAAAAGGACTTGATCAAAATCGCCAGTTTCTTGGCCCTTGAAGTCGTCCACCCTAAGAGCAACATCATCCTCTTGATCTTCTTGCTCCATGTAGTGCGCCTCCCTTGCTTCACGATACGCCTTGTATGCGTCTGCAACATTCTGGGATACTCTACATGCTTTGGCACAATGTCCAGTTGATCCACATCAAAGACAAACATCATTATGGTCAGGCTCCCTTGATCGAGGCGCCTTTGGGGCGCGATTTGGACGACCATTGCCCTTGGTGGCGTCACCACCATGGTCAGAGGCTCCGCCTCTCTCTCTCTCTTCACACGTTGACATCCACGGTTTCGTGCACGCCTCTCTTGGCGGTTTCCTTCCTCTTTGGGGTGAGTATATGGACCAGAATGTCCAGAATTGTCCCTTTTCTTAGGGTTTTGCTCCTTGCGTCCTCTTTTGGGGGCACGACTATAGTTAGACTCCGAAATAGACTTGGTTCCCACGGGTCTAGCATTATAGTTCTTCACAAGGATATTGTCGTGCTTCTCAGCTACGTTCATGGCACCAATAAGCTCATGAAACCTTGTGATACGTCCTACAATCACATCAATCCGATAATTCTTAGAAATCATCAGTGCAGAGACGGGGAAGGTAGAGAGAGTCTTCTCGATCAACATCGTATCTGTAATGGTTTGTCCACAAAACTCCATCAAAGACTTGATATGAAGGGCTTCCGAGTTATAGTCAAGTACAAACTTGAAATCACAAAAGCGGAGGCTATGCCATCTCACTTCTAAATCAGGAAGCAGGGGGTCACGAACGTTGCCAAATCGCTGCTCAAGTTCCACCCCTAGTTTTCTAGGGTTTTCCTCGTTGAGGTATTCATTTTGGAGCGCGTCATTCATGTGCCTTGTCATGAGAATGATGGCTTTGGCTTCATTTGCCTCTCTCGTAGCTCTATTTGCTTCAAAAGTAGCAGCTTGTTGAGGAGTAAGTACGTCCTGACTTGGCTCTTGGATGGTTTCCAGAAGTCCATCAGCCTTAAGATGTTGGCGCACATCTCGGACCCACCTATGGTATCCTGCGCCAGTTGTCTCCAGTGGAACAAAGTTCAACTTGTTCAGGTTACTCATCCTGAAAAACAACACAAGATTAGGGTTAGTTTCGGAGCGTAAAAGGCTACCACGAAAAACTATAAAATTTCTGAGCGTAGTCGCTTCCAAGAAATTAGGGATTTTCTGAGCGTAGTCGCTTCCAAGGAAATCCGATTCCAAGAGGGGTTTTGGATTAGATTGAAACAACAATGTATGTGGACGATCGTTTTCTTCTCAACAAACTCTAAGTTTGGAGGATTCTACAAGCTCCAAGCTTGGAGTGAGCACGAACCCCCACAGTTCGACTTTTGGTCTCCCCTGTGAAGAAGAAAGGGGGGGGGGGTAGAAGAAGGGAGGTTGCAAGTCCCCGAGAAAAGAAGAAAAGAATGAAAAACTTCAAAAACGGGAACTTTTAGAAAAGTTTACCTTGAAAAATAGCCGAAAATCTTGACCGGAGAAGATGATGGAGATGGCCGGAAAAAGGTCGTCGGAGGTCCCTGAAAAGTGTGATAGGAGCATTTTTATGCGACGTTTTAATAATTATTTCCTCATATTTTTCTTAGTTATTTCCTTTACTTAATCATTTTTAATTTAGTTTCTATTTTCTAGGTACATTGGAATAAATGACAAGGAAAAGAGCTTAAAGACATATGAAGGATGTGAGACATTGGAGATGACAAAGGCAAGGCACAAGGGATGCAGAAATGAGCTGAAATGAAGAAATGGAGTTTTCCTGGTCTGACTAGAAATCCCAATCAACGCAGGAATCCTGATGAGGCTAGGAAACCTGAAGGCATTAGGAGACCACTTGGCTTGAAGATGACGTGGGAGATATTATGGGAGATTAAATATGATTTTTGCCATGGGAAATGATGGAGATAATGTGAAAATCAAGAAAAGATCAAGGAGATTACGTTGAGAAAATCAAGGGAGAGTTTTAAGGGATTGTGCAACAAGAAAAGGCAAAACAAGTCCAGATTCATCCCTCAATTCCCTCAAGATATGTTGGCCGAAATTAAGGAATTAAAATCTGCAGTTTTAATGTGAAAATCAAGGGGAGGATATTAAGGATAAAGCCATGGAGAGATTTCCAAAATGCGTCCGGATACATTGTCTAGGTTCATGCCTAGATATTTGGCCGAAAATTGTGAATAAAATCAGATTAAATCATGGAAAATTCAGCAACAATAAATTAGGGATTGATTTTGGAGCTTTTTGATTGGTTGGATGACATAGCAGAGCTGACGTGGCATTATTTGATTGGTTAATGCTGTGTGGATCAATCTTGAAGACTTGGAGACTAAGTTGCCATCCTCCTATAAATAGGAGCATCATTGACACCACAACACCTCTCTCACTCAGAAAATAAACATCAGAGAAATTCTCTCCATTCTCTAGTCTTCAGAAGCTCTGCCTCTTCAAGCAAGGAGGAAGAAGTCATGCAATACATCAAGATCCTATCCGCCATCCACCCTTGTGTCGTCCCTAGGAGATTACTTGCTTTCAAGGATCTTCAAGTTCTTCGTCTCAAGGCTTGTCATCCATCTTTCACGGTGTATTTCATACTTTCTTTTGTTTTCCTTAATTGATTAATTGATTTTTTTTTATAGAAAACTTTTATATGTATGTGTTCTTTGGTGGCCAACTTAGGATATATGCATGTAATTGGAGCTAGATTTAAGTAGTAAAGGCTTTGGACAAAAGTCGAAATCAATTAAGGAGGATTGCAAATAGATGAACTTTTTCATACTAGGTTGTGCACTTTGGTTGACATCTTTTCTTTGTTCTTCATGCATTGAATGTGTTCTTGAGTAACTAGCTTTCTAGACTATGATTGCATGTTCAATAGGATTGATTTAGGTGCTTTCACTTAGATTAATTATTCAAGGAAAGTAAAATATGGGAAATTGTTTGCTTTCTAACGCTTCACATGGTCAACTTCTTTCTCATGACATAGAAAATCAACTATAGGAATTGTAATTGGATTCCATTCATATGATTGTGGTTTTGATCTTTGTTCCTTGAGTTCCACCCTTGTATATATGTTTTTACTTTTTCTTTATTTTATTTATTTAATTTTTGATTTAATAATCTTAAAACCCCCTTATTTGTATTCACTTGTATATATTTCTATTCTTTGTTTTATTTTTGTAAATAATACTTTTTACTTTTATTAATTATTTATTTGTTTTTGCAATTACAAGTGTACCCTCAATCCCCGGCTAGAACGATCCCTACTTATTCTATACTGACAACTACATTTTGCAGGGTTAAATTGCGCGCTTACTTTTAGCGTTATCAAAGTGGCCGAAAATTGGTGGCCGGTGGTGGTGGCTGAAGCTAGGCAGGCCTGTGCAGGGTAGTTGCGGGGGCTGTGCAGGGCAGTTGCGGAGGCTGTGCAGGAGCTATGCAGGGGCTATGTAGGGTTCGTGCAGGAGCTGTCGGCAGATCTGGGCAGGGGCCTGTGCAGGGCTCTCGGTAGGTGTCGACAGGTGCAGGCACAGGGGTGCGCGGGTCTCGGTAGGTGTCGGCAGGTCTCGGCAGTAGGCGCGCAGAGGCTGTCGGAAGATGCAGGCACAGGGGTGCGCAGGACTCGGCAGCTTCTCGGCAAGGCTCGCAGGGGGTAGGCATAAGGCAGGGGCCGGTTCGGATTTTCCGACGGCCGGTTCCGGTGGTTCCGCCGCCGGTTCTGGGCTCCTTGGGACTAGGGCTTCAATATGTGAGGAGGTGGTTGCAGGATTTTGAGGGTTACGAAATTAAGGTTTTCAGGGTTAGGGCTTCGTGCTGATAACGTGTTTTAGGGAATCAGAAATTAAGAGAAAAGTGTTGTGTATTCTCATTGATAATAGGGGCCTCTTTATATAGAGAATTACAATGCATAGAATCTGAATCATACAGGGAAAGGTAATCATACATTGAATAAGAATATCTAGATCCTTCTAAACCCTATTACCACTAGGTCAAGTAACCTAGAGTTTGGGCCAAACACAAAATAGAGATTTGCTTGAACAGAATCAACCCAAACAAAACCTATCCTCCCACCTCTGCCTTGTTTTCACCGCTGCCACAATTAATAGCACTAGCAATATGGAAGACAAACCCTTCAGTACTTCAAGTTCTTCCACACGCTTTTCTAATTTGTCTTTAGCTTCCTTTAAGGCCCCTGTTTCTCTTGCAGCCATTTTGAGATTTCGGAGCTCTCTCCGGGCAACCATACACCTCCACCCACACTGCGTAATTATTGCAGCCTTTTGGAGACTCCTATAATATGCTATGTGGCAACGCAAATGAGCCTGAGACTCGCATAGCTCTTCCATTAAAAATTTATGAGCTTTCAGAGATAACAGGCCGGGAGAGAGAGAGAGAGATGAAACCCACCCCAGCGAGATCTAAACTGGCGAGAGGTGGTAATCCTCCACCGCTAATTGGCGTAGATGAAGTGACGATCATTGGAGAGTGAGCCGAGGAGGTCGTTGATGTCACTAGACGGCACGATGCGTCCGAGCCGCGAGGACGCGCCTGCTTGTTAAGGAGCTCGACAAACACCAGGTGGTTGAGGAGCTCGGTGGAGACGACAACCGCTCCATCTCGTCGCCGACGTACACTGACACGTGTGCCTCCGTAACTCCGGTCTCCGAGTTGCTGCAGCGTCGCCGGATAGACGTCGGATCAATGGCTTCATAGTGTTTGCAGAGAGAGAAGAGAGAAAGGCGTTTTGGTTTCTAGAGGGAGAGAGAGAAGAAGGAGAAGTCGGTGAGAAAGAGGAGAGAGTGTGGCAATGGTATAGTTTATTAATTAGGCTGAGGGCAAAGTTGTCATTTTATTTTCATTTGGGTTAGTGGGAATAAAAATCTGTTGCTGGGGTAAGTGGGATAATTTTGGTTCATTTTGGTGTTTTGGGTCAAGGACCCTATTTTCATTGCTTTTTATGGGTATTGCTGATTGTATTAAATTGTTTGATGAATTTGTTGTTTCATGGTGTTTCGATAGGATTCGTAATCTTGCCAAACTGAAAAGATTCCGGCTTTGAAACTGAATTTTTCAAAAATGGGAATCGGAAGCAGTAGCGTCTGTCGCGATTGGAGGCAGTCAAGTCTCTGAGATCGAATCTAAGGCGAAAGGTTGGCGTTCCATATGAATTGTAATACATTCTTCACCTTCTTCCAATTCACCCAATTCTCCTCTAACTTTGACCCATAGCCATCGACCTCTCCTCTCTCTCCCCCAAAACCCACCACTTCTCTCTCTAACTCTTACTCTTACTTTTACTTTTCCCCGACCTTAAATTCAAATCATTTTTCTCTCTGTGCATGCTATATAGAATCGGCAATTCAATCAATCTGTGCATGCTCCACTCTTGGGCTTTCTTCAACTTGCTAAGCTCTCCACCAACATCGAAGGTCTGTGCTCATGGTTAATGCTTATGGTATGGAAATTCTGTATTGAACTGTGACTCATTGACTTGATTACATGTGACACATTGAATGCATTGGACAGCTGTAACTGTGAACTTCGGGGTCATTTCTTCAGTTTAGGAGAAAGATGTCGAGAGGGAGAGAATGTAGAGGAAGAAGAGGAGAGGTGGGAGAGGGTTAAAAAAATAAAAGTTAAATAGGTTATTTTTATTAAATATAGGTAAAATGATATAGGGTAAATAAGTCGTTTTATCTTCATTTTATGCCTCACGTGCGCCACACGTATGGTAAACTTGACGGAACCGTGACGGAAATTGACGTAGGTACGATGTTGACAAGAAAAATTGAGTCCATGTATCACATTGATAACTTTGAAAGTTCAAGTATCATCTTAAAAGTCCTCGAAGTGTCCAGACACTGTTGATGAAAAAACCCAATTTGTTCTCTGATGGAATAATTTTTTTAGCAAATTTACTTTTTAAGCCGCCACCATACTTTTTTATTCCTTATAAGGGCATTTGTGTTAAAAAATGTCCTAGAAAGGGAGAGGAACACATATTACCTGCCATGCCATGAAATGGTAGCCATACAATATTTCGTCAGCTCGGGTTTGGTCTAAAAACAAATCAATAGCTTCTCAATATTCTATTACTAGCTTTTTGGTCCGTCGACAATAGTTTTTTGGGTTTTCGACAGTAGCTTTTCGATTTTTTAATAGTATCTTTTTAGTTCGTTGATAATAATGTTTGAGAAGATGTCAATAGCTTTTCAAAAACTTGGGCAGCAAGCTCAAAACAGGAGCTGGCAGTTTGAGGATAATCTTCAGGTGATTTTTCTAAGCAGGAGGTGGTAGTAAGCTACTCTCAGGTGTTTATCTAACTGAATAAGCTAAGCTAGAGTAAACAGGAGGTGGCTAGTCTACCTATAGGTTCTACTTATTACATCTTCTAGTATAAAAGAGGCATGTACCTGCAGTAAGAAAACACAAGTTGGAAAACAGAACAGAAAACAATTTAGAGATTCCGGAAACAGCAAAGTCCAGAAACAAGTTGTTAGAGGTCTGGAAACAAAGCTCCAACTTTACTAAACCAGGTTTAAGGTATGGGAAGTTATGGGGAATCTCAAGTATGATTTTATATATCTATTTATATGTTTTTGAATGATATTTTGCTGCTGATCAGAATGTTTATGATATGTAAAATATATGCTAGTTCATCATCATTTTTTTTTTATATATTTTTTTTATATTAGCTTGATGAAAGAATGAAAGTAGTTGTGTAGTTGAGTCTAATACTTGAAAGGGACCAGCAATGTCAGCCTATTGTATATACATTTGGGGAGAGAAGCCCCTTCAATCACTATTGATAAAATGATCTTATGTTTGGCCAAGAGGACACTGGTGACCGAGATTAGTACAAGATCACTAACAACTGGAAATTGAGTCATTTTATGTTTTACACCATCATTACATCATATGTATGAGATTTGCTCTACTAAGCTTTAAGCTCACCCCTTTTATGACATTGTGCAGATGATAATCTTGAGGGTTAGAACTTAAATTCTGGATCTAGGAGAAGGAGAAATAAACTATTAGCTTGCTGTTTTGGTTTATCTTTGTACAATAAAGCTTATTTTATAAGAGCATCTCCAACCGGTGTAGTCAAAAGCCAAAATGGCTTTGGCTTTTTTTGGGGAGATTCTCCAACCATTCACTTTGTGTAGTCATTTTGACTTATTAGTCAAAAGCTTAGCTATTTTGGCTAAGGAATGAAGAACGAAAGCCAAATGGCTTGAGATGGGGGGGGATGTGGGCCCCAGCCACACATGGGCTTAATTGCTTCTCTAAAATGATTAATTTATGAAATGACTTTGGCTTTTGACTAAAGATGGATGGAGATGCAAAATATGAATGAATAGTGATGACTTTAGGGGAGTCAAATTTTGCAAATGGCTTTGGCTTTTGACTCCATTGTTGGAGATACTCTAAGCTTGCTTTCGTTTATCTTGTAAGAACAGACCTATGTAATAAAGTGTTTCACAACCAAGTCACCTCTGATTTTTATTTTTCTATATAGCTTGTATTTGCCAAAGTGTTTCTTATCTTTGACAACTAAGAGCTATTCACATCCTTACTTGAAAAAAAAAAAATTAGATTTTCGGGTTAGGGTGTGACAAGTACACTAAAAAAAATTTTCATTTAAACTAAACAACAAAACAAACTGAGCTCACAATGTCAATACCGACTGGTTCTTTAGAGTCATATATTACATTACAAAAGAGTTTACAAATTAAACTGAATAACAATTCAATGAGTAGACACACCCACCACACTCACTACACAACGGAAGAATATAACCAAAAGTACTTCTACAACCAAGCTACGACAGCAACAAAGTCTCGATTCAACGACGGTTACTCATTACTCTGACCTGCACAATAACCCCTACACAATGGAATAGTGCACTGTGTTGAAACAACAAACCCGGTAAGATTTTGCAAGCTCGTATGAGTAAACTCAAACAACCACAAACACACATTTTTGACTCAAGGAAAACAAATCAACACGATGATTATTTCCAAAATCAAATCCTTTTCTTTTTAAGGAAAACACAAGTCACCACCGTGACAAAACCAAATCATTTATAATCTCAACAACACAACCAAGAAATCACTCTTCTTTCCTTTCGACAAGAATAATTATCACCACAATGACATGCTAAAACATTTCTTAACTCCTTACGAGTCTCAACCACAATTGCACTCACAGGTTAAACTAAATAAAACCAGTAATCTCTGCATTGAAAATTAGTTTAGAAGATCACCAAAAAGCACACAATCCAAAACCATAGTATTCCCTGCATATAGTTTAGTTCAAGAGATTACATTAAAATCAAACAATAGAAATCATAATAATCCCTACATATAGTTTAGTTCAGGAGATTACATTAAAATCAAACAATAGAAATGAAAAAGGAAAATAAATAAGGAAATCAAACAACTCACGCTAAAGCCAAGAAATCGCCCTTTCAACTCAAGTAAAAACTTCCACCTTTTAAATACAACACACATGTCCCTCATCATGGACAATAAAAGAAAGAAACCACCCGAACTCTCTTTTAAAAACGTGTACACATGGGTCTCAAGTAACCCACGTGCTACCCCCATGCAATACAATGGTAGACACACTAGAGCTCTAACTGATCGTAACCACTCACCCAGCCAAAGGTGTGGTTCCCGATTATTTTTGCCTCTGTCACTACTATGACAGCAGATACATAGACCAAAAACATTTACAAAGTCCCACATGACTCAAAATGTTACACCACAACTCAAAAGTCTCACATGACTTAAAATGTGACACCAGGTCTCCACAAACCAAAAAAAACATTTAAAAAGTCCCACATGACTCAAAATGTTACACAGCAACTCAAAATAGTCTTTCAAAACAATATAAATCAACATTCTCAATATACATTGTTTTCCCGTAAAGAGTAAAACCACACAGCACTATCATGAATAAATCATAAATATTGTACTCACCACAATACTACACCATAGCGAAATTGTACTCTTTATAATAACCGGTTTCACAATCTAAAACCAAATCAAAACAATATAATTCATAACTAAAATCCATTCTCAAAAACAATATAGAAATTAGTTTCATAATATTGTTTTCACACCTTAATACCCAGCACAAATTGACACATATAATTCGCACAAGTCAATAAAACAATTATTAACATCCCAAAACTCATTTATTTCCATAGAACATCAAATCACAACAATAACATGATCGATATCACAAAACATACTAATTCTACCTTACTATGCAACTGCATCAATATATATATATATATATATATATATATATATATATATATATATATATATATATATATATATACAGATCCTATCCAAAGCGGAGCTCCGCTTTGAAAATTAACGTGTGAAGTTCAAGTTTTGGGTCACTTTTCGGTCGCATATCCACATCTCGACCATTCAGTTTTTAGGTACTAGTGTATAGATCGTCTCTGCAAATTTTCAGCCAAAATGATGATCGTTAAGACAATGATAATTGCCTTAAAGCTAGTACGGTTCAGGTTGACAGATTCAGTCCATCCATTGGTTTAAGCGAGTTAGATACCTTAACGATAATCAATTTGGCTGAAAATTTGCAGAGATGATCTATACACTAGTACCTAAAAACTGAACGGTCGAGATGTGGATATGCGACCGAAAAGTGACCAAAAACTCGAACTTCACACATTAATTTCAAAGTGGAGCTCCGTTCTGGATAAAATCTGTATATATATATATATATATATATATATATATATATATATATATATATATATATACAAGCCCGATCACAGGCGGACGTCCGCACTTTAGCGATATATATATATATATATATATATATATATATATATATATATATACAGGCCCGATCACAGGCGGACGTCCGCACTTTCGCTAAAGTGCGGATGTCGACGCAGCAGGCGGTTCCAGGTGGGGCTGGCCGGAGGGAGGCCGGAGGCGTCCCAGACCTCTTCTGGGCAGCGATCGAGGTTGGAGGAGGTCGGGGTTGCCGGTTTCTGGGCAACCACCTCACCTGCAACTGCAGGTTCTGTGCAGCGCTGCAGAAAAGTCGCCGGCGACTCCACCCGACCGCAGACCGGCTTCGCAGTCCCCCGGCGTCCATTCGGCAAGCCGCTCCGCGCCATCGACGCTCGATCGAGGCCGGAGGAGCGACGTCCGCACTTTTTCTGGGTTGCGGACGTCCGCTCTCGAACGGCTCCATATATATATATATATATATATTTCACGTAAATATATATACGTAGTCATCCGCTAAGGAATGCTGCTGATGCCAAGTATAATTCACAAATACAAAACCCGTAAAAAATCATTTTTATAATAAAACTTCATTTTTAACTTACCCATGAACTGTAGACGATCAAGTTCATATAATTTAAAATAAATATTTATTTCCGGAAACGATTTCAAACTTTATCAAATAATTCCGAAGAATAAAGTTACTCCGTTCATAAATGAAGCTCATGAGATTTACTCACCTCTAAATTCTGCTACGTCTTCACACGCCATACGAGATAACACAAGCACAACAATCCATCCAAAACACCTTCATCATGTACCTAGTCATATCAATGTCACATTTTAATACACGAATCACAAAATGATTAAAGTTCGAAACCCCTGTTTGAACTAAAACCCGAAAGTAACGCCAATCGAGGCAGAACTTCATCCGAGACCACCGAAAGTCTCCGGAACACTCTTACGGTCAATATGTCAAAATGACAAGTCGATCCGATGGTTGGATCCTCACTGATCGAAAACCGAGATAATTGAAATTACAAAAAACCCAAACATTTCAAAACGATTTCCAATTGCTACATATCATATATCAAAACGCTCATATCGACGAGTAGATGATAAAATGACAAACAACTACCCCCCAAAAGAGGCCGAAGGCGTCGCCATCAGTGGCCGTATGTGGGCTCCACGCGCCGTAGGATCAACCTCCAAACCAGGTTGATCCAACGGGTCAAAATGAAGAACTTGATGAGAGGAACAACTTTCATACCTGGAGCTAAGGCCGACGGCCTAGAATAAGCTCGAAATATCTCTACCGTTGAACTTCAAATCGTCAATCCAGCCACTACACTTCAAATCGGGCTTCAAGACTGATATGGTTGTGATCTAGAGGAGAAGAGCGTCAAAACATGACCTGTTTCGATTGCCACCGTGGCCGGGGGAGGAAGATCGCTCCGGGTCAGCGCCCCCTCTTTCTTCCGCCGTTCGATCCACCATTTGCTGCTTGACTCGGTGCAAGCTACTAACACATGGAGGAAGGGGAGGAAAATCTGAGCCGGTTGGTGCTGGTTTCACCACTGAAGGACACCAGACGGCCGAGTTCCGGCCGGGTCGGATTGCTGGGTTCGCTAGCCGGGTCGGCTGTTTGAGAGAGAATTCTTCCAAAATTTTCTGAAAACTTTCTAATTTCGGAAAGTTAATTTAATTTTCTCAAAAATTCTATTTATAGCCAAATTTCCAAAAACGGAAATAACTTTCGTCGCTCATAACTTCTTCATACGATCTCCGATTTCCGCGTTCCACATATCCACGAACTCAAATCGACTCGCTCTACGACTTTCGTGAGGAAGTTTTTGGAGAAACCCAACGAATAAAAAGTCAACTCCTTGACCCCTCGAAATAAAACGTTTTCGAGTGATTATTCGTCCGAAACACTTTCACTTCACTCTCGAACCACGAAATCGTACTAATGAAAACTTTATTAATTCCAGAAAATTAATAACAATTTTTCAGGGTATTACAAAATAACTAGGCCTCGCGTCTCTTAAAGACACTGGGAGCGATGCTAGTGATCTTCCCTTCTTGTGTTTGTCTAGATCACCACTCTAGCACTTTGAAAGAGTGAGATTGTTTCGATGATAGAGTGTGATAGATGAGCCGATAGTAAAATATTCTTGAGAGTTGGAGATGAAGAGGATGTAAACTCTTAGGATTTGACCTGAAAAATTCTTGGCTATATAATTGGCTATAGAGAGATGCTAGTGCTATTGAGATGTAAGAGGACATAAGCTTTTAGGATTTTTGGTGTAACAATGTTCCTTCTTGGCTATATAATTGGCTAGAGGGAGATGCTAGTGCTATTGAGATGTAAAGAATGCTGACAAATTCTAAGTGATGTACTTTGATTTCTTCCATTATAAAAAAAATATATATCTTATTTATTAAGGGGGGTGTATTGTATATGGAATTAGTGGAACTTTTAAAGAAATCTATGGAATTTAAAAGTCTGGGTGTATTCAATATAGACTTTTAACAGTTCATGAAAGTCTTGAGGTATTCAATTAGGATTTTTAAAGACTTCATGAATTCCACCAAAATCTAGGGGTATTCAATTAGAACTTTTAAAAATGAATAAAAGTACAGAGGTATTCAAAATATCATTCATACTTATGGAATTAGAAAATCATGGATAATCATGGACTTTGTAGTGTTAACTATACATACCAAACTCCAATATTTTCCAGCCTCCAGACCAAAGATTTCAAAAAGTCTATCAAAGTTTCCTCTTCAAAAAAAAAAAAAAAAGTCTATCAAAGTTCTTCTCTCTACGCACGAAGAAGTTTGTCCTTCATCATCTCTCTTTCTTAATTTTTTTTCTTTTCTCTAATCTTTTATGATATCAACCTTTTTTGATACCCAACATGTTCATTGTAGTTGTTGAATGTGATTTTTTTTTTTTTTTTTTTTTCAATTGTGATACTTCGAACCCTAATAGCAATAAAAATGATTTATGAAACCCTAAAACTCAAATATTGTGGTCTAACCCTAAGACCTTGAATCATACTAAATTTTATCTTATTAATTAATTATTCTCATTAATTTGAATTTATATTATGGTTCAAAAAAAGGTTGAACAATTGAATTTAATTGATTGATTATAGATCAAGACATTGACCAATATTGCTACAATATATGTTAATCGGCGAAAACAAAATTGATGAGAATAATTAACCATAAACATCAAGTGATCTATATTGTATATTTATATTGTTGAGAGATTAGGAATGAGAACAAACTCGCTAGACAGACTAACAATTATTTATTTGAGTCAATTTCTATTAGAAGATACTGGAGCATTGAAGAGACAACAAGTTATTATTTTGTTTTGTGTTTGGGCTGCATTTGTTTTATTTTTTTTTGTTTTTTATTTTTTATTTTTTTATATTTTGTACATTCTAGGAAATCTGTAGAAGTCATTCATAATAAAGTATATAGATTTTCATGAATCAATAAAAGTCTGTTGCTAAAATCAATGGTTTTAAGAAATCCATAACAGTCTATCAACTTTTTAAAGAGTCTGTGGACTTTTCAAAAAGTCTGTCATTTAAAAAAAGTCTGCACAAATCCAAATACAATACACCCCCCTAAATATGTCATTTGGCGAAATCACCAAGAAAAAATCTATTATATTGCTAAAAGCCTTCACTTTTAACGAAAGTCTCGACGATAGGGACCAAAATGTATGATATACTAAAATGATAGTTTGTAACTTGAGCTACCAAGTAGTAATTGGCCTTAATAATTGAGCTACCATTTGTGACATGTTTCCTAATAATATGTTTATCCTAATTATGATAGGAGGTTGAAAAAATGAGAAAAAAAGACATTTTTTTTTATTTTTTTATTTTTTTATGCTTATGACTTTCATGGTTGAGTTTGTGTTCTTTATCTTCTTTATTTGGAGCACATGCTTGAGCCTTATAAGTGTTGAGCCCCAATGAGTATACACACTAATTAACCGATGATAAAACATGCATACACGATAAAATAAAATTTAATTCTGGTAACTAGAATCTCCAACAAAAAAAAAAGTTCCTCAAAATATGTTTCTTAAGTGAGCAAGACTCCTTATTCTTTTGCAACAGAACTTTGTTATTTTAAGCTCTCTTTTTCGTTTTTTTGCTTCTAATTCAAGTTAAGGGATTATACACCCCTGTATGGCGATAATTGTGATTTACGTTTAAGAATTTTCATACACACATATAAATAACAGTTTTTCGCAAGAAAGAAAAATTATCAACCAAATTACACATAGCTATAGCTTATTCTAGATATTTTGAACAAATCGCTGATCAACCAACTAGACAAACAAGCAAAAGTTTCTAATTTTAATCTTCTTTTTTTCTTTTTCGTGTTTACAAATTACATATTATTATATGTTAGGCCGAAATTTAAGCTTGTTTTGATATCTGTTAGGCGTATCTAGTTTGTGCCTATACCAGTCTCTGTCCTTGCCTTCCTAACTTAATTTGTCTTAGTACCAATGCCGTTAATTCTAGCAGATCAATTAATAAATATGATCGATTCGAGAAGAATATTGATCAATCTATCAATCAAGGTCTTGTAATCGTGAAAGACTCAATATTGTTGAGAAACTAATATGTTTCCTCATCTCAAGTTTCCCAAACGCTTCAGTTTGACGGCTTCAATAGATTGGTTTTACCGCCATTATTTTGTCAATGCTGGTCTTCGGTCTGTGATAACTGATCTAGGTGATGGTGATGACACCAACATGCATTGTTGGGTGCCTAAGATTCATAAACCATTCAAACCCAACATCATCTTGATTCATGGGTTCGGAGCCAATGCAATGTGGCAGTACGGTGAGCACATTCGTCATTTCACCTCTCATTTTAACGTCTACGTGCCCGATCTTGTTTTCTTTGGAAACTCTTACACGTCCAGCCAAGAACGAACTGATTTGTTCCAGGCTACATGTGTAATTAAGTTGATGCAGGCCCATAGGGTTGAAAAGACAAGCGTTGTTGGGATAAGTTATGGTGGATTTGTGGGGTATAGTATAGCGGTGCAATGTCCGGAGATGGTAGAAAAGTTGGTATTGTGTTGTGCTGGAGTTTGCATGGAGGAGAAAGATATGGAAGATGGACTGTTTAATGTTTCTAATTTAGAGGAGGCTTCAAGTATTTTGTTACCACAGACACCTCAAAAATTGAAGGAACTAATGCGATATTCATTCTTCAAGCCTGCTAAGGCCATCCCTTCTTTTTTCCTCACCGATTTTATTAAAGTAAGTAATTAATCAATGTCAGCATGAAATCTGTCTTAATTTTAAATTAATTGGAGATTTGATGTGTCTACCTTTTTGCTATATATATCATGCTAGAGTAATTATATATACACAATGTCAATTGTTTAATACACATCCCTGAATTTTTTTCATGCCCCTCCCCTTTCATCCCTTTCCTACTTAAGAGACAATGTCAAGATATTTTTTCACTTCTACAAATTTCTGCATACCAATAGCTATAAAATTCATAGATTCACACATAACTTCAAATTATCATCAATTTATAATGTCTTCCTTAATTAGTTTGCATACAAAACCTTTATTTTTCCCCGCCATTTTTCCGTCTCTAAGTGTATGTTAGACTCTGACTTTTTGGCTGGTCATCTAATGCAATGAACCTTTATTTCAAAAATAAATAAATAAATAATAAAAAAACAAAGCAAGCAATTTTATAAATATGATAGAGTATTTGAGTCTTCATGATTTGGAGATAAGAAGAACCTCACATGATCTTACTGAAATTTCTCTACGTCATTGTTAACATAATTAAACTATCAATTAATACAATATCAAACTATTAATTTGTTCTTTTTTAGCGAACAAGAGTAAAGTGGAGATCTAAAATTTTACAAAAGAAGAAGAATGTTTATTAAGCATTTGGGGTCATGTATATAAACTCATCATGCTATTGCGTACACATATGTAACATACATACTTACACACATAAACACGGTGTTTGATGATGTTATGATCATCTTGGTACACAAGTGCTTAACCTAGCTACACTATGACATGTTATATTAATGATCTTTTGTGTCTTCATTATTTTATTTTATTATTAATTTTTGACAGGTAATGTGTACGAACAATGTTGAAGAGAAGAGAGAGTTGATTGGGGCAATATTGGTGAACCGAAAAATGTCTAATGTACCCAAGATCTCGCAGGTAAGTATGTTATACATCTTTTTCTCGTAAATTTTTTTTTTTATCTCACTTAATCAACTAGAGTGTAATATGATATAGTACGTCATTCATCAAAATTATATAAATTTCCTTGAAGGTAAATTCTAGTTTACCTTTTTGTCCTTTACACCTTAAATTATTTATGTGTCTGCACTTTTAGTTTCATCAATGATACTCCTATGATCACCAATTTTAATCAATTTTCTCTATCTTTTAACCATATGTCTATGTACTTCTGCAAAAATACTTGTCTACTATAATCTAATTGTGCATGCCCATCAAACATATGTATTCATACAAGCGCTCAACTAAAGCCATGTTAGACTTTAACAGAGTAATTGATAAAATTGTTGATGGCTAAACAATATGATTAAAATTGGTAAATATATGGACACATATGAAGAAATTAAAATTGCATGGGCACAAATGGTGTAAAGTGTAAATCAATGGTATAAAATGAAATTAACCCTTATGTGTATATTCTACGTACATATGTCGAAGATATCTATGTCAACTTTACAACATACATATTTTTTTCTCTATATTTTAGTACATTAATGCACAAAGTAATTATTGAGTATTTTGTTAACTTGTTATTCAACAGCCCACATTAATAATATGGGGAGAGCAAGATCAAATATTCCCTTTAGAACTGGGTTACAGATTAAAAAGGTATGTAAATAATTACTCATTCTTCCAAATACATGGAATGTTAGTTATTGAAATCATGTTAGTTATGCATGTTTCTTTTGGTCTTTCTATGTATGTATAGGCATATTGGGAAACACAGTCAACTAGTGATTATTAAGAAGGCAGGACATGCTGTGAACCTGGAACAACACAAGGAGTTTATAAAGCATTTAAAATCGTTTCTTTGTGACTTATTTTGGTCTCCTCCACCATCACCAACATGGAAAGATCACTTTCACGGTCACATCAACAAAGTATATTGAATAAACTAAAACTAATGATTAGTTAGTATATTTTGATCATTATTTCCAAGCATTACTATACAACCGTTGGAGTTCTATCCATGTACATATATATTGAATGATAGAATTGTTTTCTTGCTGATGCAAAAACAAAATAATGGAAAGCTCATGTAATTTTTGAGGATAATATTAGAACATAAATATTTTTAACTTTTTGAAACAAACATGTAAAAACAAGGGCTATGACTAATATATCCCAATTAGTCACAAAATACTATTCTACAATTAAACCAGATAGGGAAGGTGGCGAAGCTCCATCCTTCACTAAAGAAACAAAAGTAGAGTCTCATCGACTAACCTTACTTCTCTTTAGACTAATCTCTTCTAGCTTCTTGACATTATCGTGGACGAGTGACCAAAAGTGCAACTGTATGATTAAGTAATGAGGCTTTGTCTATCGATTATCTTATTCTACTAAATTATGGTTTTTTTAATCTTTTTATACCATATACCATAATTAGAATTTTTTTTTTGTCATTTCTACTAGTAATGTTCGATGTACTCTTAATGTTGCAGCATTGCTGGCATTTGCCTCCTGTTTGTTGGGCACTCGTTTTGTTTGTAGGCTAAAAGGAAAGGAACATTCCCTCTATTGTTTATGACTTTGCAAATGAATTTGAATGGTGTGAATGGTCCCAAAGTAGAAGAAATTGAGAAAAATAATTTAAAGCAAAACAAAGTTGAGAGCTTGTAGATAATTTGTGTAGATGTGTGTGTGCGCGCGCACAATAGTTCACCAGAACTACTGAAGCTGATGAAGCACAAAGTTTCTTACCACAAAAACTAAATTAAGCAAATAATGGTCTCTCGTATGATAATGCAACAGATCATCTCCTTCATTCAAGCCAGTAACATATGTTAATTCATGGATTGATCGAAGAAATCATTTACAAAGTATAGAATCAAGAACTATTCATGTCCACAATAAATAGACAAGTATTCAAAGGCTTCTTGTTGTACCATAGTTTAACAATATTATAATTGAGCCATTTATTGAAGTGATAACAGAAAGACAAATATACAAAACTCATATTAAAATATGAATCTAGCTACCACACTCCTACAGTGCTTGAACTAAACAAAATCACACTAACCATGAAATGCAGTTGTGATAGCAAGAAAAGATGCCACGTGTGGAAATCTAAATATCTAGCACAAACAAATAATCCATTTCTTTGCCATAGTAACAAAATATCTAAATTCAATAACATTGCTAATAACTACTGGAGAGTTTTGCTGAACAGGCAATGAGATAATAACTACATTGCTGATAACAATAGAATCAAGTATAGACCTATAAAAAAGACCAACATAAATTGTGCGCATCTGCAATCAAAGAATAAGAAATATAATAACTCAATGACAAAATCTACTTTGCACAGATTGTCCAGATGGTGATATATCAAACTGAGGCCTATTCACAGAAAGAATGTTTGTTTTAGTTGAGTGCTTGTCTGTTTGAGAGATTATTCTACAAAACAAGATGTCAATAGACTGATCAGTTATAACAATAAAACAACTGACCAATTAAACAAGTGTATTATCATAATTAAATTTATAACATATTAAAGGCTGAAACGCATGGAAAACTTTTGAAACTAGGATTTTGCTGCCCTCGTTGCTTCGGGTTTTCTACAGCGCCGCCGTCCGGCTTCAGAAGGTGATCGTCTTCTTGTCCTCTCATCATGAATGTTGATCTGGAATTGTCAAGGTATTGTGTATAGGAGAACTTGATATGTCCTCAAAATGTTGATCCAAGATATGAAGGCCTCTCTCATATCACTCAATTCGATCAGGTTGATTGTTTTGGGGCCCCAAAGGTGAAGGGACTGGATGATGTGGAATGGAGATTCACCGAATTTTATAGCCTTTGAAACCGGGCAGTGCTACCATTCGTGGGATCTACTAGGCTCTTTGGCGTGGAATCCAGAAGAGAATATGTTGTCGCCAGAGATTTTAATGAGATCTTGGAGTTAGGGGGAAAAGTCTGGCGGCAGAGTAAAGAGCCAGAACCAGATGCAAGCTTTCCAGCACGTTTTGTCTGATTGGCTCAAATAAGCGGATAGAAACTCTCGATTCTTTCAAAAGAGAGCTTCTAACAGAAGACAAAAAAATAAAATCAAGGGGCTTTTTGGAGAACGTCTTCCATGCTCCGAGCAAGTAATGCTCGGGCTTTTTGGGTCCACCCACATGACCTTCACGTGCCTACTTATTAAGATGAAATTCACATGGGTTTGTTCCCGGTCATTTGTTTCTCAATTGAGTTTTACCCAGTTATAGGGTGAATCGATTTGGGGTGAATTGAGTTTTACCCAGAGCAGACCCAAGTGAAATGATGAGCCAATCTCTACACCTGTGATCACCTCTGATGATAAGAGGGAGATCTTGGATCAAGTTCTGTAGCCTGAAAGTGTTCATCACCGTGCTCGCCTCCCATCACCACAACCCATTCTCTCTAGCTACATTCTTGAAAACTTTTTCTCACCTTCTTTAGTTTCTAGGACGCCATCTTCTCCGGTCAATCCTTGTGTGGGAGACTTGGACAGGCAGGTTGATGGGGTTGAGATCCGGCATGAGGGGATTAAGGGCTGATCGATAAGGGCGAGTTTAGGTGATCGTAGAGACCGACTCAGTCGATGGAAGGTGGCGGTTGGGTTGAGGATGGTGGGACGACGGCGGGAGAATTCCGGGCAAGCTGCTGGCAGTGCGTTCCTTGCAGACCTCAATCCTTTTAATCAAAGAAGAAGAAGGGAAGAAAAAACAAAAAAACATGGGTGCAGGGGCTGGGCGTTAGCTTTGTGCTTATCCTAATTTGTTTATTTTTTTTTTGTTTGTTACACCTTATTCTCTTCTTTTTTTTTTAATATATATAATAAAGTAATAAACTGAATTTGTTTTGATTTATTAGTTATTGTTTTCGTTTCGACCATAGAAAGATTAAAAAAATTAAATTTTCTAGCAAGACGTTGACTTGATTAAAGTTTTTTTATAAATTTAACTTTTAAGTGTTTAGAAAAACTAACTGTAATATCAAGTCCCTCAAGTTTTTGGACATGAGTAATGATATACCTCTATATGAGAAATGGTCTTGAAATGCTCTTATGCCCCGTTTGGATGGCAGAAAATCATGGTATGGAATGAGAATTAATATCATTTTCCATTCAGATGTGTCATTTGGTTGTAATTAGAGATTGAAAAGAAAATAAAAAATGAGATCTGACTGGAAATTGACTCCTTCATAAAGCCTGAATAGAATTACCTAGTCAGGGAGTGGTATTCTATTTCCATTTCCCACTGTCAAAGGCAAAATTACAGTAATTATCCCTATAAAAATTTATATTCTCCCACCAATAATCCTTATAAGTTTATCTGTACTTTAATTAGTAAAAGGGCGTTGTTGAAAATTATAATTTTATATTTCATTCTTATGACTTACCAAACACTACAATAGGAAAGTTGTACACTTAAAAGGGATATATTGGCCTGATACATTAACATATCTGACGTTGATAGGCCTCTGGTTAACTCCCAAATGAAAAACCCTAGCCGCACTGGTTCCGGTTTTTCTCCAATGGTGGCTGGTGCCGGCCTCCTCTCTAAGTGGAATCCTTATATCCACGCGTTCCGATCTGCCCTCATCCCTCCGAGGCCTTTCAGTAAATCGAAGCCAATCTCTCTTGTAATACCCCGAAAAATCCAAATTAAATTCTGTGGATTTTTAGAAATGATTTCACGATAGTGGGAGCGAGTACGAGGCTCGGAGGAATTGTGGAATTAGTTCGAACGATTAATTTTCGAAAAAACGAACGTTATTTAGGGGGTCTCAAAAAGTGACTTTTTATACATTGGGAATTTGGGAAAACTTCCTTCATGAAAGTTGTAGAGGACATTAAACCGAGTGCGTGCATATGTGGTACGTAAAAATCGGAGTTCGTATGCGAAAGTTATAAGCAAAATATGAAAGTTACTGTTTATGATAGATTGGTATAAATTTGAAATGTTACTGTAGCCAGGTAACTTTTCTTTCTTTTCTCTCTCCTTCCCCCGTGCTCTCTCAGTCTCTCTCTTCTGCAACTCTCTCTTTCTCTCTTCTGCAACCTCCTCTTTCACCACCTCTAGACCACCAAATGGCGAGCTGCGAGCATCGATAGACTCGTCTCTTCCTCCTTATCACGCATGTGGGAGTTGTTTACGACGATTTGGCCGGAAATGTGGAGATCGAAGCCAACATTTTTACTGTAGCAAATTAGTCAACGCCGATTTCCGGCCACCTCCAGTCATAAACCCAGGTCCATTAGAAGCGCCTTAAGCCGCTCTTCATGCTCGCCAAGTCTCATAACCTAGATCGAAGCATGGAGGAAGAAAGCATAATTGGAAAATTTCACTGTACATCGGAGTGCTTAATTGTTCGGCTACTTCAAGGTATTTTCTGACTTTGTCACAGTTGAGAAAGTGATTGGAAATGTTGAGATGATGCTGTGGATGAAATTTGGTGGCCAGAGGAGGTGGTTGACCGCCGCGTTGACCGCCGTTGACCGCCCACTGACCGCCGCTTGTGGCGGCGTATTCGACCATATTTTGAGTTTTTATTATCTAGGTGATGATCTACGCATCCTTACGAGCGTTTTGATATATTACAAGGTCATTTTAGAAAACGTTGATAAATAGTGAATTTATGTTTTGACGTTACTATTTAACGTTTTTACGTTTTATCTTCGGTTTACGATCTGTGAGGATCTGACCATCGGTTTTACTTCAAATTTGGATATGATGATCTTATGACTGTCCCAGTGGCTTTGTGTGGTCATGGGCGAAGATCCGACCGTTGGATCTTCGTATAAATGTAAAACAATGATTCGGAAGGCGATTCGTGAGAATCCGACCGTCAGATTTTCGTATAATTTTATGGAGATGTTTGTTAGAGTGATTCAAGAAGATCTGACCATTGGATCTTTGTGATAATTTTGGAGGATGATCCTAAGGGCGATCCGTGAGGATCCGACCGTTGGATCATCGTATAATTTTGATCCGACCGTTGGATCATCGTATAATTTTGATCCGACCGTTGGATCATCGTATAATTAGGATCCGACCGTTGGATCATCGTATAAATTCGATCTGACCGTTGGATCATCATTAAATTAGAATCCGACCGTTGGATTTCCGTATATGTGTGGTTTATGAATGATTGCTAAGTTAAGATCGTATCTGACTAGGTGATTGACGGTTTGAGTTGGTGGACGATTGTGGATCGTATTTTGAGCTGAATTGAAGACGCAGCGGGATTATCGAGGTGAGTAAACCTCACGTGGTTCATATTACGAACCCAATACAATTAATTGCTTTATTTTGTTGCAATCATATGAACTATTGTTGGTGTTACTAGACATTCCTGTGTGAATGTCTGTATATATATTATTACGTGAAATAATATGTATTGTTGGAGTTGTGTTGAGTTATTGTTGAGAAACAATATATTGTGAGAGATATTGAGTTTATTGTTGAGAAACAATATATTGTGAGAGGTGTTGAGTTTTATTGTTGAGGAACAATAAATTGTTGTGATCTGTGGAGATCACTAGGTCACGAGGTGACCATGGCATCTATTAGTGAATCACGCTCTCGTACCGGGCTGGTGGTTATTAATAGTATTAAATCGTAATCACGTCTGTGGCCGGACGAGTGGTTACGTTCAGTTAGAGCTCTAGTCTGTCTGCCAAATGTGGAGTGACCTTATGAGTGAAATTGAGAGTAACTCATAAGTGTCAATATATATATGGTAACCTTATGAGGGAAATTGAGAGTAACTCATAAGGGTCTATATATATATATGAGTCTGTCTACCAAATGTTGGGAAATCTTATGAGCGAATTTGAGAGTAACTCATAAGTGTCTATATATATATATATATGAGAGTGAGTGATCTTATGAGCTAAATTGAGAGTAACTCATAAGTGTATATATATATATATGAGAGTGAGTGATCTTATGAGCTAAATTGAGAGTAACTCATAAGTGTCTATATATATATATGAGAGTGAGAAAGTAACGTGGGTTTGTGGTGGTCTTGTAATTTAATAAATCAACAGTTCTTTCTTGTTTACTCATACTAGCTGTCAAAAGCTTACCGGGTTTTGTGTTGTTGCAACTCCCGGTACACTATTCAAATTGTGTAGCGGGTAATCCTACAGGACAGGAGAACCAGGACGGTGACCGTGCGGTTAGAGCAATTGTTAGAGTTTTACAGCAATTGTAAGTTGTGAGGTGTGTTATGCTCATTTAGAGCTTTACAATATTGCTTGTGAGAGTGAATTGTAATAATGAACTCGAGGTTTCGAGATTTGGAGTTTGTGTACCTTGTGGTGAGATTATATTGAGAAAAAAATTCAGAACGTTTATTTGATTAAGTGGTTTAATTCATGTTTCGGATTTGAATTTATTATTCAAAATTCGGGGCGTGACAGTTTGGTATCAGAGCGTAAGGTGCATATTTGGTGATGTGTCAATACCTTCCGAGTGATGGCCCGTCTGCAGCGGATCCCCATCATATACTCTTCGGTACTGGTAAAATCATTGGGTATGTCTTAGTATGGGGTCTAGACAACGTGTAAGTCCGTAGGACGGTAGAGTTGTCTACTAAGTTCGTATTAGAATAAGTTTAGTTTCCGCGAGTTGTGATCTTCGAGGAATAGGAACCTCTGGATTTAACTCTGATGAGTCGGTGAGGTAGAGGTCGAGTCTGATGTAGGGACATGACCTTTCTATGGAGACAGTTGAGGATGAGGTGGAGGCATTAGAGGTTGAGTTGCCTAGTCTACCTGTAGTTGATGTGATGGATGTTATTCTTGGGTTGAAATGGTGAAAGAGATTGAGACCCTAGGAATAGTTGAAAAGAGAATTGATCTCACCAACTCAAGATGATAGGAGTGTGAGAGATTATGAGACAGAATTCTCAAGACTATATTGGTGTTCGAGTGTAGTGATGTAATTTGGGAGATACTTATGTTACCTTTAATAAGGGTAGTATGTCAAGTGATCATGGCATAGGTTGACTTTGTAAGTGAAGTGGTGGAGCTTGTGTAGCTTCTTTGAGTTATCACCTTTGAGGAATGGGAACCTTTGGATTAAACTCTGGTGGAGTTATTGAGGATGGTTTTCACGAAAAACAGTATCCTTATGTGCATTGTAGTCGTTGGTTGTTGGGGTCATGGTGTTTGACCAATGCTTGTATCTAAAGTCGTTACGAGTATTTGACTAGTAGTTGTGATACTTTCCATTAGTTGGATATGCAGATGTTTTGAGTTGAAGAATACTTAGCAGTTATTGGTTGCTTAGTGATGGAATTGTGTTATAATGGAGCATTCATTCATGCACAGTTGTTTGGTGTTTAGGATAGCTACTATATATTAGCTAAATGTCGGGGTGTGGTTTGAGATCTGCGGATGGTATTGGAAATTATTGTGGAGTGCTGGTTCACTGACTATTGTTGAGTAGTAATGCATAATTCGTTGTTACTATGATGGATTTTGTGTATGGTTGACTTATGGAAAGATTGATATGACCTCGTGATAGGATTGACTGTGAAGAGACATTGTGTTGATGTATGAGCTTAGGTAATAACGTTGTTTTCAACTCTAGGAGTGCTAGGGTTGTATAACTAATTTATGAGGCCAGATACTGTTGTGAGGACAGATTATGGATTATGACGTGGTTAGTGTGAAGTGCTATAATCACAGAATTTTGACCCACTAGATGTTGACTTACCACCAAATGAGCAGTGAGGTGATTCGTGGGTGAGATACTGAGTGTGGTACCAGTATCGATTAGTGGATGCTAAGATGGTACATATTGCTTGTTGAAGCAATTGATAGATGGAGTGATCGAGATTTTTTTTAGAGTTGTAAGTGTAACTCTAAAGATGTGGGTTTTTCCTAGCTAACTCAGGAAGTGTTTAGCTTTATTAATCCCTAATTCTAGCGACGAAATTATTGTGTTTGGTTTGACTCAGAGGATACTAGCTTGACCTCTGTGTGACTTAATTGATTGCTAGGTTTTGAATGATTGTTTGTGATAAATCATTTTGAAAGATGTGTGCAGCAGAGTCTCGATGGTTTTGAAAAGAGTATTAAGTGACCAAGGTTCGATCCTTGGTGTTGTTGTGGTTAAACAAAAAAAGAAAAAGAAAACATGCACACAATCTTATTGATTTTATATTACAAAAAGGGAAACGAGGACTATGCTATACTAAGCCTAGTCAGCAGCTCCGGATGGGTTGAGGCTGAGCTCAAGAGAAACGTTTGAGCCACTGTGGTAACCGCCTGAGCCACCAGAATAGTAACCAAAAGCGCTACCGTCCTCGGAAGTAGCCTTCAGGTTACCAAAGACGTCCTCGCCGTGCACGGGGAACAGAGGAAGAGTTTGAACCTCCTGGTGATCTCCTTCTCGTTGTTGCAGGGATGTTTGTCCTCCTGTTGTGCCAAAAGAGTTGTACTAGTATTAGTGTTGAAGTGTGAGGAAGAATATGAAACAAAAATTTAAGTAAATAAATCCTTCATTACCAGTAGAATAGGTGGAACCAAAGTTGAGATCAATGGATCTACCATCATCAGTAGAACTAGTGGACCCAAAATTGATGTCAATGGATCCACCAGCTGGCCCAAAATTGATGTCGATGGATCCACCAGCACCAGTAGAACCAGTGGACCCAAAATTGAGATCAATGGATCTACCAGTACCAAGAGAACTAGTTCTCATGGGCACTGGAGCAGCCTGATTACACCTATTCATCTGCTTCTCTCGAGCCCTGACGTTCTGGAACCAAAAGTAAATGTTCTTACCCTCAACATACCCATACTGGTTCAGCTGGAGACAGATCTCGTGAATCTGCTCTGTAGTTGGGCACTTAAATCCCTTGACATAGTAAAGATCCTTGAGGATTCTTATTTGTTCTGGAGTAGGAATCCACCTGGTACGGCTTCGCCAGAAATCCATGTTGGCACTACTTCCAGCTGCTTGGGTGTTTCCTCCCTCCTCTGTTGGTTGCTGTTGTTGTGGTTCCATTTGTTGCGGGGTTTGGAGCTCCATTAGTTGCAGAGTTCGTGGCTCTTGGGTCATGGGGTGAGAGGATGTGGAAATCGAGGAATACATGGTTTAGTGTTTGAGGGAGATTTTGTTAGAAGGATTGGAGTTGTTGAACTGGTGATTGGAGATCTGAGATTCTCAGAGGAAAGATGAGATCGAATCTTCAAATGGAAGAAAAGATCTGAGAAAGAAGGATTGAAGATTTGGAGGAAAATATTGAAGATCTGAAAGTTCAGAGGAAAGATGGGATTGAATCAACTAGATGGGAGAGAAGATCAGAAGAGAAGGATTGAAATTGATGAAGAAAGGATTTGAGAAGAGAAAGGCTGAAGAGTTGAGAGAGAAAGACTTGAGCTCGGAAGAAAAATTTCTTTTCTTTTGGAGTGAACAGTTTTTCTCCAGAATGCACCTATTTATAGAACAAGGTGAGCAGATCTCCACCGTTGGATGAACGATCTCAGAATTTGAATCCACGCGTTGGATTAAAGTCGCCCCGAAACCCGGAAAAGCTGTTGGCGCGTGTTGAGCGTGTAAGGGGACAGGCCGAACCTCGAGACGCTGTGGCAGACAGCTTTAGCCGAAAGTGATTTGCTTTCCGTAAATCACGGAAGAGACGTGTCGTGGCACGTGGAGTGTACCGACAGTTTGTTGTTATTCTATCGCTTATGATAGAATAAATAAAAGAAGTTGCATGGATAGTAACGAGAGCAGCTGGTGCTCTAGTGGTTGAAGAGCAAGGCTCATGTACAAGAGGTCAGAGGTTCGAACCTTGCCTCTCGTTTATTTTTATTATGTTCGCTTATGACATAATAAGTAAAACATTTGTACACATTATATTAAGCACAACTTGTGCTCCAGTGGTTGGTGGGCAAAGCCCTTGTGCAGCAGGTTAAGGTTTCGAACCTTGCCTCCCCCGTTATTTTATTTATGTCGCTTATGACATAATAAATATAACACGTGAGCATATATTAATGAAGGCAGCTCTTGCTTCAGTGGTTGGGAGCAAAACCTTCGTGTTTGAGGTCGGGAGTTCGAACCTTACCTCTTACAAATATTTTTGGATCTCGTATATGCTTGATATACGACGTATATACGGTATACATACGTATATACGGTCTGTACGGTATGCATACGAATATACAGTTGTACGGTATGCATACGTATATACGATCTGTACGGTATGCATACGTATATACGGTATGTACAATTTCATACCGTAGCCGAGCTGGAAGTTGGTGGGCCGATTGGTAGGCCCAAATAGTAAGCCCAAATAGTAAGCCCAAATAGTAAGCCCGAATGGTAGGCCCAAATGGTAGGCCCAAATGGTAAGCCCAATTGTTCGGCCCGAATAGTAGGCCCAAATGTTAAACCCAAAGTGGTTTGGGCCGGTTCGAAATGTGGATGGTCCGATTTCTTCAGGCCCAATTGGCCAGCCCTAGTGCTTAGCCCAAGGATTGAGCAAGCCCAAGTCATCATCATTGGGTGACATAATTTATTGGCGTACTTTTGGGGATGATTTGTTTTGAGTGATGCATCTCTATGGTTGTGAAGAGTGGTGCATGCTTAAGTTTTACTATGGAGATTTACCGTGATGCTAATTGAGTAGCGAAACACTTTGTGGGAGTGATTACTGTGCTTGTATGCCAGTACAGAGTGATGATCTATGTGAAGATCTATGTGATGATCTATGTGAAGATCTATGTGAGGATCTATGAGATGATCCATGTGACGATTTTGTGTATGTGATGTGGAGTGTTGTTGAACAGTTGTTTTGTGAATTTAAATTGTGATGAAGGGATTTAGTGGCCATAGGAATGTATTTTTATACAAAGGATTGTGGCTTTGTAGATTACTACAGATTTGGAAAAGATGGAGATTCTATGATTAGGTCAACCTTAATCGAGAGGAATTGACTTACGCTTAAATTTCGGGACGAAATTTCTTTAAGGAGGGTAGATTGTAATACCCCGAAAAATCCAAATTAAATTCTGTGGATTTTTAGAAATGATTTCACGATAGTGGGAGCGAGTACGAGGCTCGGAGGAATTGTGGAATTAGTTCGAACGATTAATTTTCGAAAAAACGAACGTTATTTAGGGGGTCTCAAAAAGTGACTTTTTATACATTGGGAATTTGGGAAAACTTCCTTCATGAAAGTTGTAGAGGACATTAAACCGAGTGCGTGCATATGTGGTACGTAAAAATCGGAGTTCGTATGCGAAAGTTATAAGCAAAATATGAAAGTTACTGTTTATGGTAGATTGGTATAAATTTGAAATGTTACTGTAGCCAGGTAACTTTTCTTTCTTTTCTCTCTCCTTCCCCCGTGCTCTCTCAGTCTCTCTCTTCTGCAACTCTCTCTTTCTCTCTTCTGCAACCTCCTCTTTCACCACCTCTAGACCACCAAATGGCGAGCTGCGAGCATCGATAGACTCGTCTCTTCCTCCTTATCACGCATGTGGGAGTTGTTTACGACGATTTGACCGGAAATGTGGAGATCGAAGCCAACATTTTTACTGTAGCAAATTAGTCAACGCCGATTTCCGGCCACCTCCAGTCATAAACCCAGGTCCATTAGAAGCGCCTTAAGCCGCTCTTCATGCTCGCCAAGTCTCATAACCCAGATCGAAGCATGGAGGAAGAAAGCATAATTGGAAAATTTCACTGTACATCGGAGTGCTTAATTGTTCGGCTACTTCAAGGTATTTTCTGACTTTGTCACAGTTGAGAAAGTGATTGGAAATGTTGAGATGATGCTGTGGATGAAATTTGGTGGCCAGAGGAGGTGGTTGACCGCCGCGTTGACCGCCGTTGACCGCCCACTGACCGCCGCTTGTGGCGGCGTATTCGACCATATTTTGAGTTTTTATTATCTAGGTGATGATCTACGCATCCTTACGAGCGTTTTGATATATTACAAGGTCATTTTAGAAAACGTTGATAAATAGTGAATTTATGTTTTGACGTTACTATTTAACGTTTTTACGTTTTATCTTCGGTTTACGATCTGTGAGGATCTGACCATCGGTTTTACTTCAAATTTGGATATGATGATCTTATGACTGTCCCAGTGGCTTTGTGTGGTCATGGGCGAAGATCCGACCGTTGGATATTCGTATAAATGTAAAACAATGATTCGGAAGGCGATTCGTGAGAATCCGACCGTCAGATTTTCGTATAATTTTATGGAGATGTTTGTTAGAGTGATTCAAGAAGATCTGACCATTGGATCTTTGTGATAATTTTGGAGGATGATCCTAAGGGCGATCCGTGAGGATCCGACCGTTGGATCATCGTATAATTTTGATCCGACCGTTGGATCATCGTATAATTTTGATCCGACCGTTGGATCATCGTATAATTAGGATCCGACCGTTGGATCATCGTATAAATTCGATCTGACCGTTGGATCATCATTAAATTAGAATCCGACCGTTGGATTTCCGTATATGTGTGGTTTATGAATGATTGCTAAGTTAAGATCGTATCTGACTAGGTGATTGACGGTTTGAGTTGGTGGACGATTGTGGATCGTATTTTGAGCTGAATTGAAGACGCAGCGGGATTATCGAGGTGAGTAAACCTCACGTGGTTCATATTACGAACCCAATACAATTAATTGCTTTATTTTGTTGCAATCATATGAACTATTGTTGGTGTTACTAGACATTCCTGTGTGAATGTCTGTATATATATTATTACGTGAAATAATATGTATTGTTGGAGTTGTGTTGAGTTATTGTTGAGAAACAATATATTGTCAGAGATATTGAGTTTATTGTTGAGAAACAATATATTGTGAGAGGTGTTGAGTTTTATTGTTGAGGAACAATAAATTGTTGTGATCTGTGGAGATCACTAGGTCACGAGGTGACCATGGCATCTATTAGTGAATCACGCTCTCGTACCGGGCTGGTGGTTATTAATAGTATTAAATCGTAATCACGTCTGTGGCCGGACGAGTGGTTACGTTCAGTTAGAGCTCTAGTCTGTCTGCCAAATGTGGAGTGACCTTATGAGTGAAATTGAGAGTAACTCATAAGTGTCAATATATATATGGTAACCTTATGAGGGAAATTGAGAGTAACTCATAAGGGTCTATATATATATATGAGTCTGTCTACCAAATGTTGGGAAATCTTATGAGCGAATTTGAGAGTAACTCATAAGTGTCTATATATATATATATATGAGAGTGAGTGATCTTATGAGCTAAATTGAGAGTAACTCATAAGTGTATATATATATATATGAGAGTGAGTGATCTTATGAGCTAAATTGAGAGTAACTCATAAGTGTCTATATATATATATGAGAGTGAGAAAGTAACGTGGGTTTGTGGTGGTCTTGTAATTTAATAAATCAACAGTTCTTTCTTGTTTACTCATACTAGCTGTCAAAAGCTTACCGGGTTTTGTGTTGTTGCAACTCCCGGTACACTATTCAAATTGTGTAGCGGGTAATCCTACAGGACAGGAGAACCAGGACGGTGACCGTGCGGTTAGAGCAATTGTTAGAGTTTTACAGCAATTGTAAGTTGTGAGGTGTGTTATGCTCATTTAGAGCTTTACAATATTGCTTGTGAGAGTGAATTGTAATAATGAACTCGAGGTTTCGAGATTTGGAGTTTGTGTACCTTGTGGTGAGATTATATTGAGAAAAAAATTCAGAACGTTTATTTGATTAAGTGGTTTAATTCATGTTTCGGATTTGAATTTATTATTCAAAATTCGGGGCGTGACATCTCTGTCGAGGGAGATCGATCGACCACAGCCCCTGGAATCCCGAGTGCTTACCAGACTCCAACAGTGGCTGTTGGGTGGTGGCGTCCACTTTCGAAGCAGGGTGACAGGGGAGGAAGTCACCTTTGAACCGGTTTGTGCCCGACCTCGCAGAGGGAGGCTCAAAGCAGTGGCTATGACGGCGTTTGTCTCTGTGTCAGTCGGCCAGGCGGTGGTGCTTCGATGTGCAGAGGCGAAGGCCAATTGTTTCATGATCCGTTCAAGGGTTGCGGCGGCGAGGGCGTGCTGGCTAGATCGTGTAGCAGCGGGTGATACTAAGCCAGGTACGGGCGACATGGAGGTGGGACAGGGGCTCAGGCCTGAGGTCTCGGCGGCGACGGCGATGGCTCTAGAGGATGTGAGTCTGATTAGAATTGATGTGGAGTCGATGGTGGCAGGAAAGCAGGCGGAAGTCGGCGTGGAAGCTGCCGGAAAGCAGTCGACGGTGGCAGTCTTCGTGGTGACCAGAGCAGTGGGGAGGCCTAACTCTAATCGGGGGCCCCAACCAAATCTGAGGCACAATTGGGTGTCCAGAACAATTCTGAGGCCCAAACAAATTCTCAGGCCCAATGGGGTGTTCAAAGTTTTCATGAATATTGCTTGGATTTGGGCCCATTCGTGGACCAAAATGATAGGTTCTAGTTCTCTAGGGTTTCGTATTTGGGATCTCGGCGGCTTGATCCAACAAACTATTGCTACTTTCGACTTTTGTGGTATTAGCGAATCTTCTGGAATAGTACTAAAAGAGGATTCAAGCTCTTTATTATTAGCGGAGCACTGGTTGTTCAATGAGTTGACCTATCTCTATGTACCACCGTGGGTACTACCACAACTTCTTGTCTTATCCTTAGATGATAGCGGAAGGGTATGTAATGGCCACTCTGGCTTGAGGCTAGCACAAATTTCAAATCATTTGTTACTACTCCTAGAACTTTTCTGGATGTATTACAATACGATTGTAATCGACTCGTTGAGTCTTTCTATTATATGAAGATAATTTCCTTATCCAAAAAAAAACACTACAATAGGAATGGAAAATTAATTCCGGAAAATGTTCCAAACACTCACATGAAAATACCAAAACATATTCTATTCCATATCGGTCTGGAAAATAAAGTAAATCTTTTTCCTATTTTGACATTCCTACTAACCAAATGGGGCCAAATAGTATTAATTACGGATTGGCAAATTGTTTTTTAGGGTTAATAATAATGAAGACATTATGGTTGACAGAGTGGATTGCTGTTGAATCAAAGTCAAAAGCGGATAATATTATGAAAATGAGTATAAAATATCTCAATCAATGCATCCAACAGTCGGTTTTCCCAAAGTCTTATGTCTTGATGAGGTTGCTCTTATAGGAATGTAATGAACAAATATAGTGTTACTAAGGTGTCACCATTTGATGATATGGATCGATTTATCAATTTCCAATTTTGATTTATATGCCTACTAATGTGGTCCAACTTGTTTATTAGTTGTATAAGAAAATATACCATCCATAAGCAACAAGGTGGCGGAAATAGATTTTATCGAAATCGACCGTTGGATGTTATCAAGACAAAAAAAAAATGGTTATGGTCAAAATTTCAACTATTTTCTTCGCCGTTTGGGTCTCGATCTACTAGGTCAACCATAAACCCTAAATATCACATAAAACTAATATGCTCATAACCGCTCATTTACAACTTCTTTTTTCGATCTGTCAGCTCTCACTCTCTCATGGGTATGATCTATATCAACTAATGTAAAAATTTCGGGAAGTTTATCTACTTGTGGTTAAGCCCCCCTTAGGGTGTTATAAGTGTATAAGTGGTTGACCGCTTTATTTGACATCTAAATGATGGCGGATTTGATTAATTTTTTTACACAATACCTAATAATACGCTATAAATAGATGGGTAATGTCAAATTTATCAATTTTCAGTTTCGATTGTTTAGATCACACGAAATCCGTATATGCCTACTAATGCGGTTTAACTTGTTTATTAGTTGTATTGAAAAATATACCTTCTATGAGGAACAATATGGAGGAAATAGACTTTATCAAAATCGTCCGTTAGATGTTATCATGATAAGAAGATATAATTATGGT
The DNA here is from genome assembly GCF_958449725.1 of Rosa rugosa. Taxonomy (NCBI): domain Eukaryota; kingdom Viridiplantae; phylum Streptophyta; class Magnoliopsida; order Rosales; family Rosaceae; genus Rosa; species Rosa rugosa. The sequence goes on from NC_084822.1 coordinate 20,807,775, forward strand.
CAAAATTTCAGCTATTTTTGAAGTTGTTTGGGGCTCGATCTACTAGGTCAACTCTAAACCCTAAATACCACATAGAACTAATATGTTCATAACCGCTCACTCGCAACTTCTTTTTTCGATCTGTCAGCTCTCACACTCTCGTGGCTATGACCTATATCAACTAATGTAAAAATTTCAGAAAGTTTATCTACTCGTGGTTAAGCTCCCCTTAGGGAGTTATAAGTGTGTAAGTGGTTGACCGCTTTATTTGATATCGAAATGATGGCGGATCGGGTTAATTTTTTTACACAATACCTATTAATACGCTATAAATAGATGGATAATGTCAAATTTATCGATTTTCAGTTTCGATTGTTTAGATCGCACGAAATCCTCATATGCCATTGCCTACTAATGCGGCATAACTTGTTTATTAGTTGTATTGATAATTATACCTTCCATGAGGAACAATGTGGAGGAAATAGACTTTATCAAAATCGGCCGTTGGATGTCATCATGATAAGAAGATATAATTATGGTCAAAATTTTAGCTATTTTCGAAGTTGTTTGGGTCTCGATCTACTAGGTCAACCCTAAACCCTAAATACCACATAGAACTAATATGCTCATAACCGCTCATTTACAACTTTTTTTTTCGATCTGTCAGCTCTCACTCTCTCGTGGGTATGATCTATATCAACTAATATAAAAATTTCGGGAAGTTTATCTACTCGTGGTTAAGTTCCCCTTAGGGAGTTATAAGTGTGTAAGTGGCTGACCACTTTATTTGACATCTAAATGATGGCGGATCGGCTTAATTTTTTTACACAATACCTATTAATACGCTATAAATAGATGGGTAATGTCAAATTTATCAATTTTCAGTTTCGATTGTTTAGATCGCACAAAATCCTTATATGGCTACTACTGTGGTATAACTAGTTTATTAGTTGTAATGAAAAGTATACCTTCCATGAGCAACAATGTGTAGGAAATAGACTTTATCAAAATCGACCGTAGGATGTTATCATAATAAGAAGAAATGGTTATGGTCAAAATTTCAGCTATTTTTGTCGTCGTTTGAGTCTCGATCTAGTAAGTCAACCCTAAACCTTAAATGCCACATAAAACTAATATGCTCATAACCGCTCACTCGTAACTTATTTTTTCGATCTGTCAACTCTCACGCTCTCGTGGGTAGGAACTATATCAACTAATGTAAAAATTTCGAGAATTTTATCTCCTCAAGGGTCGGCTCCCCTTAGGGAAGTAGAAGCTTTTAAAGAGTTGACTGGTTTATTTCATGTTGAAATGACGGCAGATCAGGTTAATTTTTTTAGACATTACCTATTAATATGCTATAAATAGATGGGTAATGTCAGATTTATCGATTTCCAATTTTGATATATTTTTTTTTTGAATAATCCAATTTGGATATTTTGGATCCCACAAAATTCTTATGTCTACTAATGTGGTATAACTAGTTTGTTAGTTGTAATGAAAAGTATACCTTCAATGAGCAACAATGTGTAGGAAATAGACTTTATCAAAATCGACCGTAGGATGTTATCATGATAAGAATAAATGGTTATGGTCAAAATTTTTGCTATTTTTGTCGTCGTTTGAGTCTCGATGTAGTAGGTCAACCCAAAACCTTAAATACCACATAAAACTAATATGCTCATAACCGCTCACTCATAACTTATTTTTTCGATCTATCAGCTCTCACACTCTCGTGGGTATGAGCCATATCAACCAATGTAAAAATTTCGAGAAGTTTATTTCCTGATGGTTCAACTCCCCTTAGAGAAGTAAAAGTGTATAAAGGGTTGACTACTTTATTTGATGTCAAAATGACAGCGGATCGAGTTAATTTTTTTTACACAATCCCTATTAATACACTATAAATAGATAGGTAATGCCAAATTTATCGAATTCCAGTTTCAATTTTTTGGATCGCAAAAAATCTTTAGATGCCCACTAATGTGGTCTAACTTGTTTATTAGTTGTATACAATTAAGACACAATTTATTAATCCGTCACTAATATTATAGAGCACTTTTTCCGACCATTTCTCATATATATGGTATACGTGTATTAAAGAAGAGAGTTTTTTTCTCTCCGCAACCAACCCTAAAGGCCGAGTCTCCGTTCTGCAAAATCACCCTCGTCCGGCGGCTCCTGGACGTGTGGGCTGGCCTCTGGGCCTCGCCGTCGTCAGAGGTCGGCTGCCAGACGGGTATTGGATCGCTATTGCTCTGGGGGCCATCGAATGGAGTGATGCTCGGGGCTTGTCAGCTTGATCTGGCTGGGATGGTGACTGGTGGTGGTCGTGCTAACTGATCGGGGTTTGTTTTTGCTCCGTCTTGCCGTAGTTTGAGGCGGCGTGGGTTGTGGGTTATGGGTCGCAAGCGATGTGATCGTGGGGCGGATCGAGGCTGTACGGGTTGTGGCGGCGATGGTGTGGGATGCGAGGGCCTGGATCGGCATGGCCTGTGCGGTGAGGTTCTTGGGTCGCTGGTGGTGTGATCGTGGGGCGCGGATCATGCGGGTGCAGGTTGCGGCGGCGTGCGGTGGATGGGGAGAGGCTTGGCTTGGCTGGTTCGTACGACAGGAAGGCTAGAGAGGTGGACTTGGACTGGACCGGTTGATGGGCCTTGAGTGGGCCTTTGTTTGGTAGCTGTTCCCTATTTGGGCGTTAAGTTTCTGGGCTGGGGTCTTACCCTAGTCCAGTAAATTTCAATTTGGGCTAGGGTTTAGGCTCTTGGCCCAACTCTATGTTTTTAGTCTTATCTAAATTCAATAATTTCCTTGTATTAGGAACCTAGATCTCTGGCGCCTCCGGCGTAGTACCAATGGAGGATCTCCGCTATCTCTATGATTTGAAATGTATAATGAGTAAGTCTATTTCTATGTACCACTGTGGGTACTACCACTATCTTCTTGTCTGTCTATGTCCTTAAATGACAGCGGAAGGGTATGTAATGGCCTATTCTGGCTTGTGTTGATTATACTATTTCGCCCTAAGGGCTTGATTTAAAAAAAATGGTATACGTGTATTACAATATTACCCATATAAAGAAGTCAAGGGATTTGATCTTCACAATTAGTTTTTCTAAACAATATAAAATGTTAAATTTATAATTAAAATTTAATCAATTCAAAGTCTACTAGAAAATTAAATTTTAATTTTTTTTTTAAATTTTTGTTTCTTTCCAATTCATTTTTAAGTCACTAATATATATATATATATATATATATATATATATATATATATATATTTTTGAGAATGTAAGTCACTAATATTGTTGGAATGAGATCAATAACCAACAAATTTAAAGTTTTAAACTAACAAATTCAGTTTATTATAAATTAGAAAAACAATGATAAAACAAGACCAAAAAAAAAAAAAAAAAAACAAGAACAAAACAAAAAAGGAATTAGGTGGCTTGATGTCAGGCTACCACCCTTTATGCCTTCGCCAGCGCACCACAACTGCAGATTTGATAATGTGGTCTTCAGTCTTCACTTGCAAACTCCATATGGAATGTTGTGGGCAAAACAAGATGGTGGTGCGCTCTCTCTCATAGAGTCCTCTACGGGAAATGTCTCTGAGTTTGGCCCAGAAACCATAATCAATTTCCCCAAATTTTTTCTCAGAATTTTAGACGGCGGTGGGAATAGACACAAGGATGCTAAAGCGAATCAGTAAAAGGCCTTGGTCGGCGTGAGACGTCGGACCGTCGGAATTCAAACCAGAGGCGCACCGGCCGATGTTGGCGGGTAATCAAGGGAATGGAAGGCATGGATCGCCTCCAAAATGAGACGATGATCGTGAATGGCATTATGTTTACAATCTCGGCGAGAATATCACTCCAAGATGTAAGTTTGATTTTCCAGCATCTGTTTTGTTTTGTTTATTCTTTGAAAAAGTTCGAGTCTTTGAATTGAGTTGTGTATATTATCATGATTTTCTTATAGAGGTTTGTGGATTATGATTGTGGTTTTGTGTTAATTGTTTGGCAGATAAAATACTTAACAAGATGGGTGAAGATCTGCTGTCAAGTGCCCTGATGTCTACTAGATTTTACAATTTCATTCGTTTTGTTGCTTGAAAGAGAAAGGAAGAAGTAGTTCGCGGTGGTCAATTGTGGTGTTGATGGGGCGATTGTGGTGTTGGGATGATGGTTGAGATCGGAATAAAATCGTGTTTGTGTTTGTAGGGTTGTAATCTGGGTTTTTTGTTCTGTTACTTACTTGGGCTTCTTGGATGTATTCTTTCTGTGCAAGACTGAAGAAGACAAGACGATGCACAAAATAAGTCCCTTTGAAAAGCTAACTGTGGGACCCACGCTTCTTTCTCTAACTTTAACAACAGGTTACCCGGTCTACCTTAATCAGCGGCTAGTATTGAACCATCGGTTTGTGCAGCTAGGATTGTGCTGATGTGGCCGAGCACTCCATGCTTGGAGCATGGAAGAATTTTCGGGCTTTTCGATGTTAGTGGTGTATGGCGACAGGAATAGTGGGAATTGTTTCGGACTACTTCTAGTCTATTTTAAGTTCACAAACCCTAGACTTGGTTGATTAAGAACTGGTGTTGCAGACCATTAAGCCTAGGGTCATGGCTCAGATGAATGATACCCTGCCGGCGCCATATAATATGGAGGAGATTTGGGGTGCACTTTTTGAAATGCATCTGTCGAAAGCGCTTGGCCCTGATGGTCTATCACCTTTTTTGCTTTCAAAACTATTAGGACTTGGCTCGTTAAGACGTTAGCAATGCTGTTATTTCCTTGTTAACTAATCATGAAATGCCTCCGGATTTGAATTTGACTTATGTGTTTCTCATTAAAGAAGTTGCGAATATGTCGCATCTCAGACCAATACTTTTGTGCAATGTTATTTACAAAATTACATCCAAAGTTATTGCTAACTGTTATGTTTCGTACTTCAATTTACCAGTTTACTAATCATTTGTACAGCAAACAACAATTTCTTTCACTTAACTTCGTTTCAGTACTTTTAGGGGCTTCAAAAAGTTGACATTTTATTTCGTTTACTTTTTGAGAAAATACTTTTTAGAGAAGTTGTAAAGCACGTTAAACCGAGTTCGTGGACATGTGGCAGGTTTAAATCGGAGTTTGTATGAGAAAATTATGGCCATAAAACTAAAAGTTACTATTTCTAAAAGTTTCTATAAATAGCGTGACTAAAGGAAAAACTTCCATTTTAGGCCAAAACCCTATTCCTCTTTTCTCTCCAGCCAACTTGTATAACCCGACTCAACCCAAATAAGATTTCCGGCCAGCACTTCGTTGTCGGGCGACCAATCCGGACAACACCGGTGCCGTTCCAACCCTCTTCCCTTCCTCTTTTGATCTGTCACTACTAGAAGAAACAGATTGATCAAGGACACCAAACAAGGACACATATTTTATGTGGAGTCTTTAAAGGTTTTTTAGTACACATAGTGTTAAATTGAAAATTTCAAATGGGTGGAGAGTCTTTCAAGGACACCCAGTTTAGGGAATTGTTGTGTCCTAATATTGGGCTCCAATTGAAAAAATTAAAAGCCTATTGAAATAAGCAAACGCGCAGTACTGCAGCAGTGCAGCTATACTTAGCATTTTTGATTCCCTCCCACAATTTCACTTCCCTCCCTAAATTTCACTTCCCTCCTCCCCTAATTTTTGATTTCCCTCTTCAATTTAAATCCTTCCTAAATAGAGAAAGATGATTCATTCACTCTATTTTCAGCTCTTAGTTGTAATAGGAAAAAAAGAAAAAAGAAACTCAAGCTAAAATCAGATTCGATATGGTTCGACTCGACGGAGGTGGCGGCGACTCATAATAGACAGTTCAAGTCATAGTGAGGTTGCTTGGTGTGAGACATACTCTAGGTTAACAGATTTTGGGAAGAATTTCAGTACAAGGTGAGGTTACTCAATCCCTAATTTTTATTTTTATTTTTTAATTTTTTGTTTTGCTATATTGTTGGGTTGAATGTTCTGGTGTGTTACAAAGTTAGGAGAAGCTCTGTGAGAGAATGAACTTGTATTTGATTGTCAGGTGTGAATTTTAATCCTAACAGCAAGGAGTATACGCATGGAGTAGCGATCAGATTTCGGTCATGTGAGCTCTCATTTTCATTTTGTAAATTCAGAATAAATGCTGCCTTCATTTTGTTGATTGTCATTCTTTGGTATATTTTGTAGTTGAAGCTTTTGAGATATTATTTGGAAGCTCAGAATATAAAGAGATAAGTAGCCAATGTGTTGTTCTGCTTATTTATGTGAATTCTATTTCCTTATCCCCCCGACCCACCAACTTCACTGTGGCCTTGCTTTGGAGATCTTCCACTTCAATCAATATTGATATGTTAGATTCTCATCTAGAACGTACAGATGCCATGATAATATTAGTATTTTTAATGTTTGAGCTATCTGTTCTCAGCTTTTTTCAGCATTTTGTTATACCATCTTATAGTTCTGAGTCCAGTGAACTTGTGATTCCCAACTAATTGTATGGTTAAGACACGATTTAATATAGATCTCGAGATTTTTCTCTGTTTCAGTAAATATACTTTCCTTTTCACTTTTTGAAATTCAATCACATTATAGTTATGACTCTTGACAACTTCCTTGCTGCTGGGTTGAATGTTCTGTTACTCGGTCACTTCCAACTATTGTTAGGTTTTGCTATTTTGTATCATAGTATTGGTATCCTCTAGTTTGTCTATTGTCAATGTAGGTCATCATGGGCCGGGTTAGGGCCGGCCCTACCCTAAATTTTAGGGCTTAGGGTCGGGCCTAGTCAGAGTCAACAAAATTTAGGGCTGGGGCTTAAATATGCTAACCCTTACCCGCCCGAAAAGCCCATTCCACTAGGGCCGACCTTCCGAATAGGGCCAAATAGGGCCGAAATGGGCCAAAAAGGGCCTTCTTTTGTTTAACAAAAAAAAAATACATTAATTTTTTTTTCATCAAAATGTGGCTCAATGATTATGTAGGTAATATAAGACTCATTGTTTTTTGTTGATCATATTTAATATATATATATATATATATATAACAAAGAAAATAAAAATTAAAGAAAACAAAGCTTACGAAATCAATTATAAAGCAAGAGATAAATTGCATATTATATAAAAAAGATAAATATAATTTAAAAATAGAAAAAATAGAAAATTATTAGGGCTTATTAGGGCGGGCTTAAAGGGCCGGGCCGGGCTTCATTTTCATGGCCCATACCCTACCCTATTTTAGAAAGGGTCGGGCTGGCCACCCTAATGCAAGGGTCGAGTAGGGCTTCGGCCCTATGGGCCGGGCTGGCTTGGGGCGGGTTTAGGGCCGAAGGGCCAAATGATGACCCCTAGTCAATGTACTGCTTTTCTTTTATGAATTCAATTGATAATGTTCAGTTTCTTGCTTTAGAACTAAAATGATGTATGACTTGTGTGATTGTTAATATTTCTGGCCAAGTAATGGTTATGATTTGAATCTTATCTTTTTAGAGTTGTTACTCACAATAGGCAGAATACTTTAGGAGTGAGTTAGCTAGTGACATGAAAACTTGGGCAAAGTGAAAACTAAAAGTTTTGACATTTGGTTCATGGCACTCATGCAGAAGTCTCCTTCGGATAATTTCAAGGCTTAATGATTGTTAATTATTATAAACTGTGGTGTTTCATATGTATATGGTGTTGATGAATTTGACTGAGTATTGTTTTGGTATAATATATGCAGAAGTCTCCTCTCATATAATATTCACCAAATGTTCTGAAAATGATAGGCATATAATATTGTCCTTATTTGACTGATAGTAGGAATAAATTGATAGGACTGAATGTTTGGTATTGCAGCCTGTTGAGGTTTCGATACCAATTTCGAGGAAAGATGAGGTTTTGCTGAAATTGGAAGCGGCTAGCATAAATCTAATTGATTGGAAAGTTCAAAAAGCCTACTGCCCCCTTAGTATAGTTCTCTGTTTTCCAAGAAAGGCTACTTGCACCTTGCAGCTCTCTTTTTTCCAAGAAAGGCTATCTGCACCTTGCAGCACCTCTTCAACTCTTTTCTGGATGTTCACTTTTCACTTTCCTAGGGATTGCTTATATACATGGATATTTACTTGAGCATGGGATGCACTGTGCTATTAGTGTACCTTGGTTATGCTCTTTCTTGTTTGTATATGCTACCTTTTAGAGTTTTCTATTTGGTTATGCATGTTATTAATAGTCTCTAAGATCTGGCTGCTTATATTTGCATTATTGTCTTCACATGCCTTAGTTTACCATTACTAATATTTGCATCATGTATTTAAATACTCTGACATCTAGTATTAATATTAGATATAAATGGATAAAAGTTGGATGTCTATGGATAGAAGATAAGATGAATACGAGAATGAGGTTGACCATTTTTGTGATTTTGCTCTACATCATGCTGCTGATCCCAGTTCCATTCGTTGTCCTTGTTTAGAATGTGGACATGTTAAACCACAGACTATTAGGGAGGTTAGAAATCATTTGATTTGTTATGGTATTGATCAGAGCTATGTTACATGGTATTGGGATGGAGAGCATATTCCTAGTCAAGATCTGGAAAGAAAAACTGAAATTTGGGAAAACTACAAAGAAAACATTTTTATGGAAAACACTGTAGAGATGGTTGAAGCTGTAAATGATGATTTTGTTAGTAATCCAGAGGCATTTGAGAAACTGCTGGAAGATGCCGAGACCAAGTTATCCACTCTACTAAGATTGTACAACTTGAAAGCACAAGGTGGGTGGCCTGATCAAAGTTTTTCAACGTTATTGAAATTCTTACAAGAACTACTTCCAATAATGAATGAGATGCCTTCAACCTTGTATGAAGCAAAGAAGACATTGGGATCCTTGGGCATAGAGTATGAGAAAATACACTCATGCCTTAATGATTGCATCCTATATTGGAAAGAGTATTCAAATGCATCTGTATGTCCTACTTGTGGTGTGTCTAGATGGAAGATTAGTAAGAATTTGAGTGAGATTAAGAAAAAACAAGTACCAACAAAGGTTTTGTGGTATTTCCCCCCAATCCCTATATTTAGAAGGGTGTTTCGTAATAGAGATATAGCAAAAAACTTAATATGGCATGCCACAGAAAGAGAAGAATATGGAAAACTTTGCCATCCAGCGGACTCTCCTTCATAGAAGCTTGTAGATCACATGTGGCCAGATTTTGGTGATGACCCTAGAAATCTTCCAGTGGCAATTTCAGCAGATGGAATAAATCCTCATGGTTCTCTTAGTAGTAGGTATAGTTGTTGGCCGGTTCTTATGGTCACCTATAACTTACCACCATGGTTGTGTATGAAAAGAAAATTTATTATGCTAACAATGTTAATATCTGGTCCTAAATAGTCAAGTAATGACATTAATGTCTATTTGGCACCATTGGTAGATGATTTAAAACTTTGTGGGAGGTTGGTGTCGAGGCATATGATGCATACACACAAGAAACATTTATGTTAAAGGCTGTTTTGCTATGGACAATAAATGACTTCCCTGCATGTGGGAATTTGTGTGGTTGTAGTGTCAAAGGATATAAAGTGTACATGCATGACATCTACCGGCCATAATCAGCACTCATACCTGACCATCACTTTGTCGAAACATCTTCAATGGTGTGACCCCTGGGAACACAGCAAGACAATCTTCACCGGCAAGCCATCTCTAGGCCAAAATATGTCTCAACGCGCCTACACGCACCACCCAAAGTCATCTCTGCAGAAAGGAACAAAACTCAGCAAACTGAAGCATATTAGTCCCATATTGAAAACAAGAGTGAGGCAACTCACTATTTCACCTATAAAATGTCCACTTCTCTCTCTTCATTCATTACGCATTTAATAGCTATCTATCGCTACATTTGTCAATATAAATACATCGTCTACCTTCAGCATCGGAGAAGCGAAGGCCGGCAACCGCGGTCTCCCCTCTTGACGCCGTTGTATTTCTCTTGACAGATTAGCGAGATTTCACGAACTCTCTATATATCAGAAGATTGGACCCTCGTCCATGTTATCGGAAGCCGACATCATATGGCGGTATTCTGAGCATTAACATAAAGCATGTCTAATTTGTGGTGATAATACAAATTCTGAACGGCTGAAGTTTGGTAATAAAGTTTCATTTGCTGGACATAGAAAATATCTACCAAGTAGTCATGTTTTTAGAAAAAAAAAGTCCGTTTAATGGTCAGCAAGAGTTTGGAATATCTCCACATCCTTTAAGCGGGGAGGAAATTCTGGAAAGAGTTAAAGGGATTAAATCTTCATGGGGGAAAAAGATGTTGAATTCTAAAAAACCAAAGTTGAAAGTTCAGCTTGGGAAAAGGAAGGCCAGAGATGAAGTTAATGTTAAAAAGAAAAAGGTGGTCACTGATCAGCTTAGTATATGCTGGAAAAAAAAAATCAATATTCTTTGAATTACCGTATTGGAGTTCATTGCATGTTAGACATTGTTTAGATGTGATGCACATTGAGAAAACCGTGTGCGAGAGCCTAATTGGAACATTGTTGAACATCCCTGGAAAAACTAAAGATAGTGTTGCAGCAAGAAAAGATCTTGTGAAAAAAGGTTTGCGGAAAGGTTTGGCACCTAAGGAAGGCAAAAAGAGGACATATCTCCCTTTTGCGCCTTATACATTGTCAAAGAAAGAAAAACAATCAGTTTGTGGTTTTTTGTATGGATTTAAGGGACCAAAAAAATTCTCATCCAATTTCAAAAATCTAGTTTCTATGCAAGAGTTGAAGCTTTTTGGTCTTAAGTCTCACGACTGTCATATACTTATGCAGCACCTCATTCCAGTGGCAATTCGCGCAGTGTTACCTAAGCATGTGAGATATGCAATTACAAGATTTTGTGTTTTTTTCAAAGCTTTATGTAGTAAGACCATTGATGTTTTACTGCTAGATGAAATTCAAAGTGGTCTTGTTGAGACTTTGTGTTTACTTGAGAAGATATTCTCACCTTTTTTTTTTTTTTGACATAATGGTGCATGTCACAGTCCACCTTATTCGAGAAGTTAGGTTATGTGGTCCTGTATATTTGCATTGGATTTACCCATTTGAACGGTACATGAGTGTCCTAAAAGATTATGTGAGAAATGGCAATCGCCCAGAAGGTTGTATGGTTGAAGTTATATTGCTGAGGAAGCGGTAGACTTCTGTGCAGATTACTTGTCCAGAGTACATGTTGTTGGTCTCCCTATAAAAACTCATTTAGATCTTAAAGATTATAATGCTCCATTAGGAGGTGGACGTGTTATGGCTTCTTGTCCCAAGTTAAGGCATCAAGCATATCTTTCTATTTTGGACAACACAACTAAAGTTCAGCCATATATAGAGTATGTTTCGAAGTCACTTATTATTTAGTTTACTTACAATTGATTTTATAAATGATTTCCAACATTATGGATGACTTATAATTTGTTGTATGTTATGAACCTCAATTTTTACAGTGAGCATTTGGAGAGATTGAAATTGGAACACCCTCAAAAGTCTAAAGCAGAAAAGTGGCTTAAAGATGAACACAATCGAAGATTTAGCAATTGGCTACAACAAAGAGTAAGTAGAACAGAGCAGATTTGAGTATTCATTGCAGCAGATTAGTTTTTAATTTTTTTTTATTTGTCATTGCTAATTCTTCAAATACTTTCTAAAAAACAATTTCATATTTGTCCAGGTAGAGCCTGAGCTTAATAGTCCTGAAAATGACATATTAGAAAGCTTGAGGTGGCTGGCTCATGGTCCTCGATGTGAAGTGAAGTGAAAAAGTTTTCTGGTTATACAGTAAATGGATGTGATTATCACACAAAGGCTTGAGATAATGTCCATATCCAACAAAATAGTGGGGTGACCTTAAAAGTGGATGCATTGCTAACTTCTAGTGCCAAAGATAGAAATCCTATAGATGATGAGATGACTTTCTATGGGGTAATTCAAGAGATATGGGAGCTCAATTACAATAGCTTCATGCAAGTTATATTTAAATGTGATTGAGTTGCAAACAGTAAGAAGGGGATAAAAGTAGAGGATTTTGGATTCACCTTAGTTGACTTTAGTAGGATTGGGCACAAGTCTGATTCCTTTGTTAAGGCTGATCTTGTGCAAAATATATTTTACATTGAAGATCCAGCAAACTTAAAGTGGTCAGTTGTATTGCAAGCACCTTAAGTGGATTGGTTAAATGAAGATTGATGAGCTAGGGGATACGACACTTGATCATCAATATTTTCCACATGCATTGCCATTTGTTAAGACATTCGATATAATGACTTAGAATGAGACAGTTTATGTGAGAAGTGATTGTGAAGACACATGGGTCGAAGAGCATAACTGATTAACTTCTGCTTTAGATAACACAACTTGTTGCTGTTTGGCATGATGTTAGTTTTGAACTAATTTGCTTTGGGTTTTCTACTGATGTGGTTTTGTTTTTTATCTGGTATATTTATTTTGTATATATTGAGCTGCTGTAAAGGTTTTGTACTGATCGATGTGGTTTTGTTTTTGATTTGCAGTATAGTTTATTCTGTACGTATATATTGATTGTTGATCCTTTTTTTTTTAGATGTTAAGATATGGATGGAGAAGAAGAAAATCATGCTACTGAAGATGACTTGTCATCTGATGAAAAGAATGGAAGAGGTCCAACTCTGATGTCCGATATTATTCATGGTAGGAGTAAGGGGGTTCGAATAGAAGTGACGTATAACAAAAAAGGGCAACAAATTGGGCTTGGAGGGAAGAGGCTAGGCTTCTATTTTGTTTCATGACATGTCAGACTAATCAAATCTAACACAGATACAATTGTTTTCTTAAAAAATAAAATCAACATATTACCCAATATATATTTACAAGATATCACAACAGTAGTAGTCTTTTTACAAACAACACATATACCCAATTTTGAGCTATAGAAGAAAAATTACCCGAAAAGTCACTACACATTCAGCAGAACACCACTTACCATCTTTGGACTCGAAAACTGGATACGATATGTTAACCATCTGGGGCTGGGTGCTCAGAGAGTTCCATATTTTCTCCCTCCTGAACAGAGAGAGAAAATGAAAGCCAGGACCCAGTGACCGAACAAAATGCCCTCTCGATTCGACCACAGCACCAGAATGCTCCTTCACTAGCACTACTAGATTGGGAAGCACCCTAAGAACATTCCTCTCCGAATCATAATCCCCGAGGCTGAGGTGCTTATCTCCCCTATCAGTGACCCTGAAAATAGCATTGCTCAGCCGAGCAAAGGAAAAACAAGCTCTGATTTCGCTAAACATTATAGAATGAAAATGAAATGATGAGGAAGAGAAACTTTTGGCCCTTTTGAGCTAGCGGTGTTATCGAGGAAAGGGGTTTTCGTATCGGGATCGATGAAATGCGATTTGCCGTTTACTTTTATAGTCAATGGGATTTGAGAGAGAGTGAAGTAGAGTAGAGAGTGAATGATCAGTGTTGACTTAGCTGGAAAAACGACTCCGTTTTTATAATGATGGGATAGGATTGGATAGGACATGAAATACAATTAACTAAAGAACAGGTCTTGTATTTATATTATTTCCCCTTCACGTTTTGTTAAATAAAATTACTCATCGTACGTAATTTAGGTCCTTTTTTTTTTTTCACTCATGAGCTAATTTCATTGGGGTAATGGCTCGAACTACTATCCCAATCACAAATGATACTTGGCCAAATGTTAAGGATTCACTTAAACAAATGATATGGAGTATGGTTCAGGTATGACTTTATGTTAGTAAACCTTTTTCCTCATATTTTTTTTTTGTACTTTGAATAAATTTCGATAATGAGTTGTTGATGTTTTATTGCATATTTCTAGAAATCATTCATTGTGGATCCAAGAAGCAAGAAAGATGTCTTGAGTAGTGCAGGAAGGAAATGGAAATCATTCAAGAGCACTTTAACAACAAAATATATATTAAGGTATAAAGATCGACGGAGCCTCCTAAAGATAAAACCTGAAGAATATGAGTTCATTACTCAACCTCAGTGGGAAGCTTTTGTGAAATCTCGATTAACTCCTGATTTTTTGGTAGGCCACATCTTTTGTTTAACATTAGCTTTACAAAAATTTATGTTACTTAATGTTTTGTACTGATGAGTCATTGTTAAGAAAACTGACTGTTAAAATCTCACATCGTTTGGTTTATGGTAATAGGAAAAACATGAGGATCACTCAAATAGACGAGCTTTGCATGAGTATGACCATCGAATGTCCAGGAAAGGTTATGCTAATTTGGAAGAGGAACTAGTAAGCACATGCTTTTGTGGAGGCATTAGTTAATATACATTTATGTGCATATGATATAATTACATGTTTTTGTAAACAGAAACAGGAATTAGGGACTGAAGAAGACATTGATAGAGCCATCTTATGGAAGAAAGGGAGTGTTGATAAAGAGTGTAACTATTTAAGTGAGACAACCAAACAACGTGCTGAGAAAATTGTGAGTTGATATTTATTAGACCTTAACCACCTTTAATCTTAGATGTACATTAGATGTACATGGTTACTTCATTTGTCATATTTTAGTATTCATTGATGTTTGTAATCTATCGTAGGATGCTTTAACGAAAGAAGTTCAAGAGGAAATTGTGTCCGCTGTTGGTAGGAACGATATTTTGACACAAACTTTTGTGTTTTCTTCAATGCTTTATGTAGTAAGACCATTGATGTTTTACTGCTAGATGAAATTCAAAGCGGTCTTGTTGAGACTTTGTGTTTACTTGAGAAGATATTCTCACCTTTTTTTTTAACATAATGGTGCATGTCACAGTCCACCTTATTCGAGAAGTTAGGTTATGTGGTCCTGTATATTTGCATTGGATGTACCCATTTGAACGGTACATGAGTGTCCTAAAAGACTATGTGAGGAATGGCAATCGCCCTGAAGGTTGTATGGCTGAAGCTTATATTGCTGAGGAAGCGGTAGACTTCTGTGCAGATTACTTGTCCAGAGTACATGTTGTTGGTCTCCCTATAAAAACTCATTTAGATCTTAAAGATTATAATTCTCCATTAGGAGGTGGACGTGTTATGGCTTCTTGTCCCAAGTTAAGGCATCAAGCATATCTTTCTATTTTGGACAACACAACTAAAGTTCAGCCATATATAGAGTATGTTTCGAAGTCACTTATTATTTAGTTTACTTACAATTGATTTTATAAATGATTTCCTACATTATGGATGACTTATAATTTGTTGTATGTTATGAACCTCAATTTTTACAGTGAGCATTTGGAGAGATTGAAATTGGAACACCCTCAAAAGTCTAAAGCAGAAAAGTGGCTTAAAGATGAACACAATCGAAGATTTAGCAATTGGCTGCAACAAAGAGTAAGTAGAACAGAGCAGATTTGAGTATTCATTGCAGCAGATTAGTTTTTAATTTTTTTTTATTTGTCATTGCTAATTCTTCAAATACTTTCTAAAAAACAATTTCATATTTGTCCAGGTAGAGCTTGAGCTTAATAGTCCTCAAAATGACATATTAGAAAGCTTGAGGTGGCTGGCTCATGGTCCTCGATGTGAAGTGAAGTGAAAAAGTTTTTTAGTTATACAGTAAATGGATGTGATTATCACATAAAGGCTTGAGATAATGTCCATGTCCAACAAAATAGTGGGGTGACCTTAAAAGTGGATGCATTGCTAACTTCTAGTGCCAAAGATAGAAATCCTATAGATGATGAGATGACTTTCTATGGGGTAATTCAAGAGATATGGGAGCTCAACTACAATAGCTTCATGCAAGTTATATTTAAATGTGATTGAGTTGCAAACAGTAAGAAGGGGATAAAAGTAGAGGATTTTGGATTCACCTTAGTTGACTTTAGTAGGATTGGGCACAAGTCTGATTCCTTTGTTAAGGCTGATCTTGTGCAAAATATATTTTACATTGAAGATCCAGCAAACTTAAAGTGGTCAGTTGTATTGCAAGCACCTCAAGTGGATTGGTTAAATGAAGATCGATGAGTTAGGGGATACGACACTTGATCATCAATATTTTCCACATGCATTGCCATTTGTTAAGACATTCGATATAATGACTTAGAATGAGACAGTTTATGTGAGAAGTGATTGTGAACGCACATGGGTCGAAGAGCATAACTGACTAACTTCTGCTTTAGATAACACAACTTGTTGCTGTTTGGCATGATGTTAGTTTTGAACTAATTTGCTTTGGGTTTTCTACTGATGTGGTTTTGTTTTTTATCTGGTATATTTATTTTGTATATATTGAGCTGCTGTAAAGGTTTTGTACTGATCGATGTGGTTTTGTTTTTGATTTGCAGTATAGTTTATTCTGTACGTATATATTGATTGTTGATCCTTTTTTTTTTAGGTTTCAAGATATGGATGAAGAAGAAGAAAATCATGCTACTGAAGATGGCTTGTCATCTGATGAAAAGAATGGAAGAGGTCCAACTCTGATGTCCGATATTATTCATGGTAAGAGTAAGGGGGCTCGAATAGAAGTGACGTATAACAAAAAAGGGCAACAAATTGGGCTTGGAGGGAAGAGGCTAGGCTTCTATTTTGTTTAATGACATGTCAGACTAATCAAATCTAACACAGATACAATTGTTATCTTAAAAAATAAAATCAACATATTACCCAATATATATTTACAAGAAATCACAACAGTAGTAGTCTTTTTACAAACAACACATATACCCGATTTTGAGCTATAGAAGAAAAATTACCAGAAAAGTCACTACACATTCAGAAGAACACCACTTTCCATCTTTGGACTCGAAAACCGTATCCGATATGTTAACCATCTGGGGCTGGGTGCTCAGAGAGTTCCATATTTTCTCCCTCCTGAACAGAGAGAGAAAATGAAAGCCAGGACCCAGTGACCGAACAAAATGCCCTCTCGATTCGACCACAGCACCAGAATGCTCCCTCACTAGCACTACTAGATTGGGAAGCACCCTAAGAACATTCCTCTCCGAATCATAATCCCCGAGGCTGAGGTGCTTATCTCCCCTATCAGTGACCCTGAAAATAGCATTGCTCAGCCGAGCAAAGGAAAAACAAGCTCTGATTTGGCTAAACATTATAGAATGAGAATGAAATGATGAGGAAGAGAAACTTTTGGCCCTTTTGAGCTAGCGGTGTTATCGAGGAAAGGGGTTTTCGTATCGTGATCGATGAAATGCGATTTGCCGTTTACTTTTATAGTCAATGGGATTTGAGAGAGAGTGAAATAGAGTAGAGAGTGAATGATCAGTGTTGACTTAGCTGGAAAAACGACTCCGTTTTAATAATGATGGGATAGGATTGGATAGGACATGAAATACAATTAACTAAAGAACATGTCTTGTATTTGTATTATTTCCTCTTCACGTTTTGTTAAATACAATTACTCATCGTACGTAATTTAGGTCCATTTTTTTTTTTTCACTCATGAGCTACTTTCATTGGGGTAATGGCTCGAACTACTATCCCAATCACATATGATACTTGGCCAAATGTTAAGGATTCACTTAAACAAATGATATGGAGTATGGTTCAGGTATGACTTTATGTTAGTAAACCTTTTTCCTCATATTTTTTTTTTGTACTTTGAATAAATTTCGATAATGAGTTGTTGATGTTTTATTGCATATTTCTAGAAATCATTCATTGTGGATCCAAGAAGCAAGAAAGATGTCTTGAGTAGTGCAGGAAGGAAATGGAAATCATTCAAGAGCACTTTAACAACAAAATATATATTAAGGTATAAAGATCGACGGAGCCTCCTAAAGATAAAACCTGAAGAATATGAGTTCATTACTCAACCTCAGTGGGAAGCTTTTGTGAAATCTCGATTAACTCCTGAATTTTTGGTAGGCCACATCTTTTGTTTAACATTAGCTTTACAAAAATTTATGTTACTTAATGTTTTGTACTGATGAGTCATTGTTAAGAAAACTGACTGTTAAAATCTCACATCGTTTGGTTTATGGTAATAGGAAAAACATGAGGATCACTCAAATAGACGAGCTTTGCATGAGTATGACCATCGAATGTCCAGGAAAGGTTATGCTAATTTGGAAGAGGAACTAGTAAGCACATGCTTTTGTGGAGGCATTTGTTAATATACATTTATGTGCATATGATATAATTACATGTTTTTGTAAACAGAAACAGGAATTAGGGACTGAAGAAGATATTGATAGAGCCATCTTATGGAAGAAAGGGAGTGTTGATAAAGAGGGTAACTATTTAAGTGAGACAACCAAACAACGTGCTGAGAAAATTGTGAGTTGATATTTATTAGACCTTAACCACCTTTAATCTTAGATGTACATGGTTACTTCATTTGTCATATTTTAGTATTCATTGATGTTTGTAATCTATCGTAGGATTCTTTAACAAAAGAAGTTCAAGAGGGAATTGTGTCCGCTGTTGGTAGGAACGATATTTTGACACAAACTTTTGTGCTTTCTTCAATGCTTTATGTAGTAAGACCATTGATGTTTTACTGCTAGATGAAATTCAATGTGGTCTTGTTGAGACTTTGTGTTTACTTGAGAAGATATTCTCACATTTTTTTTTTACATAATGGTGCATGTCACAGTCCACCTTATTCGAGAAGTTAGGTTATGTGGTCCTGTATATTTGCATTGGATGTACCCATTTGAACGGTACATGACTGTCCTAAAAGACTATGTGAGAAATGGCAATCGCCCTGAAGGTTGTATGGCTAAAGCTTATATTGCTGTGGAAGCGGTAGACTTCTGTGCAGATTACTTGTCCAGAGTACATGTTGTTGGTCTCCCTATAAAAACTCATTTAGATCTTAAAGATTATAATGCTCCATTAGGAGGTGGACGTGTTATGGCTTCTTGTCCCAAGTTAAGGCATCAAGCATATCTTTCTATTTTGGACAACACAACTAAAGTTCAGCCATATATAGAGTATGTTTCGAAGTCACTTATTATTTAGTTTACTTACAATTGATTTTATAAATGATTTCCTACATTATGGATGACTTATAATTTGTTGTATGTTATGAACCTCAATTTTTACAGTGAGCATTTGGAGAGATTGAAATTGGAACACCCTCAAAAGTCTAAAGCAGAAAAGTGGCTTAAAGATGAACACAATCGAAGATTTAGCAATTGGCTGCAACAAAGAGTAAGTAGAACAGAGCAGATTTGAGTATTCATTCCAGCAGATTAGTTTTTAATTTTTTTTTATTTGTCATTGCTAATTCTTCAAATACTTTCTAAAAAACAATTTCATATTTGTCCAGGTAGAGCTTGAGCTTAATAGTCTTGAAAATGACATATTAGAAAGCTTGAGGTGGCTGGCTCATGGTCCTCGATGTGAAGTGAGGTGAAAAAGTTTTCTGGTTATACAGTAAATGGATGTGATTATCACACAAAGGCTTGAGATAATGTCCATGTCCAACAAAATAGTGAGGTGACCTTAAAAGTGGATGCATTGCTAACTTCTAGTGCCAAAGGTAGAAATCCTATAGATGATGAGATGACTTTCTATGGGGTTATTCAAGAGATATGGGAGCTCAACTACAATAGCTTCATGCAAGTTATATTTAAATGTGATTGAGTTGCAAACAGTAAGAAGGGGATAAAAGTAGAGGATTTTGGATTCACCTTAGTTGACTTTAGTAGGATTGGGCACAAGTCTGATTCCTTTGTTAAGGCTGATCTTGTGCAAAATATATTTTACATTGAAGATCCAGCAAACTTAAAGTGGTCAGTTGTATTGCAAGCACCTCAAGTGGATTGGTTAAATGAAGATCGATGAGCTAGGGGATACGACACTTGATCATCAATATTTTCCACATGCATTGCCATTTGTTAAGACATTCGATATAATGACTTAGAATGAGACAGTTTATGTGAGAAGTGATTGTGAACGCACATGGGTCGAAGAGCATAACTGACTAACTTCTGCTTTAGATAACACAACTTGTTGCTGTTTGGCATGATGTTAGTTTTGAACTAATTTGCTTTGGGATTTCTACTGATGTGGTTTTGTTTTTTATCTGGTATATTTATTTTGTATATATTGAGCTGCTGTAAAGGTTTTGTACTGATCGATGTGGTTTTGTTTTTGATTTGCAGTATAGTTTATTCTGTACGTATATATTGATTGTTGATCCTTTTTTTTTTAGGTGTCAAGATATGGATGGAGAAGAAGACAATCATGCTACTGAAGATGGCTTGTCATCTGATGAAAAGAATGGAAGAGGTCCAACTCTGATGTCCGATATTATTCATGGTAGGAGTAAGGGGGCTCGAATAGAAGTGACGTATAACAAAAAAGGGCAACAAATTGGGCTTGGAGGGAAGAGGCTAGGCTTCTATTTTGTTTAATGACATGTCAGACTAATCAAATCTAACACAGATACAATTGTTTTCTTAAAAAATAAAATCAACATATTACCCAATATATATTTACAAGATATCACAACAGTAGTAGTCTTTTTACAAACAACACATATACCCAATTTTGAGCTATAGAAGAAAAATTACCCGAAAAGTCACTACACATTCAGAAGAACACCACTTTCCATCTTTGGACTCGAAAACCGTATCCGATATGTTAACCATCTGGGGCTGGGTGCTCAGAGAGTTCCATATTTTCTCCCTCCTGAACAGAGAGAGAAAATGAAAGCCAGGACCCAGTGACCGAACAAAATGCCCTCTCGATTCGACCACAGCACCAGAATGCTCCCTCACTAGCACTACTAGATTGGGAAGCACCCTAAGAACATTCCTCTCCGAATCATAATCCCCGAGGCTGAGGTGCTTATCTCCCCTATCAGTGACCCTGAAAATAGCATTGCTCAGCCGAGCAAAGGAGAAACAAGCTCTGATTTGGCTAAACATTATAGAATGAGAATGAAATGATGAGGAAGAGAAACTTTTGGCCCTTTTGAGCTAGCGGTGTTATCGAGGAAAGGGGTTTTCGTATCGGGATCGATGAAATGCGATTTACCGTTTAATTTTATAGTCAATGGGATTTGAGAGAGAGTGAAGTAGAGTAGAGAGTGAATGATCAGTGTTGACTTAGCTGGAAAAACGACTCCGTTTTAATAATGATGGGATAGGATTCGATAGGACATGAAATACAATTAACTAAAGAACATGTCTTGTATTTGTATTATTTCCCCTTCACGTTTTGTTAAATACAATTACTCATCGTACGTAATTTAGGTCCTTTTTTTTTTTTTTTTCACTCATGAGCTACTTTCATTGGGGTAATGGCTCGAACTACTATCCCAATCACATATGATACTTGGCCAAATGTTAAGGATTCACTTAAACAAATGATATGGAGTATGGTTCAGGTATGACTTTATGTTAGTAAACCTTTTTCCTCATATTTTTTTTTTTGTACTTTGAATAAATTTCGATAATGAGTTGTTGATGTTTTATTGCATATTTCTAGAAATCATTCATTGTGGATCCAAGAAGCAAGAAAGATGTCTTGAGTAGTGCAGGAAGGAAATGGAAATCATTCAAGAGCACTTTAACAACAAAATATATATTAAGGTATAAAGATCGACGGAGCTTCCTAAAGATAAAACCTGAAGAATATGAGTTCATTACTCAACCTCAGTGGGAAGCTTTTGTGAAATCTCGATTAACTCCTGAATTTTTGGTAGGCCACATCTTTTGTTTAACATTAGCTTTACAAAAATTTATGTTACTTAATGTTTTGTACTGATGAGTCATTGTTAAGAAAACTGACTGTTAAAATCTCACATCGTTTGGTTTATGGTAATAGGAAAAACATGAGGATCACTCAAATAGACGAGCTTTGCATGAGTATGACCATCGAATGTCCAGGAAAGGTTATGCTAATTTGGAAGAGGAACTAGTAAGCACATGCTTTTGTGGAGGCATTTGTTAATATACATTTATGTGCATATGATATAATTACATGTTTTTGCAAACAGAAACAGGAATTAGGGACTGAAGAAGATATTGATAGAGCCATCTTATGGAAGAAAGGGAGTGTTGATAAAGAGGGTAACTATTTAAGTGAGACAACCAAACAACGTGCTGAGAAAATTGTGAGTTGATATTTATTAGACCTTAACCACCTTTAATCTTAGATGTACATGGTTACTTCATTTGTCATATTTTAGTATTCATTGATGTTTGTAATCTATCGTAGGATGCTTTAACGAAAGAAGTTCAAGAGGGAATTGTGTCCGCTGTTGGTAGGAACGATATTTTTACACAAACTTTTGTGTTTTCTTCAATGCTTTATGTAGTAAGACCATTGATGTTTTACTGCTAGATGAAATTCAAAGTGGTCTTGTTGAGACTTTGTGTTTACTTGAGAAGATATTCTCACTTTTTTTTTTAACATAATGGTGCATGTCACAGTCCACCTTATTCGAGAAGTTAGGTTATGTGGTCCTGTATATTTGCATTGGATGTACCCATTTGAACGGCACATGAGTGTCCTAAAAGACTATGTGAGGAATGGCAATCGCCCTGAAGGTTGTATGGCTGAAGCTTATATTGCTGAGGAAGCGGTAGACTTCTGTGCAGATTACTTGTCCAGAGTACATGTTGTTGGTCTCCCTATAAAAACTCATTTAGATCTTAAAGATTATAATGCTCCATTAGGAGGTGGACGTGTTATGGCTTCTTGTCCCAAGTTAAGGCATCAAGCATATCTTTCTATTTTGGACAACACAACTAAAGTTCAGCCATATATAGAGTATGTTTCGAAGTCACTTATTATTTAGTTTACTTACAATTGATTTTATAAATGATTTCCTACATTATGGATGACTTATAATTTGTTGTATGTTATGAACCTCAATTTTTACAGTGAGCATTTGGAGAGATTGAAATTGGAACACCCTCAAAAGTCTAAAGCAGAAAAGTGGCTTAAAGATGAACACAATCGAAGATTTAGCAATTGGCTGCAACAAAGAGTAAGTAGAACAGAGCAGATTTGAGTATTCATTCCAGCAGATTAGTTTTTAATTTTTTTTTATTTGTCATTGCTAATTCTTCAAATACTTTCTAAAAAACAATTTCATATTTGTCCAGGTAGAGCTTGAGCTTAATAGTCTTGAAAATGACATATTAGAAAGCTTGAGATGGCTGGCTCATGGTCCTCGATGTGAAGTGAGGTGAAAAAGTTTTCTGGTTATACAGTAAATGGATGTGATTATCACACAAAGGCTTGAGATAATGTCCATGTCCAACAAAATAGTGAGGTGACCTTAAAAGTGGATGCATTGCTAACTTCTAGTGCCAAAGGTAGAAATCCTATAGATGATGAGATGACTTTCTATGGGGTTATTCAAGAGATATGGGAGCTCAACTACAATAGCTTCATGCAAGTTATATTTAAATGTGATTGAGTTGCAAACAGTAAGAAAGGGATAAAAGTAGAGGATTTTGGATTCACTTAGTTGACTTTAGTAGGATTGGGCACAAGTCTGATTCCTTTGTTAAGGCTGATCTTGTGCAAAATATATTTTACATTGAAGATCCAGCAAACTTAAAGTGGTCAGTTGTATTGCAAGCACCTCAAGTGGATTGGTTAAATGAAGATCGATGAGCTAGGGGATACGACACTTGATCATCAATATTTTCCACATGCATTGCCATTTGTTAAGACATTCGATATAATGACTTAGAATGAGACAGTTTATGTGAGAAGTGATTGTGAACGCACATGGGTCGAAGAGCATAACTGACTAACTTCTGCTTTAGATAACACAACTTGTTGCTGTTTGGCATGATGTTAGTTTTGAACTAATTTGCTTTGGGTTTTCTACTGATGTGGTTTTGTTTTTTATCTGGTATATTTATTTTGTATATATTGAGCTGCTGTAAAGGTTTTGTACTGATCGATGTGGTTTTGTTTTTGATTTGTAGTATAGTTTATTCTGTACGTATATATTGATTGTTGATCCTTTTTTTTTTAGGTGTCAAGATATGGATGGAGAAGAAGACAATCATGCTACTGAAGATGGCTTGTCATCTGATGAAAAGAATGGAAGAGGTCCAACTCTGATGTCCGATATTATTCATGGTAGGAGTAAGGGGGCTCGAATAGAAGTGACGTATAACAAAAAAGGGCAACAAATTGGGCTTGGAGGGAAGAGGCTAGGCTTCTATTTTGTTTAATGACATGTCAGACTAATCAAATCTAACACAGATACAATTGTTTTCTTAAAAAATAAAATCAACATATTACCCAATATATATTTACAAGATATCACAACAGTAGTAGTCTTTTTACAAACAACACATACACCCAATTTTGAGCTATAGAAGAAAAATTACCCGAAAAGTCACTACACATTCAGAAGAACACCACTTTCCATCTTTGGACTCGAAAACCGTATCCGATATGTTAACCATCTGGGGCTGGGTGCTCAGAGAGTTCCATATTTTCTCCCTCCTGAACAGAGAGAGAAAATGAAAGCCAGGACCCAGTGACCGAACAAAATGCCCTCTCGATTCGACCACAGCACCAGAATGCTCCCTCACTAGCACTACTAGATTGGGAAGCACCCTAAGAACATTCCTCTCCGAATCATAATCCCCGAGGCTGAGGTGCTTATCTCCCCTATCAGTGACCCTGAAAATAGCATTGCTCAGCCGAGCAAAGGAAAAACAAGCTCTGATTTGGCTAAACATTATAGAATGAGAATGAAATGATGAGGAAGAGAAACTTTTGGCCCTTTTGAGCTAGCGGTGTTATCGAGGAAAGGGGTTTTCGTATCGGGATCGATGAAATGCGATTTACCGTTTACTTTTATAGTCAATGGGATTTGAGAGAGAGTGAAGTAGAGTAGAGAGTGAATGATCAGTGTTGACTTAGCTGGAAAAACGACTCCGTTTTAATAATGATGGGATAGGATTCGATAGGACATGAAATACAATTAACTAAAGAACATGTCTTGTATTTATATTATTTCCCCTTCACGTTTTGTTAAATACAATTACTCATCGTACGTAATTTAGGTCCTTTTTTTTTTTTTTTCACTCATGAGCTACTTTCATTGGGGTAATGGCTCGAACTACTATCCCAATCACATATGATACTTGGCCAAATGTTAAGGATTCACTTAAACAAATGATATGGAGTATGGTTCAGGTATGACTTTATGTTAGTAAACCTTTTTCCTCATATTTTTTTTTTTGTACTTTGAATAAATTTCGATAATGAGTTGTTGATGTTTTATTGCATATTTCTAGAAATCATTCATTGTGGATCCAAGAAGCAAGAAAGATGTCTTGAGTAGTGCAGGAAGGAAATGGAAATCATTCAAGAGCACTTTAACAACAAAATATATATTAAGGTATAAAGATCGACGGAGCCTCCTAAAGATAAAACCTGAAGAATATGAGTTCATTACTCAACCTCAGTGGGAAGCTTTTGTGAAATCTCGATTAACTCCTGAATTTTTGGTAGGCCACATCTTTTGTTTTACATTAGCTTTACAAAAATTTATGTTACTTAATGTTTTGTACTGATGAGTCATTGTTAAGAAAACTGACTGTTAAAATCTCACATCGTTTGGTTTATGGTAATAAGAAAAACATGAGGATCACTCAAATAGACGAGCTTTGCATGAGTATGACCATCGAATGTCCAGGAAAGGTTATGCTAATTTGGAAGAGGAACTAGTAAGCACATGCCTTTGTGGAGTCATTTGTTAATATACATTTATGTGCATATGATATAATTACATGTTTTTGTAAACAGAAACAGGAATTAGGGACTGAAGAAGATATTGATAGAGCCATCTTATGGAAGAAAGGGAGTGTTGATAAAGAGGGTAACTATTTAAGTGAGACAACCAAACAACGTGCTGAGAAAATTGTGAGTTGATATTTATTAGACCTTAACCACCTTTAATCTTAGATGTACATTAGATGTACATGGTTACTTCATTTGTCATATTTTAGTATTCATTGATGTTTGTAATCTATCGTAGGATGCTTTAACGAAAGAAGTTCAAGAGGGAATTGTGTTCGCTGTTGGTAGGAACGATATTTTGACACAAACTTTTGTGTTTTCTTCAATGCTTTATGTAGTAAGACCATTGATGTTTTATTGCTAGATGAAATTCAAAGTGGTCTTGTTGAGACATTGTGTTTACTTGAGAAGATATTCTCACCTTTTTTTTTTTACATAATGGTGCATGTCACAGTCCACCTTATTCGAGAAGTTAGGTTATGTGGTCCTGTATATTTGCATTAGATGTACCCATTTGAACGGTACATGAGTGTCCTTAAAGACTATGTGAGAAATGACAATCGCCCTGAAGGTTGTATGGCTGAAGCTTATATTGCTGAGGAAGCGGTAGACTTCTGTGCAGATTACTTGTCCAGTGTACATGTTGTTGGTCTCCCTATAAAAACTCATTTAGATCTTAAAGATTATAATGCTCCATTAGGAGGTGGATGTGTTATGGCTTCTTGTCCCAAGTTAAGGCATCAAGTGTCACGCCCCTGATTTTTAACAACAATAAAAATCGATATATATAATCCCATAATTATACAATCGTGAACGTTCAGTCATCAATACAAATACCTGGAACATCTTTCCCTTAACACAAGTATATACTGATGCTCTGAACCAATCCAAGTTAATATACACTCGCTCCACAGAGTTATATATTACACAAATTTACGAATTAAATTGTCATCACAAAATAAAACGTAAATGCTCCTCAGAGCTTACTACATAGTGGAAGTCATACACTGGCAAAGCCAACAAAATTTGCTTCCTACCCGTTCTGCTGCCAACAAGCTACCTCAGCTTCAGCCACGATTTTCCTGACCTGCAGGATTAACCCCTACACCGTTTGAATGGTGCACCGAGGTTGCCAAACAACAAACCCGGTAAGCTTTTGCAAGCCCGTATGAGTAACTCATGAACATCAATCAACAACTCACATCAATCTACTTAAGGAACACATGCAACCATGATTCCTTCTAACATTCCATATCTTTTCCACAGAAAGGAAAGGACAACATGAGTCACCGCAGTGACAATGTTCTATTTGCTAACTTAACCATCAAGTAGCAATTCAAGTCTCATCTAGACAATTAAAGAAGAATACCATCGGAACTCTCCTTTAAACTACATACCTATGAGTCTCCAGCAACCTCGACCGTTACTCCCATAAGCTATCATGGCAGACAGACTAGAGCTCTATTGAAATCGTAATCACTCGTCCTACCAAGGACGTGATTACCTATTTCCTGCCTTGGTCACCATCTGCGACCTGTCACCATCTGTGACATATGATTTCAGACCCCGTCTGATCATGAAATCAAACATCAAGGTCGCCATCTGCAACCTGTCACCATCTGTGACATATGACCTTCAGACCCCGTCTGGTCTCAAAGTCAAACGTTAAGTAAGTCACACCTGACCTAAAACGTTACTAACATCTAATTTCGGCTTTCCTTATTCCTGCTCACCATCTGTGACCCTTGGTACAAAGACCAATACATTTAAATGAGTCACGCTTGACTCAAAAATGTAACATCAATTCAATACTTTTCAAACAATAGAAAACATCTTTTTCTACAATATTGTTTCCATGAAAAGTCACATTCAACAATAATATAAGCATCATCATGCATATTATTCATCAAATACCATCCACAAGAATATATATATTTTGCGTAAATATATATATACGTAGTCATTCGCTCAGGAATGCCTACTAATACCAACTATAGTTTGCAGTTAATTAATTAACGCCAAAACAATAATGGTACTTCTGTTCATAAAGATCTTTGTGAGATTTACTCACCTCGAAACTCCTGCTGCGTCTTCAATGCAGAATAAGTAGTCAAACCACGGAATAACCGTCCAAATACTTAGTCAAGTACCTAATCACATACGGTTTCGACTTAGTAATGATTCACATTTGATTTAAGTCCGAAACCCCTGTTTTGAACTAAAATCCCCAAAGTGGCGCCAATCGAGGCGAAACCACATCCAAGACCTCCCAAGGTCTCCGGAACACTTCCACGATCGATGTGTCAAAACCACAAGTCGATCGGATACTCAAATCCTCACGGATCGAATAAATTCACCGATATGAAACGATAAAAATCATAACAAATTCATTCGAACTCCAAAACTTGCATATTATATATCGAAACGCTCGTATCAACGAGTAGAAGACATATAATACCAGAAACAGTCCCATAGATGGCCGGAACACCGCCGTAACACCACCACAGACGGAGGCGCACCGCCGCCGGCCAAAACTCATTATTTCACAAAACTCCCAACATCAAAAAGCTTCATCTAAGCATGCTTGTGAAATCTCATAACTAGCTCGAAGTCAGAAAACAACCATAAGGGATCGAAAACTACCTCACAAGCCGTGAACAATAATCCAAACTGAGTTGATCGAGTTTTCACGTAAATCCTTCCAAACAACCACCACAGATCGCACAAGGAGGCTGCTGCGAACTCTCCAAGCCAAGGTCGAAGCGCCGCCGACGTTGGAAGCCGGAAATCCAATCGGGTCCAAAAACACCCAACTGCACCGCCGCCGTGGAGGAGAATCGGAGCTAGAGGACACCAGAGGGACGACCAGACGGAGGAGGCGAACTGATCAGGAGAGTTTTCGTCGCCGGAGACCGCCGCAGTTCGCCTGAAAAGTCGGGTCGGATCCGCCGGGTTCGGGTCGGGTCAGACGGAAAACTCAGATAGTGAAGGTATCGACCGAGAGAGAAAAGAGAGAGAAAAAAAAGGTTTTCGGAAATGGAAACTGAAATTATGAAAATAAGATGTGATTTTCTCTATTTATACTAAAACGGAAACTTCTTCCGATAGCCCTATCTTTCTCATACGAACTCCAATTCCCGCGTTCCGCATGTCCACGAACTCGTATCGACGCGCACTACAACTTTCGTGAAGGAAGTTTCCCGAGAATCCCAACGTACAAAAAGTCAAACTTCACACGACCCCCTAAATTGTGAAATTCGAATAATTATACGGACGAAAACCATTCCACTTCACATGCGACTTACGAATAAAGCACAACAACAAATATTCGTACAATAGGTCCATTATAAATTACTAAAATTACATAATGAAAATCTAGGTAATCATATCAAGCATATCTTTCTATTTTGGAAAACACAACTAAAGTTCAGCCATATATAGAGTATGTTTCGAAGTCACTTATTATTTAGTTTACTTACAATTGATTTTATAAATGATTTCCTACATTATGGATGACTTATAATTTGTTGTATGTTATGAACCTCAATTTTTACAGTGAGCATTTGGAGAGATTGAAATTGGAACACCCTCAAAAGTCTAAAGCAGAAAAGTGGCTTAAAGATGAACACAATCGAAGATTTAGCAATTGGCTACAACAAAGAGTAAGTAGAACAGAGCAGATTTGAGTATTCATTCCAGCAGATTAGTTTTTAATTTTTTTTTATTTGTCATTGCTAATTCTTCAAATACTTTCTAAAAAACAATTTCATATTTGTCCAGGTAGAGCTTGAGCTTAATAGTCCTGAAAATGACATATTAGAAAGCTTGAGGAGGTTGGCTCATGGTCCTCGATGTGAAGTGAAGTGAAAAAGTTTTCTGGTTATACAGTAAATGGATGTGATTATCACACAAAGGCTTGAGATAATGTCCATGTCCAACAAAATAGTTGGGTGACCTTAAAAATGGATGCATTGCTAACTTCTAGTGCCAAAGATAGAAATCCTATAGATGATGAGATGACTTTCTATGGGGTAATTCAAGAGATATGGGAGCTCAACTACAATAGCTTCATGCAAGTTATATTTAAATGTGATTGAGTTGCAAACAGTAAGAAGGGGATAAAATTAGAGGATTTTGGATTCACCTTAGTTGACTTTAGTAGGATTGGGCACAAGTCTGATTCCTTTGTTAAGACTGATCTTGTGCAAAATATATTTTACATTGAAGATCCAGCAAACTTAAAGTGGTCAGTTGTATTGCAAGCACCTCAAGTGGATTGGTTAAATGAAGATCGATGAGCTAGGGGATACGACACTTGATCATCAATATTTTCCACATGCATTGCCATTTGTTAAGACATTCGATAGAATGACTTAGAATGAGACAGTTTATGTGAGAAGTGATTGTGAACGCACATGGGTCGAAGAGCATAACTGACTAACTTCTGCTTTAGATAACACAACTTGTTGCTGTTTGTCATGATGTTAGTTTTGAACTAATTTTCTTTGGGTTTTCTACTGATGTGGTTTTGTTTTTTATCTGGTATATTTATTTTGTATATATTGAGCTGCTGTAAAGGTTTTGTACTGATCGATGTGGTTTTGTTTTTGATTTGCAGTATAGTTTATTCTGTACGTATATATTGATTGTTGATCCTTTTTTTTTTAGGTGTCAAGATATGGATGGAGAAGAAGAAAATCATGCTACTGAAGATGGCTTGTCATCTGATGAAAAGAATGGAAGAGGTCCAACTCTGATGTCCGATATTATTCATGGTAGGAGTAAGGGGGCTCGAATAGAAGTGACGTATAACAAAAAAGGGCAACAAATTGGGCTTGGAGGGAAGAGGCTAGGCTTCTATTTTGTTTAATGACATGTCAGACTAATCAAATCTAACACAGATACAATTGTTTTCTTAAAAAATAAAATCAACATATTACCCAATATATATTTACAAGATATCACAACAGTAGTAGTCTTTTTACAAACAACACATATACCCAATTTTGAGCTATAGAAGAAAAATTACCCGAAAAGTCACTACACATTCAGAAGAACACCACTTTCCATCTTTGGACTCGAAAACCGTATCCGATATGTTAACCATCTGGGGCTGGGTGCTCAGAGAGTTCCATATTTTCTCCCTCCTGAACAGAGAGAGAAAATGAAAGCCAGGACCCAGTGACCGAACAAAATGCCCTCTCGATTCGACCACAGCACCAGAATGCTCCCTCACTAGCACTACTAGATTGGGAAGCACCCTAAGAACATTCCTCTCCGAATCATAATCCCCGAGGCTGAGGTGCTTATCTCCCCTATCAGTGACCCTGAAAATAGCATTGCTCAGCCGAGCAAAGGAAAAACGAGCTCTGATTTGGCTAAACATTATAGAATGAGAATGAAATGATGAGGAAGAGAAACTTTTGGCCCTTTTGAGCTAGCGGTGTTATCGAGGAAAGGGGTTTTCGTATCGGGATCGATGAAATGCGATTTGCCGTTTACTTTTATAGTCAAGGGGATTTGAGAGAGAGTGAAGTAGAGTAGAGAGTGAATGATCAGTGTTGACTTAGCTGGAAAAACCACTCTGTTTTAATAATGATGGGATAGGATTGGATAGGACATGAAATACAATTAACTAAAGAACAGGTCTTGTATTTATATTATGGGGCCGTGACCACTTACCCAAAATATGGCCCAACATTCCCCAAACACTCCACCTACTTTTATTTGTGCCCACTCACCCAAACCACCTGTGACACGACGCATATAGGCTCCTGAAATAAATCAATTTACAAATCTGCCACTAACCACTAAATACACGACTCAAATCGTGTCAGATTTGTCTCTCTCACACAAGTCAAACCTGGTTCAAACTCTCCTTTCCCCCTAAACTCTCTCTATCTTTCTTTCTCTCTCTCGCCCACTCGCTCGCTTGCTCAATACATCAAGATCTCTAATCCTGGTTAAACGACATTGATACTAACCGAAGACCGTCGAGTAATTTTCTCGGTCAGGCAACGCTTCTTGATCCTCAGGGTATGGAAAAATCGAAAGAGGTGAAACTATTACATAAATTTTTCCAGATTTTCATATTTTCTACCGAAACTATTACATAAATTTTGCATTTAAACTTGTGATGGAATCAATTTTGTTTATTTTTGTGAAATCAGAGATATTGACTTTGCATGCACTAAGGTTTCTGAATTGAATTTGTGGAATACAGTTCGGGAAATTGTTGATTGATGATAATCTGGTTTTTGAGTGATAATGAAGACTGAATGAAAGCCTATTTTGATGTGTTGACATAAAAACATAACTCTACTACCCCCCACTACACTTTGATTTGGGAATGAATGATCAATGTTCTGTTTATTTCAGTAAACTAAGGGGGGTGTATTGTATATGGAATTAGTGGAACTTTTAAAGAAATCTATGGAATTTAAAAGTCTGGGTGTATTCAATATAGACTTTTAACAGTCCATGAAAGTCTTGAGGTATTGAATTAGGATTTTTAAAGACTTCATGAATTCCACCAAAATCTAGGGGTATTCAATTAGGACTTTTAAAAATGAATAAAAGTACAGAGGTATTCAAAATATCATTCATACTTATGGAATTAGAAAATCATGGATAATCATGGACTTTGTAGTGTTAACTATACATACCAAACTCCAATAATTTTCCAGCCTCCAGACCAAAGATTTCAAAAAGTCTATCAAAGTTTCCTCTTCAAAAAAAAAAAAAAAGGTCTATCAAAGTTCTTCTCTCCACGCACGAAGAAGTTTGTCCTTCATCATCTCTCTTTCTTAATTTTTTGTCTTTTCTCTAATCTTTTATGAGGGTAAGGCTATGGTATGTTAATGTTTCTCATACATCAACTTTTTTTATTACTTTGAGGACTCATTTTACCACTTTAAGGACTCATTTTATCACTTGAGAACTTATGTGGTAACTAAGAAAATTTACCACTTTAAGGACTCATGTTACTACTTTGAGGACTAATATTACTATTTTGAGGACTCATTTTACCACTTTAAGGCAATTGTATGCATGTCATACGTTAACATATTGTAGAATTTCCCCTTTTATGATATCAACCTTTTTTGATACCCAACATGTTCATTGTAGTTGTTGAATGTGATTTTTGTTTTTTTGTTTGTTCAATTGTGGTACTTTGAACCCTATAGCAATAAAAATGATTTATGAAACCCTAAAACTCAAATATTGTGGTCTAACCCTAAGACCTTGAACCATACTAAATTTTATCTTATTAATGAATTATTCTCATTAATTTGAATTTATATTATGGTTCAAAAAAAGGTTGAACAATTGAATTTCAATTGATTGATTATAGATCAAGACATTGACCAATATTGCTACAATATATGTTAATCGGCGAAAACAAAATTGATGAGAATAATTAACCATAAACATCAAGTGATCTATATTGTATATTTATGTTGTTGGGAGATTAGGAATAAGAACAAACTCGCTAGACAGACTAACAATCATTTATTTGAGTCAATTTCTATTAGAAGATACTGGAGCATTGAAGAGACAACAAGTTATTATTTTGTTTTGTGTTTGAGCTGCATTTGTTTTAATTTTTTTTGTTTTTTGTTTTTGTTTGTTTGTTCGTTTTTTTTTAATATTTTGTACATCTTAGGAAATCTGTAGAAGTCATTCATAATAAAGTATATAGATTTTCATGAATCAATAAAAGTCTGTTGCTAAAATCAATGGTTTTAAGAAATCCATAACAGTCTATCAACTTTTTAAAGAGTCTGTGGACTTTTCAAAAAGTCTGTCATTTAAAAAAAGTCTGCACAAATCCAAATACAATACACCCCCCTAATATGCTGTTTGACTGTAAAAAACTGTATTACTGGTTGTCTACTGGGGGGCAATAGGGAGATTATTGCCAAGCAGTATAGTCTTTCATGTGGTTCATTTATTTCTTTCAATTATGTATTTGAAATGTGATATTACGTTTTTTTTTTTTTTTTCATTAACTAGCAGTAGTCTGTGACTGAATGAAATGGTGTGAGTATTGTTGGTCTAGTGGGAGGCAATAAACTCATTACTGCCTCAAAAAAACGTGTTAAATTTGATAAGGGCTAAATACAAATTACTACCCTGTAGTTTGGGTCCAAAATCAATTCAGTCCCTGAACTTCTAATTTCATCAAAAACACCCCTGCACTTTTAGTTTTGATATAATAGGTCCAATTTGTTAGTTTTCCTACAATTGAGTTATTTAACTTGTTAACGTGGCTCATATATGACCTATGTTTTATGATGTGGTGTCGAGGTGGCCTGCATAGTCAATTTAGGAGTGAGTCCTACTATTAAAAATAAATAGTTTTTCAATAAATAATCCAATTATAACTTGAACCCATAACAAAATATTAACGAATTGGACCTATTAGATCAAAATTGAGGAAAATTCTACAAAATGTTAACGTATGACATGCATACAATTGCCTTAAAAGTGGTAATTTGAGTCCTCAAAATAGTAATATTAGTCCTCAAAGTTGTAACATGAGTCCTTAAAGTGGTAAATTTTCTTAGTTACCACAAGAGTCCTCAAAATAGTAATATTAGTCCTCAAAGTGGTAACATGAGTCATTAAAGTGGTAAATTTTCTTAGTTTACCCTATGAGTCCTCAAAATAGTAATATTAGTCCTCAAAGTGGTAACATGAGTCCTTAAAGTGGTAAAAATAGTTGATGTATGAGAAATGTTAACATATCATAGCTTTACCCCAAAATTGAAAGTGCAGGGGTGTTTTTGATGAAATTAGAAGTCCAGGGACTGAATTGATTTTGGACCTAAATCACAGGGTAGTAACCAGTATTTAGCCCATTTGATAATGATGTAGAACGCCTTGCAGAAGAATTCGAAGAGCAGCTTGAGAAACGCATCGATAAACAACGGCGTAAGCAAGCATAAGTTTCCTATAATTCTTAGGTTTATTTTCCTTATCTTCATAAGCAAGCATACATTTACTATTTCAATAAGGACTTCCAGTCCAGCAAGTTTGTTATTTCCTAGTTCTAAAATAAATAGGATTATGAGTTAGAGCCTATATAAGGCACCCTCTACGTTGTATTAGGCATTCAACAATTCAATAACAAATAAGGCACCCTCTACGTTGTATTAGGCATTCAACAATTCAATAACAATTCAGTTTCTCAGAGATTTATCTCTCTTATTGTTCCATATTCGGTTCGACGCTTGTCTACCGTTTTCATCTATCATCCTTGTAGCTTTCACTGCGTTAGATAAGTAATCTGATGTTTTGCGTTTAAAAATGTGCAACACTCTCTTAGACATATAAAGGTGTGTTTTTAGGGGGTCTATTGGGGGGCAGTAGATTCATTATAGCACCTCAATAATGTTTATATTTTGGGACAGTAATCTTCTTATGTTGTTACTAAAATGATCATTTCGGTTTCTGCTTGATGCAAAAAAGGTCTACACCTAAATTCACCTTGTTGGGTGTTCTAACAAACCAAACATAACTCCATTACCCCCCCTGTAGACTTTGTTTTGGGGTGTCATTCATCAATGTTCTGGTCATTTATGTACTGTAAACTGCTGTTTGAATGTAAAAGAAGATATTACCGTTGGTCTACTGGCGGGCAATAGGGAGATCATTGCCAACCAGTAGTGTATTAACTGTTGTTTAAACGTGTTGATTTGAGAAGTTCTCTGGTGTTTTGCGCATAAAAATGTGCAACACTATGGTAGCCGTAGAAATATGAGTTTTTAGGGGGTCTATTGGGGGGTAGTAGACTCATTATTGCACATAAATAATGTTTTTTTTTTTTTTTGGTACAGCAATCTTCTAGTGTTGTTACTAAAATGATTATTTTGTTTTTTGCTTGCTGCGCAGAATGACTAGACCTAAATTCAAATTGTTGAGTGATTCTGAAGAATTTGTACGCAGTTCAGAGTCGTCTGACGCAGCAACTGATAGTACATTTAACCAGCCACTTCAACTTAAGCTTAATAAACTTAGAAAGAGGAAGAGACAAGAGGCAGAAGAGATTACCGATGAAGCCTCTGCAGAAGAAGGGGTCAATCAAGTTTCAGAACAATCACTGGAGGACGAATCAGAATTACAAGGTGAACAGACAACGAAAAGATTTTTCATAAAAACAAGACAACAACCAAAAAGGAAAACTGTTGAAGATGAATACGATTCAAGCGAAGAAGAAACTAGGAAGAGGAGAAATGTTCAACCGCCGAAGAGTAAAGGGAAGAAGGCAATAAAATGGACAAAGAAAATGCAAGAACCGAAGAAG
Source organism: Rosa rugosa (assembly GCF_958449725.1). Classification (NCBI taxonomy): domain Eukaryota; kingdom Viridiplantae; phylum Streptophyta; class Magnoliopsida; order Rosales; family Rosaceae; genus Rosa; species Rosa rugosa. The sequence continues at coordinate 20,843,843 of NC_084822.1, forward strand.
GAGGTCCAGAAAGCCAAGATTGAATGGAGGCAGCAGAAATGCACACTCAGTGCGTTCTGGCAAGTGGTAGACGCACACAAGGAGACAATACCAGAAGAAACAAAGGAAATTTTGAGGGGTACTGATTTCGGTGAGATGATACAACCATTCTGGGAAGACAAGATAACCGAGAACCAGCTCCACAAACATGAAGCGGACTTGGAGGTAATAATGAGGCACTTCGACCGCAACAATAACAACTGGAAGTTCAGTGATGTTGTTAAGGAAATTACGGAAGAAGACATCACAGCATTGTTTCACCTACCTGCCAATGGAGAAGTGTTCAACGTGAACAAGAGGGTGGTCAGGGACGAAATGGAAAAATCCACAATATTTGGCAGCCCTTCGAAGAAGCAGGCCGTCCTTAGATCTGAAGTAGAAACAAAGCTCATAACTGAGTTGAAGAAGCCAGCAAAACTGAAGGACGCGAGGAAGTTAGCTGTGTTAATGATCACGTACCTGTTCAGCACGTTCTTCTTTGCCAGAACTGGGGCTCAGATTACATGGGATATGGTCGCTGTTTGCGAAGAAATTGGGACCATCAACATGTACAATTGGCCAAGGTTGATTCTGGACTTCTTGATGGAAGGGCTGCAAAAATATAGGAGAAACAACCCTGCAACAATGAATGGATGCCTGCTTCTGATTTATTACTGGTTTGTCGAGAAGACGAAGGCGAAGACATGGATCCCAGGCAAGCAAAATGAAAGTCCAAGGTTTCTTCGATGGTCAATAAAAGAAATTTTCAACTTGGAGCAGCTTCTCAAGAATGAGAACCTGCCTGTGGTAAGCAAAACAAGAAAACTGTATTTTCATACACTTTACGAAGCTTAATTATTACGTAGAACTGACTTATAAATTTAATAGGATCTAATCAAAACTGGACCGTGGACTGCGGATATAGGACTGGGCGACATCGAGCTAGGTGATGATATGCAGGTCACCCCAAGCTTCGACAACTGGGTGAGTATAACGATTTGAGCTTGTCTACTGCCAAATACTGGGGGCAATAATGTGATTATTGCAGCCCAGTAATGTTTTTACCGGTTGAAGTTATTTCATACATTAGTTGTTTGAAATTTTTTGGACAGCGATACATTCAAAAGGTTGCTATTCTGCTTGTCTACTGGGTGGCAATAATTTGTTTAGTACCCCCCCCCCCCCATAACGTCATTTTTAGGCCTCAGTAACTTAAATGATTTTGTGCTCATTTTTGCAGGTTCCCCAGGCAAGTCAAGCAGAAGAGCAACTTAACGAAAGGCTTACGGGGAGTATCAAAGAACTCATCGGTGAGATGGGGGCAGTCTTTGGTGAGACGAATCACACCAAAGAGATGGAGGAAAAGCTAGGGAGGCTTGCCAAAGCAAACGAGGACCTCAATGCACAGAACAGGGATTTATGGGCAAAGTTAAGATTGGCAGATGAGAGGATTAAAGGCCTCGAGGTTGAAAAGAGAGCCAAAAACAACCTCATCAGGGCTCTATACATTAGACTCGGCAAAGAAAAGGGAGAGGTGCCTCCAGAACACAGACAGCTTCAGGTAGTCCCATTTACCCCCACATTGGTAGAAGAAGAGGTTGAGGAAGAAACTCCAAACTTTGGAGCAAGTCTGGGAGAGGAAACAATTAATCCAACCACTGTGGGACATGAGACGGAGAGTGTGATAGCAGCATGTCCAGTGTCTATGGTACTACCTGAACACCAAGAAGGTGGGGAAAAAGAGGAGGACGCGCAGCTTGATATGATTGTGAACATGATTGCCAATAATGAAGTGAATGCAGACCTTGGAAAGAAAAAGGCGGTAAAAGGTGGCCCAGACTTGCCAAAAGATAAGAACAACAGGGAGATAATGTCTATAGAGAGAAACATCAAGACTTACAAGCGGGCTGCGAAGAAAGCAAAAGACGATGACTGGGAGTACGGCACACCAGAAGAAGCAAAGCTTAGGAAGAGAGCGCCACCTAATAGAGCAAAGATCGTGCCACAGGCCCGAAGAAAAATGGACAACAAAATAAAGATCAAGGGAGTCAACTGTGAAAAGCCTACTTGGAAGACACTGGACCCGGCAATCGGAAAGCACTTTCAAGAATTCTTCAATGCTACTGCTAAAGACACGTAAGTAAACAGCTTGCTTTCATTTAGTTTATGTAATACATATGGTTTACAAACCAATTAGAATCAATTGTTTTTGTTTGTGCAGTACAGAATACTGGATCAGCAGAGATCTTTTACGCCGGATAACTAAGCATGACCTAAGAGTGATAATACAAGAAGGTGATGTCGAAACAGATGTAAGTATTGTCTAACCAACACGTCTAGTAGGGGCCAATAATGATATTAGTGCCCCCCAGTAAAATGGTTAATTTTTAGAAAAATAAGTTTAATTTCCTCTCATATACTGTTCTGATGGTGAGTAATATGACACTTTTGCAGGTGATCAGCGTTTATATTGACTTATTGAAATATGATGCCGGAAAGCTAAAAGCTAAAGTGGGATTTCTCAGTATAGAAGCAGCGGTAAGTAATCAAAACAAATCAAATGGAGTTTTTTGTCTATTTAATGTAAGTAGACTGTGAAATGACTGTATGGAGCGTTATATTGGTGGATTATTGGGGGGCAATAGACAAATTATTGCCCCCGGATAATGTTTTGATTCTGGGTTATACATCGTTTATTTCATGTCTTTGGACACTGATCTGTTGAATGGAGATAATTGACTGTGAATAAAGTGTTTTATGATGGTCTATTGGGGGGTAGTAGAAGTATTATTGCCCCAAAAAAGGGTTTATCAACATTACATGTTTCGGAAGTAAACTTGTATTAACTTGTTTATGTTGTATACACAGTACTATGCGATAAATCATGAGCTGAGGAAGGAAGCAGGTGAGGATACCAGACCGTTCGAGTGTGGTGTCGAAACAATGTTGATGGAACCACTGTGGTCTATCTTCCGTTTCCCAAAGGTGCTTGTACCAATTCACCACAGCACAAGCATGCACTACAGTTTGCTGGTAATCGACAATGTAAGGAGATGCTTCACTCACATGAATTCCTTGAAGCCCCCAATTTATGAATTCACAAATGAGGAGAAGTACCACCTGAATGCATCAAGAGTGGTATGAGCCAAACACTGCTTACAAGTTCGTTTACATACAGTTGAGGATTAATTTCCAAAACTAACAATTTAAATCTGCAAAAAAAAAAAACAGGTGAGGAACATCAAGAAGTTCATACATGTTGTGAACTTGACAAAGTTAAGGTTCCCCGGTGACAGCCAAGATCCAGATGTCACGAGAGAAAAATGCAAAGGAGAAGACGAAAAAGAAAACCTGATTATAGTTGAAGAGGCAATGACTGAGGATGAAAAAGAAACCAGGAACTGGATATTGAAGAACAACATTGTGGAGACAGACTATGAACTCTATGAAGACTTCGACTGCCCGCAGCAGAACACAACATCGTAAGTACCTCAACCACACAGTTTGACTACATCTTAAAGTTGCAAAACATGAAATATGTGTTAATTGCAAACAAATAAATTGAACATGACTTTACTTATTCAATACAGTGCTGATTGCGCACCATTTATGCTCCATTTCATGGAGAGCATAGTGAATGGCGTAGAACCAAGCAAGGAAGGAGGGGACAACATGAGAAAAAGACTACTAGAGAGAATAATGCAGCTGAACTGCGGAAGAAAGTGAAGCCCCAAATCCCAGATAACATATGTAGCAATTGAATTTTTGAATTTCAAAAGCAGGGATTGTAAATACTTGGGCAGTTCAACATATTTTGAAATTATGGTCAATTTAAAAGCAGTATTGGATGATGTAATGTACCTCTGTTACATTCAATTTATAACAGGTCGTTTCTAAAAAGCAGCTATTAGAATCATGCAATCAAATAATCAGGATTATTGCCACCCAATAATCTTCACAAATTTGGTCAGAAGGTGGACTTTGGGCTTTAAGTTAGTTTATGTAGGTAAACATCGTCGAATCAAAAACATGATGAAATGGTTGTTCACCAATAATCGGGTTTAGTGGGGGGTCATAATATTATTAATGGATCAAAATAATAGATAGGAAGATGGTCACATGTATCAAATTTGGGTAGTAAATTAGGTTACAACTGTTTTGGTAGGTTTCCAATTACTTGCTGGTTTAATGTTGTCCAATAATCATTTATTATTGAGGGGCAATAATCTGTCTATTGGGACCCAATAACATATACTATTGCTGAACAAGAGGTTCTGTGCAGCTCAACTTGTTATGAGTGCCCTTTTTGCCGCAACGGCCACAACGAATCAGCTTCTTTTCCACCTCTCCAACCGACTTGAACCGCTTAACCCTATGCCTCCCGGGTGGCCTCTTTGCAAGGGGAGGTAATATACAGTCAGTAGCAGATTCAGAAGAAGACATATCAACATTGGTTATCGGCCGGATAGGAAAACTGTAGCTCTTCTTGAACATATCAACATGAAAATACTTATCAATATAATCATAGACATTCTCCAAGGCAGCTTGTATTGCAGCAAGGCCGTGAGGACAAGGAAAACAATTGATCTGCCATTTAACGCATGAACATGAATGCTCAGCAATGTTGACTACATAAGAAAAGTCAGATCGAACCTCATAAACCCAGGGCTAGAATAATGGACACTGAAACGACAAGATTTCTCCATCTGCACCTTCAACCTTTCCTCCATTTTGGGAGTTAGTTCTGTCGTCCAATGTTGTGCCTCATCCCTCCTCTCACCCATCTGCTCCATTTGCTTAATTCTGGTCTGATCCAACATACAATATACCGACATCAAACGTTCAAGTCAAATCCAAGAGTTAAATGATTCTGCAATCCCATTGGCCATTATTCCATATTGGTGGCCTGTATAAAATGCACGGCACCAATGTTTGACTGGAATTTCAGCAAGAAAAGGGTCAATAATCTCGGCACCTCCAACTTCTCTAAGTTTATGCAAATTGAAACGGTATTTCTTCTCGGTGGAGGAATATGCAACCTTAAAAAAATTCTGCTTAACATCTTCTATCACGACAGAATTACCTTTACCCCTATATTTACCGGCAAGGTTAGCCACCAGTTGCTTGTAACAAAACAGGTGAGGATGTCCAGGAAATACCCTATCAAAAGCACTCAAAAGACCGGTACCCCGATCACTAATAAATGTGATGACTCTTCCTTGAGGTTCCAGTAAACTCTTCAAATGATTGAGAAAGAATGACCAATTTGCTTCTGTCTCAGAATCACAAAAACATATGGCTAGAGGGTAGAAACCTGCACATACCAGAGAACAAAAATGTCAGACTACTAGTACACAATAAACAAATTATTGGGGGGCAATAAAATAAGGAGTTACCTTGATTCCATTCCTTCTAGTTGCAGAAAGAATCTGACCCTTGTAAATGCTTTTACCAAACGTTCCATCAACATACAACACAGGTAAACATAATTGGAATCCTTCAATACAACCTCCATATGATACGAAAAGCCTATGAAAACGATTAGCGGATGGGTCAACTTCCAAGACAAAAGAAGAGCCCGGATTACTCTCCAAAACGGCTTCCTTATACCAAGATAACTTGCTGAATGAATCTGCATCAGAACCATAAATCGCTTCCGTAGCCCTTTGCTTCGCTTTCAAGGCAACCTTGTAGGTAATATCAAAACCATAAGTTGATTTGAATTTACTCATAATTTCCCTTGGCTTCAGGGAAAGATTGTAGCTAACATCAGCAGCAATGCAAGTCTTCACAACCTTGGATCCCAGAAGCTTGTGCTTTTGAGTCCTAACTACACCTTTACAAGCGTGAATATTATTCAACTCTGTTATATAAAGGCAACCACTTTGAGATGATGAAAGAGCGCGAAGACGCCAATCACAGCCTTCGGTTCCAACATTTGAACAAACCACATGAATACGGTCCAAATCGTTTCTCAAAAACACAAACTTGAAACCAACTACAATTGCATACTTCCTGAGTTTCTCACGGAGATCAGCTGCATCATGAAACTTATCCCCAACATGATCAATATAGGAACTCCACTCATTAGACAAATACGACTTGTGAACTTCAATCCTAAATGCATCCCCCAAATAATCATCCTCATCCACACCTCCCGAACGAATATCCACTGAACACGTATTGCTGCAACTTCCACCAATCTTTAAAACAGAAATCTCAACACATTCTAACTTATGTATTCTAGCACCGTAGAACAGCATCTGGAAATCACGATCGGAACAAAGAAAACATATTTCACACCCCGGTAGTGAATACTGAAGCTCAATAACATCTCTTGGCAAAAACTGGAACGTACGGAAAACGTCTTCATACAAGTCAGAAAAGCTCATACAATGATTCAGAGGAATCATATAACCTTTGCCAGAATAAATGCACCTAGCAACCAGGGGCTCAGGCAGAATCCTGAAAAGAAAATAATAGAACAAAACTATTATTGGCCCCAAATACTCACATTATTGGCTCCCAATAGAGACATTATTGCCCCCAATAATTTAAATTGAACTACCAATATACATCAGAAGGATTAACAAATTACTCTTAAACTATATAAAAGTCTCTATAGACAACAAATAGAGAAGGTTGATAACAGAAAATAGAAATTACTGCCCCCCAATACGCACATTATTGGGACCCAATACAGTAATAAAAACTACCAAAACTCATCCAAAAATGTAACAAATAGCACTTCAAAGAAAATAAAAGATCATTAAGTTACAAATCTAGAATCTGAGTAATAATTAGAACACATTACTGGCCCCCAGTAGACACATTATTGGACCCCCATAATATAGTGAAAATGACAAAACACCACAGAACCAGCTCAAAACTAAGACGAATCTCAGAGGAGAAAAACCAGAACGAAGATAACACAGATATACAGAAATAACAAGACGGCACACAAAAAAGAGCAAATAAACCAAATCGTACACAGAAAAGACCTAGAAGTTCAAATAGAGATAAACATAAAACAATAACAGATAGAAGAAGAAGCTAACCGCAATGGAGGAACAGAAAGAGGAACTCCATCTCGCTGCATGTGATAATCGCAACAGATCTTCCCACTATCAAATCGCAGGTCTTCTGACAAAAGAAATCGCAGAGCTTCTGACTCCAGAAAACGCAGGGCTACAATGAAAAACGCACAGCTCCTTCCTCTCTCCGAAAAAGTGAGAGCTTCAATCTTTCAAAACAGGCGAGCTTCACTCTCTGGAAATTAGCCGATCATCACTGAGGAAATAAAGAAGATCATCTCTCTCTCTAAAAACTGAGAGATTCTCTCCCTAAATCTCGTTACTGTTAAGAATTTGAAAGATGTCAGTTATAAAAGGGCAAAATCGGCAGCAATTCAGAGAAAAAGTAGGCCCGTTTTGAAAAGATGGGTAAATGGGGTTAAAAAGTGTAACTTGTTGATTAAGTAGTCAATCACTTAGAGTGATTGGGTAATTGGGGTTAATTAGCCCCAAAAATGGGTAAATGATCATTTCCCCTTATATTATTTCCCCTTCACGTTTTGTTAAATACAATTACTCATCGTATGTAATTTAGGTCCTTTTTTTTTTTCACTCATGAGCTACTTTCATTGGGGTAATGGCTCGAACTACTATCCCAATCACATATGATACTTGGCCTAAGGATTCACTTAAACAAATGATATGGAGTATGGTTCAGGTATGACTTTATGTTAGTAAACCTTTTTCCTCATATTTTTTTTTTGTACTTTGAATAAATTTCGATAATGAGTTGTTGCTGTTTTATTGCATATTTCTAGAAATCATTCATTGTGGATCCAAGAAGCAAGAAAGATGTCTTGAGTAGTGCAGGAAGGAAATGGAAATCATTCAAGAGCACTTTAACAACAAAATATATATTAAGGTATAAAGATCGACGGAGCCTCCTAAAGATAAAACCTGAAGAATATGAGTTCATTACTCAACCTCAGTGGGAAGCTTTTGTGAAATCTCGATTAACTCCTGAATTTTTGGTAGGCCACATCTTTTGTTTAACATTAGCTTTACAAAAATTTATGTTACTTAATGTTTTGTACTGATGAGTCATTGTTAAGAAAACTGACTGTTAAAATCTCACATCGTTTGGTTTATGGTAATAGGAAAAACATGAGGATCACTCAAATAGAGGAGCTTTGCATGAGTATGACCATCGAATGTCCAGGAAAGGTTATGCTAATTTGGAAGAGGAACTAGTAAGCACATGCTTTTGTGGAGTCATTTGTTAATATACATTTATGTGCATATGATATAATTACATGTTTTTGTAAACAGAAACAGGAATTAAGGACTGAAGAAGATATTGATAAAGCCATCTTATGGAAGAAAGGGAGTGTTGATAAAGAGGGTAACTATTTAAGTGAGACAACCAAACAACGTGCTGAGAAAATTGTGAGTTGATATTTATTAGACCTTAACCACCTTTAATCTTAGATGTACATGGTTACTTCATTTGTCATATTTTAGTATTCATTGATGTTTGTAATCTATCGTAGGATGCTTTAACGAAAGAAGTTCAAGAGGGAATTGTGTCCGATGTTGGTAGGAACGACATTTTGACACAAACTTTGGAGACGCCTAAACAATCAAGCCGTGTAAGAGGTGTTGGAGCATTTGTTACACACAAGGTATACTTCAATACATCTAGGTATAAGCCCGCAACCAAGACAGAAATGTTGGAACACCAGTTGGAATTGATGCAAAACTAGATCAACATGTTTGCTTTATTATTGGATCCTGATAAGTTGGATCCAGCTAAACTAAGCATAATGTGAGAGATGTTCAGATCTATTAATGCATCTAAAAAAGCTAGTTGCTCAGTGGACGAGGAGAAAAATGAGTCTTCTAAGGAGGAGGTATCTAGGATGGCATCCAAGAAAGAATTTGAGAAAAAAACTACTGCACAAAAGGTTCGAAAAGTGGATGATATTCCATCTCCAATTGACAGCAGTAGGGAGAGCAAGAAGGTACATAAATTTTCATAATTTATTTAGCTTTTACTGAACTAATCTTTTTGACATTTTATATATTTCTATGGAAGGCAAAACAACAATACGATGGGGAATAATTAACTCGAATGCTGCATTGGAAGATGACAATCTGATAACTTCAGCAGAGACAGCTGTTGTCAATTTTAATTTAGTACTCGCAAGTGCAACAATCAATTGTAGAATAGAGGCGCAAGCACGAGGTCATTCCCTCAAGGACTGATTGAAACAATTTTGTTACGACAAATGTGCTATACTTAAGTGAGACAAACTGATTTTTATGATGTGATTGAGTTTTAAACAGAAAATTAAAGAAAGAAAAACTGAAATTAAAGACAAGAATGAGCAATGAGATTCTTTAGAGTTTAAGAACAGATTATGAAGATGCTAAAACATTGAATCCACCACCTAATACTTCCATCCGATTCTCTAGTTGTTAACTATTGAACACCTAGATTTCATGCTAAAGATTTCCGTACATAAGCCTTATTGATCCCGGACATATGCCAAAGTTCTTCTAACCTATGAATTTCAACTTATTGATCCTGTATAGAACTCAAGTAGCCAAACTATAATTTACTCCACTTAATGATCAGGTTCAAGCAAACATGTTCAACTCCATTAAGCACAAAAGAACTAGGAAATCATGCAAACAAGAATATCGACTATGATCAAGCACTTGTATTCTCAATTCACGACTCGTTAATCACAAAATTGAATTATCTTTTGGCACCCTAGAAAACATCTACTCATTGATCAAGCATCATGTTCTCTAACCAAATAACTCATAAACAAAACCTAGGTCTTATTGATCCCGAGCAAAGATTTTGAATAAAAGTTCTATTGAAACGGTGATTAAGAGTTTAACATAGAAATCTAGAAATTCAATAGCAAACCAACTAAATAAATAGAATAGTCATACTAGGGGCTTCATCTCAGCCCTAGCTTAGAAGTTTAGCAATCCATAACTATGAAAACCATGACTAGAATCAAAGAAAACATGAAACAAACAATGGAAGAATTGAGGAACTCGGGTCCAGCGATGGTGAGAGCTTCTCTTCTCCTTATTCTCTGCGGAATATGCTGCCTCTTGTGTCTCTAGACGTTCTAGGTTTTCTGCCTTGTACGTTCCTCCCCAATCCCTACTTGACTTGGGCTTCTTAGGTCTTCTAGTCCAACTTGGAATATCTTTCTTCTCTCCAAAGAAACACAGGGTTATTAAAGTCAATGCAAGAAATTACTCCAAATATGTCAAACACGTTCAGCCTTGTTCCATTCAAGTGCTAAGAACAACGGACTTGGGCCTCACAAGTCAGATTCCGAAAATCCGTCAGAATCTGCCTTCCCGAACTAGGTTCACTTAAACCATCATAACTTCCTCCACAAGAACGCGAATCCACTTCCGTAAAATTCCTCAGAAAGCTAACATCCGTATCTTTCCAATGGTATAAGGCTCGCCTGCTAATTCCTTGTGAGAAGGTACAGTTTAATCCGCGAACTTGACGCACAGTAGAGACAATTCTGGACGATCAGGATAGCAAGCATCCTTTCAATCCCGCGTTTGACTTTAAGCTCCCAATCTTTCTTTTCTCCAATTTAACCTACAAAACACAAACACAAAGTAAATGACTCAAAAATGATAAGAACTAAGCCTAGAATCCTACATTTAAGGGTATAAAAATATATGAAATTATGAACCTATCAAATACCCCCAAACTTAGATTTTGCTAGTCCTCGAGCAAACAAGAAAAGAAAAATAAATATGACTCAAGCACGGACCTAATGTCTTCCAAACATCTCAGAGAACTTATATTGCCCACAAGTATGGTCAGTCAAGATTCAAGCAATCACAATATCAAATTCACAACTTCACTTAAAAGCTAATCTATTTTGATGACCATCATGCTCAAAATTTAGTGCAAGGACAATCAAACCAATGCGACAAAAGAAACCCAACTTCCTCATGTTTCAAACAAGTGTCAACTCAATTTCTCACAAGGATGCACTCAATTTCTTTTCACTCACGATTTTCTGACTATGGTATAAGCTTCCATCTTCACTCAAATTATATGTGAGACGAATGATGTATAAAGGCAAACAAATAGCTCACATATGAAAACAAGAAAGAAAAGCTTTTTCTGAAAGGGAAAATCTCACAAACAGTATCTGACCTATCGACCACTAATAACTTTCGTACCTCAAGTTCAAAAAATATCAGATTGGTACCTGAACTTCTGACCCCGACCCAATATCAGTACCTGGGAACAGTAAAATCGTTAACAGGGTTAATTTTTGAAGGGTAAATCTGTCATTTCACTATTCATCATCTCCAAAACTCTCCCCTCTCTCTGCAATACCAGATTTCTTCTTCTTCTTCTTCATACCTCATCACCACTATCAACCAACCTTTCACTTCTTCAATAGCCACCGTCCCATCCACCACCAACTCCTCTCACCTCTCACCTTTCACCTCTCCTTTGGTCGATTTGGGTTTGTGTGTGTGAGGTATGAAGAAGATAATGAAAAATCTGGGTTTGCACAGAGAGAGGGGAGAGTTTTGGAGATGATGAACAGTGAAATGACAGATTTACCCTTCAAAAATTAACTCCATTAACGATTTTACTGTTCCCAGATACTGATATTGGGTCGGGGTCAGAAGTTCAGGTACCAATCTGATATTTTTTGAACTTGAGGTACGAAAGTTATTAGTGGCTTGAAGTTCAGGTACTGTTTGTGAGTTTTTCCCTTTCTGAAAATATTTTTTTTAGTTATGATCTCATTAAAGGAATGCCAAAACTCAGATGAAAGGCCAGTGACACCATATGCTCACCCCTCTGCACAAGTCTCCACAAATCGAATGCATAACTTCAAAGATCAAAGAGGTCTTTATTTAGGGTTGTAATGGGGCTATGGGTGTAAGTTTCAAGAAAGAAAGGATAGAGAAATCACAAAGACCCTAAGAACTTTAGTGGAGCACTAAGATGATAATGTAGAGAGATAAGAACTTCAATGAATTTCCTCAAGGCAATAAAACTCGAAACACATGAAGCAAGACATTTTTCGTAAGGCCGGATGTCATCTTTTTGGGTCTTTGTTTCATTCTAATCACCACAATACAATAAAACAACTTATCGAATCCAAGGAAATTCTTCTATTTTTTTCGCACGTTTGATTTTTTCTTTCTCGGGAATATTTTTTTTTTTTTCAATAGCCAACAATATTTTTTCTTCTTCCTTGGATCGACATTTACAATAACACTCCCCCATACTTGCTTACAAAAATACCTTGAACTATAATGAATCTTTAAGAATTTGTGCTCCACTAACTCCTTAGAATAGGGTAAATATATAACTATACTAGGTTAACGGGTAAGGAATTTGTGGTTGACAAAAGAAAAGGCCTAATGTAGGCTCAAGGGGGTTTCTCTAGGGGGTTGCACAACTTGTGTGCATAAATGGACACAGGCTTTATTTGGCTATGGTGGGTAATCCTAGTGTCTTTATCCTTTCCCATCCATCATGCAATTCAACCATACGCTTCAAGAGGCTTTGGGGTAAGTTCTAGCATTTGTCCTTGTATAAAATATGCACGCCAAATCCGAGTCTCAACCAAGATGAATAAAAGATGAGACCATGCAAAATTCACGTCAAGAAAATAGGATGATCTATTCTAATTCACTCAGAAAAGAAAAGCACATATATAGGCTCAAATTCTCACAAGGGTTAAAATCAAGATTAACTCATCCTAGCATGCATCAATCAAATTTCAATCATAACACCAATCTAACCATCAATGCAAGACAAGCTGAGCACAATGGTCATAAAAATCTATTAACAATTACTTAAAATCATGAATCAATACATGCTTGCTATCATCTTAAGACCATAATATTATCCGTTAGAAATTCATGCTCATCATAGTATTTGAAAGAACCCTAAGACTTAGACTAACCAACAAAACTAAAAACCCAATGAAAAACACAAATTTTTTATTTATTATTATCTTCTTTCTTTTTTTTTTCTTTTTTTTTTTAGAATAAGGTAAAACAAAACACCGAACACGGACCTAAAATAAAATAAAAATATGAAATCCCACCCCCAAACTTAAATTGAGCATTGTCCGCAATGTGAAGAACAAATCAGCACCAGGATTGAAGTGCAGACTGCAATCCCCGAATATAAAACAGCAGTACAGCAATAACAGTAAGGGGACAGAACACGACCAAAACAACTAATGGATGAAAAAGAACTACTAAAAGAGAAGAAAAGAGTTAGGAAACGTCCCTGGTATGAAGGTAGCAGATGTGAACACGATTAGAAGCCTCTTTCTTCCAAGAATCATTGGGTTGCCTCCCAACAAGCGCTAAGTTTTATGTCTTCAGCCAGACCAAGTTTAAGCTCATTCATGTGGAGGATCAGTGAAGGAAACATGATGCTCATTGGTGTCAAAAGATGTCTCCAAGTAAGGTTTGAGACGTTGACCATTCACTTTGAATATAGAGTTGTTCCTCAAATTCTTAATTTCAATTGCTCCATGGGGAAACACCTTTGTGACCAGAAAAGGACCCATCCACCGAGATTTCAACTTCCCTGGAAAGAGTCTCAGTCGAGAGTTATATAGCAGCACCTTTTGGTTTGGTTCGAATGTCTTTTGACGAATGACTTTATCATGAAACCTCTTGGTGCGCTCCTTGTAAATTTTTGCATTCTCATAAGACTCATTACGAATTTCCTCCATCTCATTCAGCTGCAATGCTCTCTGTTCACCGGCTGCATTCATGTCAAAATTGTAGTGCTTGATTGCCCAATATGCTCGGTGCTCCAACTCCACCGGAAGATGACAAGCCTTCCCAAAAACTAAGCGATATGGCGACATGCCAATTGGAGTTTTATAGGCTGTCCTATACGCCCATAGAGCATCATTCAAACGTTGAGACCAATCTTTTCTATCCGGGCGAACTGTTTTCTCCAAAATATTTTTAATTTCCCGGTTGGAAATCTCAACTTGACCACTAGTTTGAGGGTGGTAAGGTGTAGCCACTTTGTGAGTGATGGAATACTTCTTCATAAGTGATGCGAATGGCTTGTTGCAAAAGTGTAGTCCTCCATCGCTTATAATGGCTCTAGGAGTGCCAAAACGAGCAAAAATATTGTCTTTGAGAAAGGAGAGTACCACCTTGTGATCATTAGTCTTGCAAGCAATTGCTTCAACCCACTTTGATACATAATCCACTGCCACCAATATGTAGAGATTGCCAAAAGATTGAGGGAAAGGTCCCATGAAGTCTATTCCCCAAACATCAAATAATTCAACCACCAAAATATTACTCAAAGGCATCATGTCACGTTTAGAGATATTACCCATTCGTTGGCAGCGATCACATGAAGAACAAAATTCAAAAGAATCCTTGAATAATGTTGTCAATAAAAGCCACTTTGAAGAACTTTAGCTGCTGTTTTCTTGGCTCCAAAATGCCCGCCACAAGCAAAACTATGGCAGAAACGAAGAATGCTTTGAAACTCACTTTCTGGTACACATCTTCTAACCAATTGATCTGGGCAATATTTGAATAAATATGGTTCATCCCAAATATAATGCTTCGCTTTAGAAAGAAATTTCTCCCTCTCTTGCTTGCTCCAATGATCTGGAATTTTTTTAGTAACAATAAAGTTCACAATATGAGCAAACCAAGGAGGAGAATCACGTACCATAAACAATTGTTCATCAGGGAAATTTTCATTCAAAGGAAGGCAGTCCACTTCATCATCTTCATGCACCAATCTACTCAAGTGGTCTGCAACTACATTCTCACTTCCTTTTTTATCTTTTATCTCCAAATCAAATTCTTGAAGTAAGAGAACCCAACGGATTAGCCGAGGCTTGGCATCTTTCTTGGCAAGTAAATATTTAAGGGCAGCATGATCAGTGTAGACAATTACTTTGGAACCAATCAAATAAGACCTGAACTTGTCTAGAGCAAACACAACCGCAAGCAACTCTTTCTCAGTGGTAGAATAGTTAAGCTGAGCATCATTTAGAGTCTTTGAAGCATAATAAATAGCATGAGGAAGCCTCTCTATACGCTGCCCCAAAACTGCACCCACCGCATAATCCGATGCATCACACATTAATTCAAACGGTAAGTTCCAATCCGGAGGCTTTATGATAGGAGCTGAAGTTAGGAGGGCCTTGAGCTTGTTAAACGCCTCTAGACATGCTTCATTAAACACAAATTCTGCATCTTTTGCTAATAAATTGCTCAAGGGTCCTGCAATTTTGCTAAAATCCTTCATGAAACGCCGATAAAATCCAGCGTGGCCAAGGAAAGAACGCACTCCCTTTACTGTTGTTGGTGGAGGAAGATTGGTAATTAAATCCACTTTTGCCTTGTCAACTTCAATGCCTTTGCTTGAAACAATATGTCCCAACACAATACCTTGCTTGACCATAAAATGGCACTTCTCCCAATTGAGCACAAGATTGGTTTCTTGACATCTTTTGAGCACTAGAGCTAAATGAAGCAAACAATCATCAAAAGAAGAACCAAAAACAGAGAAGTCGTCCATAAATACCTCAATAAATCGCTCCACCATGTCGGAGAAAATACTCATCATACACCGTTGGAAGGTAGACGTACGGTGCATTACACAATCCAAAAGGCATTCTCCGGTAAGCGAAAATACCAAAAGGGCAAGTAAATGTAGTCTTTTCTTGGTCCTCTGGTGCAATAGGAATTTGATTATATCCTAAATAGCCATCAAGGAAACAATAATAACTATGACCCGCCAATCGCTCGAGCATTTGATCAATGAAAGGTAATGGAAAGTGGTCTTTGCGTGTGGCACTGTTGAGCTTTCGGTAATCAATACACACTCTCCAACCCGTAGTCATTCTTGTAGGCACTAATTCATCTTTTTCATTCTTCACAACGGTTATTCCCGACTTCTTAGGCACCACTTGAACTGGGCTAACCCATTGGCTATCTGAAATTGGATATATAACTCCAACATCGAGGAGCTTCAAAATTTCAGCACGCACAACTTCTTTCATTGGTGGATTCAAACGCCTTTGTGCATCACGTGTTGGCTTCATATTGTCTTCAAGATGGATTCGGTGCATACACATTGTAGGACTTATACCTTTAATATCTGCAATTGTCCATCCAATCGCTGTTTTGTGAGCTTGAAGAACTTGCAACAACTTCTTTTCATCTTCTTCACAAAGGTCCGAAGCAATAATCACTGGAAGTGTCTCACTTTCACCCCAAAATACATATTTCAAGTGTGATGGCAGTGGCTTGAGCTCTAACTTTGGTGCTTGCTGAATGGAAGGCACAACTTTACTTGTGGACAGAGGTAAAGACTCAAATTGGTTCCACTTTCTTGATTCAAAAACCGGTGCAGCATTAAGAAGCTTCTCTAACTCATCAACCTCTTTCTTGGCATCAAAATCCATTCCAGATTGTGTCAAGCATACTTCAAGGGGATCTTGAGATGAATTCAAAACAAAAGATTCATGAGTAATAGGAGAAATAGAATCAACCATAAAGCATTTACCATCATCAGAGAGATGTCGACCCGCTTCAAAAATCTTGTACTCCACTGACATGTCACCAACTGTCATAGATAGAAGTCCATCTTTTACTTTAATTATGGTATCAACAGTAGCCATAAATGCACGACCCAAAATGATTGGTACATCCTCACTTGAATAAGCATCTGGTTCAGTTTCAAGAATGACAAAATCTGCAAGCAATATGAACTTATCAACCTTCACTAACACATCTTCAACAATTCCCTTTGGCCTCTTGACTGATCGGTCTGCAAATTGCAAGGTGATTGATGTTGGTTGCAGGTCACCAAGCTTTAATTTCAAATATAGAGAGTGCGGCATCAGGTTAACGCTGGCACCCAAGTCCATCAAAGCACGCTCAAAATAATGGTCACCAATTGTGCAAGGGATTGTAAAGCTTCCTGGATCCTTCAACTTTGGAGGGAGTCTTCTTTGAATTACGGCACTGACCTCTTCTGACAACAACACCTTCTCATGATCTTCAAATTTTCTCTTATTAGTGCATAACTCCTTCAAAAACTTCTCATAAGCTGGGATTTGTTTAATGGCATCAAGCAAAGGAATATTAATTTGCACCTTGCGAAATAGTTCCATAATCTCGGTCAAGTGCCTATCTTTCTTTGGCTTCTGAAGCAACTGTGGATATGGAGGTTGAGGAACAAATTGAGACTCTGCAGTAGGCCTTAAAGTCATTTCTGGGGTGCTAGAAGTCGCTGGGTTTGAATCAGTTCGTTTTCGGGATTGCTGTTGCAGCTTCAATCCTCCTGCAGAATCCTTCTCTGCTGATTCATTAATTTCTGGGACAGCAACAGACTCATCAATCCCCTGTTCAAATTCTTCTTTTTGCTCGACTTCTTCTTTATCTCTTGGACTACGAACTTTAATATCAACTTCTTTTCCACTCCTCAACGTGATCACAGCTTTCATAGGCTCATGTTTCTCAAATTGACCCCTTGGATTAGCAAGAGTTTGGCTAGGTAAACACCCTTGTTCTCTCTCATTCAAGGCAGTGGCAATCTGACCAACTTGAACTTCTAGCTTAGAAATAGCTTGAGATTGAACTTGCTGCTCTTTCTTGGTCTCTTGAATAGCTTGAAGCATCTGAGCATTGGCCTTTTGAAATTCCATCTGATTTTGTGCAAGTTGCTGCATGGTTTCTTCAAGAGATGGTTTCTTTTGTTCAATTGGCCCTTGATAATTTTGCATGGGAGGATTCCTTGGCATCTGCACTTGATTATTATTGCTATAAGAGAAATTTGGATGTTGCCTCCAACCTGGATTATAAGTATTTGAAAAAGGATCATTCACAGGCCTTCTATAATTATTCACCATGTTGACTTGCTCATCTTGGAAGAAATTTTCGGGACAAGCCTCTGTGGTATGTGCAATACTTGAACACAAAGCACATGTCTCCCTTGCAGCCTTATTTAACAGAGGAGTAAGGCTCTTCATTTGTCTTGCCAAGGCTGCAACTTGCTCTTCCAACTTAGTGTTTGCACTAACCTCATATAGTCCTCCTCTTTTGGGCACTGATGTGTAAGGATCATATTGCTGCGAATTTTCACATATAGTCTCAAAAGCTTGAATTGCCTCTTCTTCTGTCTTTCCCATCAAGCTTCCACCAACTGTAGCATCCACCATACTTCTACTTTGGGAGTTCAACCCTCTGTAGAAAAATTGAGCCTTTTGGGGTTTAGAAAATCCATGGTGAGGACACTTCAAGAACAAATCCTTATAACGCTCCCAACTCTCATAAAAAGGTTCTCCCTCAGGTTGGGAGAAGACAAAAATTTCTGCTTGGAGAGCATTGGTTTTCTTAGCTGGGAAGAATTTCAACAAGAACTTTTTAACCAAATCATCCCAAGTATTGATGGAACCAGGGGGAAGAGAGCTTAGCCACTTTCTTGCTTTGTCTTTCAATGAAAAAGGAAAAAGCCTTAAACGGATCTGCTCATCTGATATCTCATACCGAAAAGTTCCACATATGTCTTTGAATTACTCCACATGGAGATAAGGATCTTCATTTTTCTTCCCATAAAAGTTAGGCAAGCTCTGGATTGTTGCTGGTCTAATCTCAAAACGCACTCCTGTAGGAATGGGAGCTACAACAATACAAGATGATGTTGTGAGTGCAGTAGGAGCCGTGAACTCCTTCAATGCTTTTGTTTCATTTTCTGCCATTGGAACCGCAACTTGTAATTGAGTTCTTGCTTGCCTTAAAAGTCTTCTACGAGTTCGTTCAATCTCCGGATCGTATACAATGAGATCTAAAGTCTGGTCTTGCATAAACAAAATTCAAACCTACAAGAAAACAAACAAAAAAAATAAGTAAAAGAAAAGAAAAAAACTATACAAAAATTAAGTATGGCACAACTGACAAATCAAATTGAATTAAATCAGTCCCCGGCAATGGCGCCAAAAACTTGTTGTCAATTTTAATTTAGTACTCGCAAGTGCACGAATCAATTGTAGAATAGAGGTGCAAGCACGAGGTCATTCCCTCAAGGACTGATTGAAACAATTTTGTTACGACAAATGTGCTATACTTAAGTGAGACAAACTGATTTTTATGATGTGATTGAGTTTTAAACAGAAAATTAAAGAAAGAAAAACTGAAATTAAAGACAAGAATGAGCAATGAGATTCTTTAGAGTTTAAGAACAGATTATGAAGATGCTAAAGCATTGAATCCACCACCTAATACTTCCATCCGATTCTCTAGTTGTTAACTATTGAACACCTAGATTTCATGCTAAAGATTTCCGTACATAAGCCTTATTGATCCCGGACATATGCCAAAGTTCTTCTAACCTATGAATTCCAACTTATTGATCCTGTATAGAACTCAAGTAGCCAAACTATAATTTACTCCACTTAATGATCAGGTTCAAGCAAACATGTTCAACTCCATTAAGCACAAAAGAACTAGGAAATCATGCAAACAAGAATATCGACTATGATCAAGCACTTGTATTCTCAATTCACGACTCGTTAATCACAAAATTGAATTATCTTTTGGCACCCTAGAAAACATCTACTCATTGATCAAGCATCATGTTCTCTAACCAAATAACTCATAAACAAAACCTAGGTCTTATTGATCCCGAGCAAAGATTTTGAATAAAAGTTCTATTGAAACGGTGATTAAGAGTTTAACATAGAAATCTAGAAATTCAATAGCAAACCAACTAAATAAATAGAATAGTCATACTAGGGGCTTCATCTCAGCCCTAGCTTAGAAGTTTAGCAATCCATAACTATGAAAACCATGACTAGAATCAAAGAAAACATGAAACAAACAATGGAAGAATTGAGGAACTCGGGTCCAGCGATGGTGAGAGCTTCTCTTCTCCTTATTCTCTGCGGAATATGCTGCCTCTTGTGTCTCTAGACGTTCTAGGTTTTCTGCCTTGTACGTTCCTCCCCAATCCCTACTTGACTTGGGCTTCTTAGGTCTTCTAGTTTAACTTGGAATAGCTTTCTTCTCTCCAAAGAAACGCAGGGTTATTAAAGTCAATGCAAGAAATTACTCCAAATATGTCAAACACGTTCAGCCTTGTTCCATTCAAGTGCTAAGAACAACGGACTTGGGCCTCACAAGTCAGATTCCGAAAATCCGTCAGAATCTGCCTTCCCGAACTAGGTTCACTTAAACCATCATAACTTCCTCCACAAGAACGCGAATCCACTTCCGTAAAATTCCTCAGAAAGCTAACATCCGTATCTTTCCAATGGTATAAGGCTCGCCTGCTAATTCCTTGTGAGAAGGTACAGTTTAATCCGCGAACTTGACGCACAGTAGAGACAATTCTGGATGATCAGGATAGCAAGCATCCTTTCAATCCCGCGTTTGACTTTAAGCTCCAAATCTTTCTTTTCTCCAATTTAACCTACAAAACACAAACACAAAGTAAATGACTCAAAAATGATAAGAACTAAGCCTAGAATCCTACATTTAAGGGTATAAAAATATATGAAATTATGAACCTATCAACAGCATACATTCCTATTGAAAAGAATACAAAGACAACAAAATTTGGAAAAAAGGTACGTGCCCTTTGTGACTTGTGCATTCTTATACTTGTATTATTAATTTTAGTTATCTTAGGTCTAGTATGTTACATGTGGCATCCACTTATAATACATATAAGCTTATGATTTGAATTCATTTATTTTAAGGAAACAAAATGCAAGCTAGCAGTAGACACCAAAGAGAATATTGTTGCAATGGGAACGGTAAAAATGTTGGATGGGCCAATACATGGAGTGCCCCTAGGAGCAGAAAATGTACGTATCTCAGTTGAAGTGCCTATCAAGGAAGATGCTTATCTCCTAATCCCAAATTTGTTAGGTGACATATTTACAGTAAAGCAAGCTATAGGTACTCATGCTGCTTGGCCCCGAAATCTTGTTTTAATGTCACATGAAGAGGTATATAGTAAGCCTTGCTATTATTTCCATCACTAGAAGTTAAATATAGTATTTGCATGTTATTTTAATTCTCATTTAGAACTCAAGGAGCACTTTGAAGTCTTTGAGCAAAAAACCAATCACACAAGCAACATACAAGATGCCTGTGTCTGTGCATCTTCTACAGCATTTGGCAAGAATAATGGACAAATCTACAGCAGTGATGGTCCCAATGGAGGATGGTGTGTTTGACAATGACCACAATACATTCATAAACAGTAACAACATCATCCAATTTTGTTTGATGCAGCCAATATCCACTATTTGCATTTCTATCTACATGAGGTTAGAAATTTTTACATGTTTAATGAATAATTCGCATGTGCCCTTTTGATTTGAGAAAACTATACTGGTCTTTTTTTATTTTATGTAGACACCTATGGTTGTTGTTGAAACTAAAGGATGAAGATCACTTGTATGCATTTAAGGATCCTGGATGCATCTCTAATGAAGCTGGAAAGATTGAGGCTAGATCATGTGCACTATCACTTAGATTAGAGTCTGCCCAAGTAGATCAGTTAATTCTTGTTCCTTATAATACAGGGTATGTTTATTGTTGTATGACATTTCATGGTTATTTTTCTTTGGAGATGCATGCACCATAAAGTAGAGATTTACTTTATTTTTTAATGCAGGAATCATTGGTTATTGGCTGCCATTAACCCTTTTACTGCGTTGGTGTATTACTTCGACCCATTGAGTAACATTAGCATCAATACAGGGATGAAGAAAATCGTAGAGCTGTAATGATTATATCCTCTAATTTTCATTTCGAACATTGAATAAAATGACATGTAGTGTTTTCTAATTTATAGTTTGCTAAGCTATTTATGGTCTGAAATTGGATTGATGTTGTTTCTTTAATGATCAGATCATTAGCTTACTGAGCTCTTCATGATGCAGTGCTATTAAGATGTTTATGCTCAAAAGGAAAGAAAGAATCGTAAAACAGTTCATTGGGAGGTGATGAAGGTACATTTCTACTTTTTAGTTTTTCATTGATCCGATGGGATTCTTCATTTCTTATTTGTGTTCTTTTGATGTTTTTGAAACTGAAACAGAGCATATGAGTTCTGAATTAGTATTTTATATTATAAATGTTAGTTCACTAAGCAAGCCTTCATTTTTTTTTAATCAAACAATGGTTTATACAATTTTGAACAATGCATGCAGAGAAATTTTTGAGTGCTCCCATCACTCCACATGGCATATGTGACGGACCACTCTAATTGGTCCACGTTATTATTGATTGTATTTTCTTTTTCTGTTGGAACTCGAAACCTAACGCCGTCAACCAAGAACTTTGGAATTATGAACAAGAGCTGAAAGTTCTTCCATTTTGACTATATGCAAAGCTGGAATTTTCAACTTTGCCAGAGAAATTGGGAGATTCAAAAAAGCTTGAGCAATTATACAAAGCTGGATTGTTCTTGAATTTCTCCTTCCCAAAATTAAGCTTCATCCATTGATCTGATCTCATATAATTCTTTTCGAAAAACATTTAATCTCATACAGTTCGAGCTTATTGCTTGGCTGTAGTTTGAATATTGGATGTATTCCACTGGGATTATTCAATGGGAATTTCATAACGCCCAAAAGCCCAGTTCTCTCCCACCTTTTGTTGGATGTTCCCAATTCATTTTTGTTTTTTCAATTCGATTCCTCCTAACATAAGCCAGAGAAGCAAGTCTGCCATTCTCTTCACTCTCTCAATTGAAAGGACAAGGTTCTTGGTATTCATCCATTTTAAAAGGGCCAAATCCCAATTATCTTCCACCTAGCCTGCATGGATCATTCCCAATTGGATCTCAGTTCGAAACTTTATTCGTTCTTTTCATTTGTTTTGTTTTTTTTTTTTTTTTTGAAGTAATCTTTCCATTTGCTTTTTGAATAGAGATAACGTTGTAGTGAATGTTTTAACAGAGAAAAAATAAAAAATGACGTGAACCAATCAGAGTGGTCCGTCACATATGCCACGTGGAGTGACAGGAGCACTAAAAAATTTCTCATGCAAGTGGAAGACCAATG
This sequence comes from Rosa rugosa, assembly GCF_958449725.1. Classification (NCBI taxonomy): domain Eukaryota; kingdom Viridiplantae; phylum Streptophyta; class Magnoliopsida; order Rosales; family Rosaceae; genus Rosa; species Rosa rugosa. Next base: position 20,866,986 of record NC_084822.1, read on the forward strand.
AAGTCATGAAGGTACTTTTTATTCCCTACATGGCAATCCTTTGTGATGAAATCGCATAAAAAAAAATGTTTGTATATATGCTGCATACACAATGCAGCTAGTTGTGTTGATATATGTTATTTTAAGTTTATAATTAATGCTCAATAATAAGAATACATTAGATGGATTACTTACTTGGAATAGATGATAGTGATGAATCCATTAGGCAAAAAACTTGTTAGAACTCGTAGCTTCTCCTCTGATCAATAGACTGAATGCAATCACTCTATGAGACAGTGAATCTGAATTGCTTGTTGTAATTGATAGAGCAGAGCTTAAGTCCCTAGCTTATATATATAGATTAGGAACCTCCCATAAAGTATTCCTAATCCTAATCCAACAATGTAAAGAGCTTCCTGACTCATGTCCTATAGGAAAAGTTTATTAATCCTTAATACAATAGGTCTGCAATCCTGAACATTTATGATTCCTATATGTTCTAGGCACTTAAACATAACTTACCATATTCTCTCGATTACTTGTTCAACAAAAGTATGACAAGTTATTGAACCAAAGAATTAACAAAGACAAGTCCTAATAATTCTTACAATATAATGTAACCTAACTTTTAAACAATTTCGAATCACTTTTTTTTGGGTAAAAAGAGGTCATCCCGATATTGTATTTCAGCAAGCAGTACCAACACGACACACCCCAAGGGGCCGTCAGAAAGAGCCGTATTACAGAGTACCCTAAAAACCTATTCTAGAAGCAGAATAAGAACCCAACATACCCCAAGTACACCCACCTTTTAAAGATTAAGCACCTTTATTCTAACAAAGATCTAGCAACTCCGAAGCAAACATAAAAAATTCAACGAAGCAGCTGATCTTTGCGACCTAAAAATAAATCAAATAGAAACAAATGAAGTAGGTGAGTCCTCGCCCACTCCCCCTCCAACTGAAACCGTGGCCACAATAGGACTAGCCTCCTCAACTTGCACCCCTACCACCTCAATGATATTGGCATCTGCAGTCTCAGAAGCCTGACTATGAGTCTTCCATTTTTTCGGACGTTTGGGTTTCACATCAAGAGTCAAATCCCGAGCTAGCTTGGACTTATTCTTATTGCCCTTCGGTCTTCCCATCTTCTTCTTCTTGGGAGATATCAAAAGATGACCATGCTTATGGTTCAGAGCCAAAGTTAATCCATCCTCAATTGAGAGTCCCGGTTCTGGAAGAGCCAAGAATCGCTTCCCGGTTCGAGCAGATTCATTCAATGCCTTCCGTTTCTTCCCAGACAGAGAAGCCAACTCCTGAATAGGCACATCCTCATCCATAATAACAGGTGAGGGAGCGACAACCACAGGCATTTCCATCTTCTTCATAACATCCATAACAGGAGGGGAGGAAAAAGTACTCACCCAATTCTTCAGTAATGCATTATCTAGCCCCGCTATACCTTTCGCCACTAAGCTGGGATTTCCCACACCCTTAGAGTGCAGCGATGTCTGTCCTTCCACCGAAGCCATGTCGATCAGTTTAGCACCACAATCTTCCTTAGAACCAATAATCATGGCATTGCTCCCAGTCCCGATAGCCCCTGCACTAGACAACGACACCACACCCTTGGGCATCGAAGCACCAGAACCCCGGGACGAGGTAGGGGAAAAAATAGAGAGATCCACCAATGCCGCCGCCGGCGGCTGAAGCATGAACTCTTCTCGTTCCTTCACCAGAAGCTGATCGCAACCCGTTGCATCATGATCAAAGAGCCCACAATCTCTGTAGAATCCCTTCACCTTTTCAAACACTAGATCGAGTTCAGGTTCAACCGTGGGAGCAAAGGTAAAGACCCTCCAAACCCTAACCCTGCGCCTCACATCAAACACAAGCCTAATCCTCTGTTCTTCCTCCTTTCGGCTAAGGACCGTTTGGTCAAACTTTATGACCCGCCCAATGGAGGATCCAATCAACGCCAAGGCCACCTTATTGCGCAGAGCCGGAGGTAATCCCTTGACAGCCACCCAGGTCTCCAAAGTTTGAAGGGGAACAGCCTCCACAGCACCGAAACCATCATACTCCCCCACAATCAACATGGTATTCCTATAGAACCAAGGTCCACCATGCAGGATCCGGTTTCTTTCCGCCTCCTGAGAAAACTGGAATACATAACGATTGCCAACATCGCGAATGGTAAGCCCATTCTTAATCCTCCAAATAATAGGAATAGAACCCTTGAACCCTGGAAATTTTGCTTTCGGACCAAGCAAGCGCCCCACCATATACCAGTGATCATCGTGAAGAGCAGCTGCTCCCGCCGATCCTAGATCAACCCGAGCGGAATCAGCCAACTGGAACGCTGCAGCTAAACTAGCAATGGCATCTGCCATGGGTCTGGAGATGAGATTTGGGAAATTTTGTCTAAGTAAGATCCTCGAGAAACCCTAGCACAGAGCGGCTAGGTCAATTGCGTATGAGAGATTTAAATCTATAGATTTAAGTGCGGGATATATTGCTTGAATTTTTCGAATCACTTAATTTCACGTATCTTTCATTTCATATGGGCATAACTTAATTATTTTTGTTAATCAAACCATAACACACTACAACTAGCTTTCTGCCTCGCAGCAGCATGCGGGATTCATTCCTAGTAATCACTAAACCTAGTTTGAGAAGTAGCATTATCGAGCCAATATTTTTTAAGAATAAAAAAAGTGAGAATTGTGATTTATCCCAACATTTATTAAGTAATCAGTAATATTCTTTATTTTTCATAAAACAAAAAGAAAATTATTATTTGCAAGCACAGACTTGGATTCTCCGCACTGTTTTTAGAATCCGTGTGAAATATTTGGGGAGATCCACCTCCATCTCATCTCGCTAATTAGATTTATCCTAAAGAAAGAGGTTCTGCGTAAACGTACAAAAAAGTATAAGGTCGAAATTAAAGATTTGTCTTCATGAGTTGTATATGTCATCTAAACGTACAGCTGGAGCTAGCAGTGACCACCATCCCTGTACGTTAATTTTCTTCCTCACAAGTTTCTATCACTAATAATTCACCCAACTAATCTGCACGCCACCAATCAATGGATCACGTACTCACAAGTCACAACACAACCCTAAATTTCAACATCGTCAAATTTTACCGCCCAACATTTCCAATCATCCTTTCTTCTCCTAGCCTTCTTTGTTTACTTATTCTGGTTTTTAGGACGTAGGAGAGAGATCGAGAATCAAGCAATTGCAAGCTTCAGAGCTAAACCTAACGGTGGACGTACTAGAGACGACGACGATGATGGAGAGTTCGTCGTCCATAACTCCTTTGCTTTTCCGCAACCTTATAACCTCCCTCTTCCTTTTGGCAGAGAATTCCATTTGCAGCTTGGCCCAAAAACACAAAGCCCTAGAACTCATACGCTGCGTTTTCGTCTCTTCCTTCCTCTTTTTCCTGCGTTTGCTTCTTTCTTTAAACCCTAGGTCGACCAACAATAATGAATCCCCCTATTCCATCTTGTACGACTATAAAGACAAGCCTCCCAAGAAGGGTATTGGCGGAAGAAATCACAAGTATATGCCCGCAGCTATCAGCGGAGACGACGACGGCAGCGGCAGCGACACGGCTATAGCTCGAGCACTTTCGCAGCTACTGTCGATCGTCAATAATATCCCGGTAAGCTCCCGCAAGTACCAAGGAGTTCGATCTTTAGCGGAGAACGTCATCTATGACAACCAGAGAGAGGGAGTGGAGGCTTTGCGTCAAGTGAATCGCACGGTTCTGTCGGCAGCGTTTTCGAGGACTTTAAGCCAGCTTGAAGCAGCCGCAACTCTCGAACAGCAGCAGGACGGCGGGGGCGGCGGCGATGGTGATATTGATGGTTTGGATTCTGGTCATCATCATTGGATAGTACGGGCCGTTCGGTCCGTTGCGGGCGTGGTGTGGACGAAGGGGGTTAGCAGCGGCGGCTCGAGGAGCTCGGCGGAGAAGCTAGCGGCGGAGCTGCTCTGGTTGGCTGAGACGATGGCGGCTTGTGGCTTTGCTAAAGAGTCTGTGAGGAGATGGGCGTCAGCCTCTAGTTTGGCTCGCCTCTCTCTTTCAGCCGAGCCGCGCCTGCAGGCCTCCTTAGTCAAGATTACAGGTAAATTCCTCTTTTTGATTTTTCTTTATTCCAGTCCTCTTCGTTGTAATTCTTTTTCTTTTCAATTACAACATTACACAGTGATATAAATGGAGTTTGCATATGCCTTATAATGAATTGCTTGGCTGATTATAAATCTGTTAGGGGATTGTTTTTTGACTTTGTCAAGGGGAACCCAAAGGCTTCCTAGGCCCAAGATAAACCCCTTCGGCGTATGTGAAATGCTTCAACTGTGCATTGCAGCACAGTGCCTGGCCACTTTGACAGCTTCGGGGTTCGAACCTAGGTTGGGGAGCACACCCAACTAGGCAAGAACCACTAGGCCACTTGCAGTGGTTGTTTAATGATTGTTTAGCAGTCTCAGAGTTCTCAAACAAACAAGATTTTTCATTATATATAGTACGATCCTCTCCCACTCATCCTTTAGCGTAGAAAGTTGCATTCTTTATAGCAATACAAGATTGGAAAAGGAGCTCCAACGATTCCAATATAACTATTAATTCCAAATTTCCAATACATCGATGATAGCAAAGTTGGCATCTAGTGGGAAGTTTATGCACTAGAATATGCCAGTCCTAAGGATTTATCCTTGTTTATTGCCAAACAAAGAAAAGGATTTATATATCCTTTTGTTTGTCTTTGACCGGTAGGTTTTCTTTTTCCTTGTTTGTACGTTTCTGCCTTATACAAGATTTTCGTATCTCTGTTCTAATTCTGTCATTGTTAAGATGATTGAGTGATTAGATTAAGTCTCATCAAGTGCAGTAACATGATGGTATAAGCAATAGAGATCACAGACTGCGCCATCTTCATTTGACTTTTTGATCTGTAATTGAAGAGGATTTGTTTTCTATTTTGGCCACTGAGGCGAGATTGAATTATTGAATTGTTGAAAGTGAAAACTTTCGTAGACTAAAGTAGAGATATTTCAGTACATACAACAGTTGATTAGCCGCAAATCTATGACTCACTATTGATTGATTACGTGCATGCAGCATTGTTGTTGAAGTATGCCAAAGATATGGGAGTGGATGAAGATGATGATAATGAGAGCACGAAAGAGCAGCAAGAAAGAAAACAAGCAAAGATGCAAATGCAGATGATGGTGTTGTGGATTCCATTGCTGTGCACAGCCAGCAATGGCACTGATGTGCCTGTTTTGAGCATCAGCGAAAGGGCTGAGCTGGAGAGAGTACTGGAAGAGACCATAGAGAAGCTGGCAGAAGAAGATCAAGAGCGAGTTCTATCCTTGTGGCTCCACCAATTCACATATTGCTCCTCTTCTGATTGGCCCAATTTACATGCTTCGTATGCTCGCTGGTGTAATGCTTCGCGCAAGCACTTGCTAATTCACAATTCACTTCTCGCAAGTCAGTTGTATAAGCGAGCTTTGAAATAGTATCTCCTATATTTAGTCTTTACATTCACATTGTTAATCGTATAAACGAGCTTTGAAGTAAACAGGTTCAAGACTTCAAGGTATTAAATCTAAACTCTAAGGAACTAAACTCTATAAGTACATAATTACTCCGGTACATGTATACACATCAAATGACTAATTTATTCCACAGGTAACATGAAGAGGATATAGAAGTTGGACAGGTGCCCTTACAAAGGGTCAACTGAAGCACAAAGAATGTACGTAGGTGACCAATTAGGAAGTAAAATGCATTATAAATAAGTGAGAAAGACTTCTTGTTCAGATTACACCTAAAATACTGACATTAATATTAATCTAGGGTCACTTCTCCATCTAAGCAACGAATATAAGAAAACAAAAAACAAAAAAACACTAGCAGGCCGGAAAGAAGATTGCCACAATGGTAATACCCTGTTGATGATGATGAAAGAGAAGATGAGCGCTTACTGAGTAGATATATGTTTGAAAACAAGTTCGTTGGACCTCCTGATCTGACATGAACCAATAATCCTCACCGCTTCCTTGTCTACATCTTTCAGGATGTCCTGAGAGATGATTGGCACAAATTATACCAATGTGATCGATCAACTTTAGGATCTAGTATTGAACTGCAGAGGCAGACAGATCCAACTTCCAAGAGAGTAGTATCTTACGACCTGCAGGGCAGGAGTTGAATCTACTTTCCAGCACATGTAGCAAAATCTGCCTTTTAATTAGCATCATATATGAAAGATTTGTTAGATCAAATATGGACTTAACACATATCATCATAAAGTAATTGATGATTAGCTAAATGTCAAACCTAGTTTAACATGCATACAAACTATAAATCAATACTAGTAGCTTAATGAAGCAGTGTATCAATTCATTAAGGATAGTAATCCATTGCTTAGTCTACAAGAAAGGCTACAAGATGTGATACATTAAGAATCTAACAAGGAAACCTAATCCGATAAGGAATGCTTTAATGAGAAGCTTCTTGAGGGTTAAGTCACCTATATATATATGGATGAATTGGTCCATGTTGCCACCGACGTTAATTGCATAAGTTCTGTCCATTGAGAAGCAAGTTGGTAAGTAACAGAAGACCATATTCAGTGATCGAGTTTAGCAGCTGCATAAGATGGAATCCATGCCAGTGATTGCTGAAGGTAAGCCTTGATCCTTTTATGATTATTGTCGATTTGATGTGCATATGTTGTGAGCATGTATATATGGTTTTACAATTGGTATCAGAGCATAGGCTCACAAATATGAATTTAGTTTTGCTTGGTAAGAAAATCGTTTTAGGGTTTTGCAAAACAAACATAAAAAAAAAAATAAAAAAAAAAGGGTTTTTGCTTTACGGGTCAAGTAACTGATCAGGTAACTGACCAAGTAACTGATCAAGTACCTGATCAAGGTAAGTTACTTACTTTAGGCCCAGTCACAGCACGCGGAGCATCCAAGCCCAGACCCGACCAAAACCATCAAGAACAAGTGACCGTTGTATCACAACGGTTAGTTTTGATCAAGAACGAGGTCTGGGATTGGATTCGGAAACGCGCGAGATGTTTTTATCTTGAGAAGGGATTCAAAACCCCAACTGCTGTGAATCAAGAAGCCAATAGAGTCGATTGTTGCATCTGGTTATCTAATTCACGCTTCCGCTGAGATTTTTTGCAGCAAATTGGGGAAAAAGCAAAATCAGGTTTTTCTGTGAAAATTGTTTTCGATTCATAGCATAATTGTTTTTTGATTGTGCTCAAGAACCCTAGTAGCATTCCCAGTGTGCGTTAGGCTAGAGAGTAGATGGTGACCAGATGAAATTTACAATTTCTTGATTGTTCTGTGGTTTCTTGGAATCGAAACAATTTAGATTGTGCTTGAATATGCATGATGAATTGATTGCTTATATGGTATTGTATCTGTGATTGTGTAAAATTGTATGAAGGACAAAAATCTCCCAGAAATTGTTTACACATTATTAAAGTTGACAGATACAAGAGCTTAATTTTCTTACAAGGATGAATCTGGATAGAATGTAAAGTAAAAGAGCTCATATGTTTTGTGGTTTTCTGTTGGCAATAGTGATTATGCTGCACAAAGCATCTTTCATTGATGTTGGCAGAAAACACTGATCAGGTACCTGACCAAGTAACTGATCAAGTAACTGTACCTGATCGAGTAACAAAACTAAAATTGTGTTTTGTGTTTTAAAATTATGCTTCAATTTTATCTTCCAAAGAAGTGGTCAAGTGTGGTTTTAGAATACAAAACAGTAGTATGCATGCTTGATGAAAATAAATCCGGATACTTAGAAATTTTTCTTCTGTCTAAAGATGTGGATAAATTTCTTTGGATAACTTGTTTTCATTGAACATGGCATATTGATAAAGAACTACAGGATATTAGGCTTCTGCTCAAAAGTGATGCTTGATATTGTTTTTATTATGGACTGACATGAATGCAAGTATGGAATGATTAGGTTTTCTGTATGAACTTATCTTGAACTGTTCTTGTTTTGGTTGCTAAAAGCATAATAAAACACAGAAAACTTAAAGTTATTTTCTTTACAAATTGAGAACTCACATGAATTTTGTTTTGCTCCTTAGGTAACTCTTACATGAACTTGAACAGTGTCTTGATGTTAGCTGGAACCAACTATAGAGCTTGGCTAGACTCTGTGGAAAATTATATGGGAATGCATGAGAACATAGACTATTGCTTTACTGAGGATAAGCCTGAAGAGTTGAATGAAAAGAGCACCAAGAAAGATACTGACCTTTACAAGAAGTGGCATAGATCCAATAGAATGGCTAAGAACCTCATTCGTACATCTATGTCTAAGACAAGACTGTCAGGGGAAGTATAGAAGAGCCTGAGCTAGCATCAGATTTTTTGGAACTCATAGGTGCTAAGTTTAAAGAAAGTGAAAAAGCAGAAGCAGCTAGGCTAACTAAGGAGTTTCATGATTTGAAGTACATGGGTTCAGGGGGAGTTAGAGAGCATATTATGAAGATGATCAATATAAATGGCAGACTCAGGGAGCTCTTGATGGGAGTTAGGGATGAACAGGTAGTGCATTATGCACTGCATTCCCTACCTAATAGTTGTTTGGACCCAAAATAAGCATTTTGGCCTGACAAGGCGTGTCTTGGAGAAATTGAGCCAATGTCAGTGGCTCAAGCTATATATTGTCGACAAGTTCGAAATATATATTTAGAGGCTAAATAAAGCCTACTATGGAAGTATGAAAAGTCAACTTTAGCACATTTTCCTACTTCGGCTAGGAAAAACAGAGCTAGACAAGGAAGGAGGGGTGGCAGACTAACCAAATGAAATCGAAATGTGCTGAAACTTTCCAGATCCATTCTAGACAGCCCAAGGATCATTTATTATGAAGAGTGCAAGAGCTTTTTTTGAGTGGAAGGCCTTCAAACAATCAGCCCAATTTTCTACAGAAGCAAAACTGGAAAACTGGACCTGTAAGAGGTCCAGCAGCATTTTCGGCCCAACCACATGGAATAAAAATCTGAAATTTTACCAGGGTGATCTACACTCATAGTGGAACATTTTTTATGAAGAAGTCGAAAGCTCATTCTGAAGTCTTGTTGGAGAAATAATTGAAGGAATAAAGGGGCAGAAACTGACCTAAAACCAGCTCAATATTCACATGTTCATGTTTCCTACCCACATGAAGAAAGCTAGATGCTTTTCTTCTTTTCCTTGGATATATTTTTCAAGACAATCTCTTTAATAGATCATCATCACTTCCATGTTGTTGCACCTTCATGCCTTGCTTTCATTTCATCATTTCTCTATCTTTTCCATATTTTACAAATCACTTTCATATTCCACTTTCATTATTTTTCTTCCACTCATCATTTCACTCTTCTTTTTCTTCCCTATATAAACACCTTCTCTTCTCATTCTAAAACACACATTCACATTCAACAACAACATCTCTAAGATGATCTAAGTTCTCTCTAGAGCAAACCTCTCTAAGAGCAACTCCTCTCCTTCTCTTTCTCTTACCGGTGATCATACTCCTAGTCCTAGTCTTCTCAAAAGCCGACTTTCAGTGCCACCAAACCCTCTGTCAACGTGCTTCGGTCCTAGTCTCCTCGGGAGCCGACGGTAGTGCCGCGACCACAACGGTTACAGAACCAGCCAAGCAAGGGTAACGCCCTAGCAACCCAGCCAAGCTAAAGTCACGCTTTAGCAAGTTCTCTCTACTTCCCGGTGGTTCTCGCTCTGCTCGATCTACAACATCGAGTATCGATTTGGTGACGTAAGAAGATTAGCAAAAGTCCTCACCACGAGGCACAAAGAATCCCACGACGAGGTTGGTGCTCTCCTCGTCCACAATTGCTTGAAAGAAGTCAGGTCAAGGGACACCCCCGACGACCGCACCCGAACGGTGCTGGCACGCCCGCGCAGAAAAGAGACTGTTGACCAGCTGCAGCAAAATTGGAGCCAAACAATAGTTTTAGTCATCTTAGAACCAGTTACAATTCTCAAAAGGGAAATTGGACTCTAGATGAACTTATATCCATCTGTGTGGATGAGGAAGCTAGGATCAAGGAAGAAAAGGAACCTGCTACATCCATAAACCTCATAGAGAAGCCTAAAAGGAAAAAACCCCAGAACAAGTTGAAGCCTATCAAAGCCATAACTAAAAGTTCAACAGCTGCAGTGGCCAAGGAAAACAGGCCATTTAGGTTCAAATGCTACTTTTGCAAAAGAGTAGGACACATGAAAAAGGACTGCACTGGCTATAAGAACTGGTTAGCCAAAAAGGGTAAGATTTTTTCTAATACAGTTTTTTCTTTAGAAATTAATCTTATAAATGTTGAACCACAGTCTTGGTGGATAGATTCAGGCTCACCTATTCATATTACTAATTCTTTGCAGGTATTCATAAGGAGGAGAATCCCAAAAAGTGATGAAGTGAACCTGTGTGTAGGCAATGGCATGAGAGTGGCAGTCAAGGCTATTGGAACCTTAAAGTTCGATTTAGGATTAGGAAAATTGTTAGTTCTGGACAATGTTTTTTATGTACCTTCCATGAGAAGGAATTTGGTTTCAGTTTCTCTTTTAGTAAAATCTGGTTGTAGACTTGTTATGGATAGTAAAGGAATTCTTATTTCTAAAAATTATGTTCAAATTGGTTCTGGTGTTATTATGAATGATTACTTACAGTTAAATTGTTCAATGGCTCAACAAGAAATTTTACTTGTTGAAAATAACACTAACAGTACTAGCACTTTAACAGGTGTTAAAAGAACCAAACTAAATGAAAAGTCTGCATTTTTATGGCATAGAAGACTCGGCCATGTTTCAAAAGAGAGACTGAAAATTTTGGTGAAAAACAACATCCTAAATGAACTTAATTTTTCTGATCTAACAGACTGTGTTGAATGCTTTAAGGCAAAAATAACTAATACTAGAAAGAAGACTGCATATAGAAGCCAAAATTTATTAGAACTCATACACACTGATATATGTGGACCATTTAGGCATCAAACTATATGTGGGAATGTGTATTTTATCACATTCATTGATGATTTTTCTAGATACAGTTATGTTTATCTACTTTCAGAAAAGGCACAAGCATTGAAAGCCTTTCAAATCTTTAAGTCTGAGGTAGAAAATCAACTAGAAAAGAAAATCAAAACAGTGAGATCAGATAGAGGTGGTGAGTTCTATGGCAAGTACACTGAATCCGGCCAACAAAAGGGTCCATTTGCCTTGTTTTTGCAAGACAATGGAATTAAAGCTCAATATACAACACCCTATAACCCACAACAGAATGGTGTTGCAGAGAGAAAGAATAGGACTCTTTTGAACATGGTTAGATGCATGATGTGTACAACTGGTTTGCCTAAATTTCTGTGGGGTGAGGCTTTAAAAACTGCAAATTATATTTGCAACAGGACACCTAGTAAAGCCATAGAAAAGACTGCTTTTGAGCTTTGGTGTGGCAGAAAACCTAGTCTTCATCACTGCCATGTTTGGGGATGTCATGCAGAAGCTAGGATTTATAATCCAGGCTTGAATAAACTTGACCCCAAAACTGTTAGTTGCTATTTTATAGGTTATCCAGATAAATCTAAAGGTTATAAATTATATTCTGCTCATCATTCACCTAGAATTTTTGAAACACATCAAGTAAAGTTTCTAAGTGAAAAAGTTCACAATACAAACCTTGAGGATTTATCCTCAGATTTTGAGGAAATTGTGTCAGATGAGAATATAAGTGTAGCATTGCCTTTAGAACAAGAAGTAACTGGTCAAGTAACTGATCGAGTAGCTGTAACTGATCAAGTAACTGACCGAGTAACTGATCGAGTACCAGATCAAGTAACTGTAACTGGTCAAGTAACTGACCAAGTAACTGATCAAGTACCTGTAACTGGACAAGTAACTGATCAAGTACCTGTAGCTCAACCTAATCCTGACAATCCTCAGCCTAGAAGATCATAAAGAGCAAGAAAACCAACTTATGGGGGGGGAAGAGAGTGACTACATTGTTTATCTGCAAGAAGCAGAAATTGAAATGGACTGTGCAGAGGACAATGATCCAACTACATTTAATTAGGCCATTGAAAGTAGTGAATCTCATCAATGGCAGCTAGTAATGGAAGCAGAAATTGATTCCATGAGCCAAAATGCAGTTTGAGAATTAGTTGAACCTGACCCTAATCAGAAACCTATATGTTGTAAATGGGTTTTCAAAACCAAAAGAGATGCAAATGGCAATGTAGAGAGACACAAGGCAAGGTTAGTTGCCAAAGGTTTTACACAGAAGGAGGGTATTGACTTTACTGAGACTTTTTCTCCAGTTTCTACAAAAGACTCGTTTAGAATAATCATGGCTTTAGTGGCCCATTTTGATATGGAGCTGCACCAAATGGATGTTAAAACAGCCTTCTTGAATGGTGAACTAGATGAAGTGATTTATATGAGGCAGCCAGAAGGTTTTGTACAAGCTGGAAGTGAGAACTTAGTGTGCAAGTTACAAAAATCAATCTATGGCCTAAAACAAGCTTCTAGACAGTGGTACAAGAAATTTGATTATGTGATTTCTACTTTTGGATTTACAGAAAACCTTGTTGATGAATGTGTTTACTTGAAGACAGTTGGGAACAATTTTATTTTCCTAGTTCTCTATGTGGATGATATACTTTTGGCTAGCAGTAACCTAAAACTGCTTAAAGACACTAAGAATTTTCTGTCAAAGAATTTTGACATGAAAGACTTAGGAGAAGCATCCTATGTACTAGGTATTGAGATTAAAAGAGATAGGGCACAGAGACTATTTGGTTTGTCTCAACAGAATTATGTTACCAAAATTTTAAAGAGGTTTGGTATGGAGAAATGTGCAGCTGGAGAAGTTCCTATGTCCAAAGGAGATAAATTGACCAAGAAGCAAAATCCCAAAAATGATGTTGAGAAGGAGAATATGGAGTCAAAGCCTTATGCCAGACTTGTAGGAAGTCTCATGTATGCACAAGTCTGCACTAGGCCAGACTTGTCTTTTGCAGTAGGGATTTTGTCAAGATTCCAGTCTAATCCAGGCCATGAACATTGGGTAGCTGGGAAGAAAGTGTTGAGGTACCTGCAGAAAACAAAGAATTACATGCTAGTTTATAGGCAAGTGGAGGATCTGAAACTTGTTGGATTTTCAGATTCTGATTTTGCAGGAAATTATCTAGACTCCAAGAAGTCGACTTGTGGATATGTGTTCATGCTTGCAGGAGGTGCAGTTGCTTGGAAAACCATGAAGCAAACTCTTGTTTCAACTTCTACTATGCAAGCTGAATTTATTGCAGTATATGAAACTGTGTGTGAAGGATTTTGGATTAGGAATTTTCTCATGCAGACCAAAGTGTTAAGTCACATTGTGGCAGGCACACTTGTGATTTATTGTGATAATGAAGCAGCTGTTTTCTTTAGCAAGAACAGTAAAAGATCAAATAATTCCAAGCATATTGATTTAAAGTATTACAGTGTTAGAGAAAGGGTAAAACATGGTGAAATAGTTGTTTTGAGCATTGACACGAATTCACAGCTAGCAGACCCCTTCACCAAGGCCTTGTCAGTAGCAGCATTCCAGAAGCATTGGAGTTTTAGCTAATTTAGATGCTTAGGTTCAGTAGAGAGTTAGTCCAGTTGGAGCAATTAAAATTCTAAGGTTTCTGAGTTCTTGTGCTTTTCAGTTGTGATCTTTTGTTTTATTTATCACAACTCATTTGTAATGACAGTTTATTATTATCAATGGAATTTGAGGTACTTTTCAGATTTTGGTTATTGCTGCAGCTTTTGTTGAATGTTCTGAAAATTGTCGATTTTGTATTTTAAAGTTATACTTGCTATCAGATGGCTTAAATCATGTGAAGCATGATGTTAAGGTTCAAGCAATATTTTTAAGCCATCAGTGTTCAGTGAATTTGCTTGAGTTTCTGTTTTTTAGAAACATACAGGAGGACCTAATATATGTTTACTTGTTGGTACACACTAACATATATTGTATCACTTCAGGTTTTGACATATGTGGATTGCAGGAGCTTGTATTTGTGGTTTTGAAACTCTGCATTTTTGATAAAATGTATACTGTTTCTTGCTCTGCACAAGTAACTGTGATCTGACCATGTTGGAATGGATTTTCGATTTGAGTTTGTCATCTGGCGCGCACTTCAGTAAGTTAAGTAGGTTTTGATGTTCTCTGGTGCAAATCATCGAGCATGATATGTGTGAGTCCAAGGGGGAGATTGTTAGATCAAATATGGACTTAACAGATATCATCATAAAGGAATTGATGATTAGCTAAATGTCAAACCTAGTTTAACATGGATACAAACTATAAATCAATACTAGTAGCTTAATGAAGCAGTGTATCAATTCATTAAGGATAGTAATCCATTGCTTAGTCTACAAGAAAGGCTACAAGATGTGATACATTAAGAATCTAACTAGGAAACCTAATCCGATAAGGAATGCTTTAATGGGAAGCTTCTTGAGGGTTAAGTCACCTATATATATATGGATGAATTGGTCCATGTTGCCACCGACGTTAATTGCATAAGTTCTGTCCATTGAGAAGCAAGTTGGTAAGTAACAGAAGACCATATTCAGTGATCGAGTTTAGCAGCTGCATAAGATGGAATCCATGCCAGTGATTGCTGAAGGTAAGCCTTGATCCTTTTATGATTATTGTCGATTTGATGTGCATATGTTGTGAGCATGTATATATGGTTTTACAAGATTCACATTCTTTTCAACGACGAAAAGGCCTACATGGAGATTCACAAACCAGAAGTCAATTCTAGAGAAACCATAATTTGAAAGATCAGTAAGTAGAATAGGTGATCATCCGTCTAAACACAGAACATAAGAAGAGCAAGACAGTGGCCTAGAAGTTGCTTACATAGAAAAGATCACGAGGGACGATGTGATCGTATCATGGATGATGGACGGCCCGACCTCAGTCACCTGACTTGAACCAATGTATCGATGGGGGATATGGGCTATTTTGAACCAATCCTCACCAATTCCCCATCTACATCTTTCTTCGAGCTGAGGACAATCTTGAATGGAGAGATGCTGGAGTTTAGTGAGAAGCGTTAGACAGGGCGGCAGTACCATTAAATTGGGACAATCACAAATGGTCAAGGATCGGAGAGAATCCAGTTTCTCAAACCAGTCTGGCAAAGCAGTTAGATTGGGGCAGCCACCAATTTCCAGGCATTGTAGCGTCCTGAGATTTTGCAATTCATTTGGTAGAGAATCAAACCAAGGACAACCCAAGATAGTCAAACTTCGTAGGGCAGAGAGAGGTTGCGCGCCCGTGCCCTCTGGGAAAGAAGTAAGATTTGGACAATATATAATGACCAAGTGCTCAAGGAATGTGAGATTCTCCAAACTCGATGACAAAGAAATCAGATTATTGCAGTTTTCAATGGACAAAGTTCGAAGGGAACTCAGACCTGCAATTCCACCATCCGGCATGGAGATTATATTATTACAGTTAATAATCTCCAGTGACTCCAGAGCTTTGAGGTCCTCTATACTCTGGGGTAGGGTGGATAGCTCTTCACACCATCGAATGGTCAATGATTTCAGAGCAGTAAGGTTTCCCATCTTCAAAGGCAGTGAACGAAGCTTAGGACATGACAAGATCTCCAGAGAAAACAGACGAGCTGATACAAAAAGCCCTTCTGGGAGAGAGGTTAGCTCTGGAATTTTTTCAATTACAAGCACAGAAAGCAAAGTTAAATTTTCTATGCACATCAATGTTGGATTGCAATCCCGTAGCTCCAAATGTTGAGGAGACTGAGGTAATGCTATCTGTTGTAACTTGGGGCAGCTTCTAACTGTTAACTTGATCAAATGAGGAAATGCATTTCCATCATCTGCACATGACCATTGTTCCAAATTTGGAAAATGACTGAGAGATAGTTCTTTCAGAGAAGGAAACCTTACGTCAGTACCGTCACCATAGAACTCTGTACCAATGCACTTGACGCCCTCCATTCCATGCATATAGAGTGTCTTGAGCAGCGGAAGATTCCCAAGGGCTGGAAGATGTTGACAATTTGTACAGTTGATCAAATCAACTGTAATCAGCATTTTTGGGAGAGCCCAATCAGCAAATCTAATTCCCGGATCCTTTGCTTAATTGTATTATTAAACTATACAAAGTGATTCATGCATCCACTTGATTGAAGTTTTTTAAAAGCCTGACCCACTTCTGTTTTAGAAAAAAAGAAAGAAAGAAAGGAAAAAAAAAAAAAAGAGAGAGAGAGAGAAAAAAAAACAGAGAGAGAGAGAGAAAGGAAAAAAAAAAACAGCAATTATGGTTCTCGACAATGAGTCATCCAAGAAGGCATCTGAGGAGTCACCTAAGGTTATGGGACGATTATCATCCAACGATAATGGTCCCATTGCTCCTGAAAAATTGGATAGCACCAATTTTATTTCTTGGTCTAAACATGCCAAATTGAACATCACTGGCAGAGGTAAACTTGGTTATCTCACTGGCAAGAAAAAGGCACCTTCAGAGGAAGAAGATGATCGAAGACGGCTATGAGACTTGGGTACAAGAAGACAGTCTTGTTCAAGCTTAATTGGCTACTCAATTCTATGCACAGAGATGTACGAGGAAATTATGAAGGACTGGAGACAGCTAAGGAGATATGGGATGCTGTCAAGACTACTTTCTCTGTTGCGCAAGATGATACCAGAAACTATGAACTCCAAATTGACTCGGTTTCCACCAAACAAAATGGAGCTCCTCTTCATAACTACTACAGCCAAATGAAAAAGATTTGGCAAGAACTTGATATCTTAGATCCTCTCCGACTCAAGGATGCAGAGTCTATTGCCTACATGGCAGAAAGGGTCAGTAAGCATCGTGTCTACTTCTTCTTGGCAGGACTTAATCCACACCTCGATGGTGTCAAAAGTAGAATTCTGAACACAAAGCCGCTGCCCTCTATTGAAGAGACTTATTCTCAAGTCAGTGCTGAACATAACAGGCTTCAAAAAATGATGTCTGAAACAATTGTTGAAGGATCCGCCATGCACACTCAATACCGGCCACCACATGTTCGTAATTCCCAGTCTTCGTCATCTGCCTCCTCTTGGAAAGCACCCACTCCAGGACCTATGAAATGCACTCATTGTAAGTCTCTGAAGCATACTGTGGATAATTGTTTTCAATTGAAAGGTTATCCAGAATGGTGGGAGGGGCATGTTGCCCGTCTTAAGGAAACCCAAGAGAAAGAAGCAAGAGGCTATCGGCCCAAAGGAAAACCTAAGGCGGCCCTTCAGATTGCCTCACCAGCTCCAAAAGAACCAACTGAAGGTGATTACACTGGTGGCCCTGCCTTAGCTTTCATGACTGATTCAGGTACACTGAGTTCTTCTCTGTCTAGTATTTCTGACTTTAATTGGAAAGATATGTGGATAATTGATTCAGGCGCAACAGACCATATGACTAATGACTCTAGCAACCTTCAAAATTTGACCCCAGTTCACCAATCCGGCGTAACCAATGCAAATGGTGTTTCCTATCCTATTACTAGTGCTGGATCTGTCATTTTGACAGATTTTATTACACTTGATATAGTTCTACATGTGCCTGATAGGAGCATAAAGTGCGACGATATTATTGAGTATATGCCCCATTTTAGACTTGTTTCTCCCTTAAGTTTCGTGTTTTGAGTCATCGAGTCAGTTTAAGAGTCTTGTACAGTGTTTGGCGTAAAATAGGCGCAAAATGCGAAATTTATGAAAAAAATCCTAACGGGATCAGGATTCCTTACCGTCGACGTTTTTGCGGTCTTTACATTAATTCCCTTTATTTTCTCTTAAAAAAATCTGATATTCTCCACCTTTTTGTAGGAAATTTAAGACGTTTGACCAAGCAATGAAGAAGGGAAATAAAGGAGAAAGACGTTTCAGCTGTTAAAAGACCCCATTATGAGAGGAGTTAAGGCCATAAAGGAGACGTTTTCAGTTGGAAAATTAAAGGAATTATGATGCAATCCCATCCGTCCAATGATGAAGGGTATGATCGACAAAAGCCAACCAATGCTCCCCTATAAATAGGCAACGTCCAGAACAGAATTTCCATCACTTCCTGGCCAAAAACTATTCCAAAACTCTGCCCAATTCACTCCTTAAACTTCCATCACTCACAAGACCGTGACCACCATCCATCCATCATTCTACGAAGTTCTTAGGCGCTGAGTCAAGGACGCTCCACCACCATAGCAGAGACGAGTTCATCACCTTGTTGCCAAGCCGCTGAGGAAAGCTTCAAAGTGTAACTATGACTCTACTTACAATTTTTATTTCGGTTTTGTGTGTTTGGATTTGCGAGTTGTGTAATTGGAGACATGAAATTTTCAGAATATTTTTATTAATATTTTTGAGATTTTCAGTTTATTATTGAGTTAATTTCGAGAATTCTTTGATGATGCATGTCACAATCTTGTGCCCTTTTATGTGTTTAGGTAATTTTCAGAGTTAGGTTCATATGTTTGCATGCAAGAATAATGGTGAGAGTTCTTGTGTGTTTGCTTAATTTGCCAAGGGTAATTGTTATTTGTTAAGGCGCTGAGTTAAACAAGTAGCAATTAGTTCTAAAAAGTGGTAAAAATCATGCTTTAATGATTAAACGATTCTGGAAATTACGTGTTAAATTCTATGTGTAATGGTTAATTTGCACATGTGAGTTGATTCGAGGGTTAGATAATACTACTAGTTAAGAGAATTACGCTGAGTGTTTTCGAAAATTAGTAGTATTAGGCTTGGTAAGGACTTTTCCGATCCAAGCCTACATTAGAACGAATCAGATAAATGGATTGATCCGCTGAGGCTTTCCATTTCGGCTCTTATCTAGGCATTTAAGATGGGCACGTTTTTGTAGCATGTTGAAATGAATTTTCTGTTTTTACACTTAGTAATTTCCGAGTGGTATTGGTCTAGGTTAGGGAAGTCGATCATTGTATATAGTTTTATTTGTTTTGTTTTTATTTTAAGTAGATTAGGAACCAAATCTCAAAACCCCCATTTTATTCTTTTATTTGTTAATTGACCTTTTTGTGTAGGTGTACCCTACAATCCCCGGACTGAACGATCCCTGCTTATCCTATACTGACAACTACATTTTGCAGGGTTAAATTGTGAGGCTATTTTAGCTGCATCAATTTTTGGCGCCGTTGCCGGGGATTGTTAAAATCCCTAACTCTTAAAGTGTCATCGATTTTGTTGTTTGTATAGAATGCATGCCAAATTTTTGTACTACACTTGTGGAATGGTGACAAATTGCAATTTATGTTAGGCCAAGCTTTAATTGTGATTTAGTTTAAGTTTTATGAGTGTTACAAAATTAAGCATGTATTTTATAATTGTTGTACAATTTGTAGAAGTTTTTTTTTTTTTTTTTTTTTAAGCATGTTGTAAATTGTATGTGTTTCACTTAGATTAAGCATGTTGTAAATTGTATGTTGTCATGAATTTAGTTAAATACTTAATTGTTGTAAGTATGTAAAATCGTATGAGTAGACAAGGGCCCTTTTGTTAATATTGGCCTAAACCCTTCATTAGTACCCTGCTAAGGTCTCTTGAGGTTGAGGGCGGCCTTTATTAACACTTGGAGAACGGTCTAACACATAAGTTAATTTCCCAGCTGAGTAAGGGGCGCATACGGATGGTGTCTTAGGTTGGGACCCTGGGTGATGGGTTCAATTGGATCTCAGAGATACTATAGAATGAGCGTAAACCACTATGTGGGAGAAGCCGATAGGGGCGTAAACCTCAATGAGGGAGTAGCCTCCGTAGTATCACCAAAATGAGTCCTCCCTCTCACTTAACTCTTAATCTGGCCATCCGGCCTTCTGAAACAAAGGAAAGAGACTTATGTCTAGGCGACTATCCCTATATCGTATCTCACCAATAGTAGTGGTTTCTATTGGGCTCGACTTACAACTTGGAATCAATTGAGATATTAACTATGTTTATAACAAACTCAAAATAAAAAAATAAAAAAAATGTTGTGTGACATGCTTAAGGTATATTGGATTAAACATGACCTTGTCGAGGGTAGCTGTTCTATAGTCCCATTGCACAAACGAGGTCCTCTGTTCCAGTACCTAAGTATGTAAATGTAAAAGTAACTTAGAAAGTAGGAAAGACATAATGTTTGTATTTCGAACCTTGTATATGTTACTAACACTTGATTTGATCTTAAAGGTCCATGAATGTCCACTGTCTCTGATAAGACTAAGGAGCTCTTTGAGAAATTGGAACGTGCTAAGCAAAGGGCAGAACTCACTTTTTCAGACCGCCCTCCTCTAGAAAGGAGGGATTCTCAGGACTCTAGCTATTCAGGTTATAACTCCTCAACTAGATCAACCGAGGAGATCAACAAACCTGACCATTCTGAAGAAGGAGAAGAACAAGTCTTTGAAGAGGAAGAAGAGGAGGTCACTGAAGAGGACGTTGCAGACACAGAAGAGGAAGAAGAGGAAGAGCACGCCCGTGTTGAGCAAGTACAAGCACCAATGGCTGAGACTATTAGGCAACTGTCTAATCCTACAGGTGGGGGTGCTGCGCCCTTATGCATTGCCTATCCAGAACCAGGAGAGGGGCTTAATGATGATTTTGAGTTAAAGAGTGGGTTTCTGCATCACCTACCCAAGTTTCATGGGATGAGTAGTGAAGACACCAACAAGCATCTCAAGGAGTTCGAGTTTGTCTGTGGGAGTATGTGCCCTAAAGGAGCTGATATCAATATCTTGAAGATGAAGGCATTCCCCTTTACTTTGGAGGACAAGGCCAAGACTTGGCTATTTGAGCTGCCTGCTGGGACTATCAACACTTGGGATAGGATGAAGGGCGAGTTCCTTACGAAGTACTTTCCTGCCTCAAAGGTCACTGTTTTGAGGAAGCAGATTAGTGGAATCACGCAAGGACATGAGGAGAATTTCTGCAATTATTGGGACAGGTTTAAGAGTCTTGTAGCATCATGCCCTAACCATGGGATGAGTGAGGGGTCCCTCCTTACGTATTTTTATGAAGGACTCACCGCTAATGAGCGTGGTCTGTTAGATGCTGCTGCTGGAGGGTCCTTTATGGATAAGACACCTGCTGATGCAAGGGAGCTACTTACTAATCGTGCACTAAACTATCAGCAATATGAGGGGGTGCTTTCCTCTCAACGGAGGGTACATGAGGTGTCCACTAACTCTGCTCTTGAAGACAAGGTCAACAAGATGTCTACTCTGCTGTCTCAAGTCTTAAACGGTAATGGAGGAGGAGCAATGGCTCAAGTGTGTGGGATGTGCTCGACTCAAGGGCACCCCACTGATAAATGTCCCCAGCTTGCCTCTCCAGAAGGATGGGAATCTGTTAACGCCCTAGGGTATCATGGAGGTCAAGGCGGCCCGAGGTACAACCCTGACTCCAATACGTACAATCCTGGGCTCAGAGATCACCCCAACTTTCGTTGGGCCAACAATGATAACACCTTGAGACCACCTCAAGGCCCAGGTCAGAATTCTCAGCGCCCACCAGGTTTGTTTTTGAGGCCTCAGGTACCTCAAACTTTTGATATTCCCAATTCTGTCCCTCCACCTCCTGTTTCTAATACTTTGAGTGCCCCTAATTATGATGAACTGTTGAAGTCCCTTGCTGCGGGGCAACAACAACTTAACACGGCTACTCAAGCTTTGGTTGTAGGACAGGCGACCCATTCAAAGGATATTGCAGAGCTCAAGAATCAAATGGGCCAAGTGGTGGATTTCATGGGTCGGATTGCTGAAACAGGGAAGCTACCAAGCAACACAGTGCCTAACCCAAGGAATGAGCACGCCCAAGCCATCATCACTAGGAGTGGACGCGTACTAGTTGACCCTCCCAGAGCCCACAAGAAGACCCAAGCGGCCCATAATGAAGAAGAAGACGTTGTGGAGGTGTCTAAGGAGGATGTTGAGAAGGACCTAGCTACATCAAGGATGGAAGTTAACGTGCCCCAAGCTGAGGCACCCAAAGGTACAATTCCTAACTCTAGTGGTTTAGTTAAGACTAACCCAGTTGTTTCTATACCTTTCCCAAGCAAGTTTGCCAAGACGAAGAAAGATAAATCTGATCAAGAGATCTTGGAAATCTTCAAGAAGGTTCAAGTGAATATGCCCCTGATTGAGTGCATCAAACAAGTGCCTAAATACGCCAAGTTCTTGAAGGAGCTATGCACCACAAGGAGGCAGACAAGAGAGAAAGAGGTGGTGAAAATGAGCGAGACGGTATCAGCCGTTATCCAGAGGAAACTACCCCCAAAGTTAAAGGACCCAGGGAGTTTTTCTGTTCCCTGTATCATTGGTGACACCAGGTTTGAAAATGTGATGTTAGACTTAGGGGCATCCATAAATGTTATGCCTTATAATTTGTATGTGTCCCTAGGTCTAGGCCCTCTTAAAAGGGATAATGTTGTCATTCAACTTGCTGATAGGTCTAACAAATACCCTCAAGGGTATGTTGAGGATGTTCTTGTGCAGGTAAACCATCTGATATTCCCTGCGGATTTCTACGTATTGGACATGGAGGAATCACCCCTAAATACCACTCCATTACTTTTAGGGCGTCCCTTTATGAGGACTGCAAGAACGAAGATCGACGTGTACAAAGGGATTCTCACCATGGAGTTTGATGGTGATGTTATACGCTTCAACATTCTTGAAGCCATGAGGTACCCTGTTTCTGACTTGAAACCGTGCTTTGCTATTGATGTAGTTGATTCACTCGCACAGGTTTTTTCTGAAGCAATGGTTGAGGATGAATTGGCTCTGACCCTAGAGGAGGGGGTCAGATATGATGCAAATGGGGAACCTATCCCCAAGGTTGAGTGGGACGTTGAGGAGCCTAGAGTGATCATGACTGTGGCCTCACTGGAGGCTCAGCCTATAAAGAGGTCAATTTCCTATTTGTCAATTCCGGTTTCTACTAATAAAATGCTACGCTCTATTGTTCAGGCACCCAAGTTGGAATTGAAGGTACTCCCTGAGCATTTGAAGTAC
Organism: Rosa rugosa; assembly: GCF_958449725.1. NCBI lineage: Eukaryota > Viridiplantae > Streptophyta > Magnoliopsida > Rosales > Rosaceae > Rosa > Rosa rugosa. The sequence goes on from NC_084822.1 coordinate 20,890,093, forward strand.
GCGTACCTAGGAGAAAAGGAGACCCTCCCAGTGATCATATCGTCAACGCTGGAGGTAGAGCAAGAAAGGAAGTTGGTGGACGTGTTGAAGAAGCACAAGACTGCCATTGGTTGGACTCTAGCAGATATCAAGGGGATCAGCCCAACCACGTGTGTCCACCGGATCCTGTTAGAAGATGGCGCCAAGCCCACAAGAGAAGCCCAAAGGCGTCTACATCCGCCCATGATGAAGGTGGTCCAAGACGAGGTGATCAAGTTGCTAGATTGTGGGGTGATCTACCCCATTTCTGATAGTAAGTGGGTCTCTCCAGTGCAAGTGGTGCCCAAGAAGTCTGGGGTGACAGTGGTACAGAACGAGGATAATGAGCTAGTGCCCCAGAGATTAGTGACTGGTCATAGGGTGTGTATCGACTACCGGAAGCTGAATGCCACAACGAGGAAGGATCATATGCCCTTGCCTTTTATTGACCAGATGTTGGAGCGCTTAGCGGGCCATTCCTACTATTGCTTCTTGGACGGATATAGTGGGTACAACCAGATCTGCATAGCCCACGAGGATCAGGAGAAGACGACCTTCACGTGCCCCTTTGGGACCTTTGCTTATAGGCGCATGCCCTTCGGCTTATGCAACGCACCAGGTACTTTCCAAAGATGTATGCTTTCCATTTTCTCAGAATACATTGAAAATATTATTGAAGTCTTTATGGACGACTTTAGTGTCTTCGGTAAAGATTTTGATACTTGTTTAGAGAATCTAGGATTGATACTTGAGAGGTGTGTAGAAACTAACCTTGTGCTGAATTGGGAGAAGTGTCACTTCATGGTGACACAAGGGATAGTGTTAGGACACATAATATCTGCTAGGGGCATTGAGGTAGATAAGGCTAAGGTTGATCTTGTACGTCACTTACCCTCCCCCACAACTGTGAGGGAGGTACGCTCTTTTCTTGGCCATGCAGGATTTTACAGGCGGTTCATCAAAGACTTCTCCAAGGTGGCGAGACCTATGTGTGCCCTATTGCAAAAGGACGTGCCCTTTGTGTTCAATGAGGATTGCAAGAAGGCGTTTGAAAAGCTCAAGGAGTTGTTGACCACGGCCCCCATTATCTGTCCTCCGGATTGGAGTCTACCCTTCGAGCTTATGTGTGATGCATCAGACTATGCTGTTGGAGCTGTGTTGGGCCAGAGGAAGGATAAGAAGCCCTATGCTATTTACTATGCTTCTCGGACCCTCAACGACGCCCAGCTCAACTACTCCACCACTGAAAAAGAACTCTTGGCTGTAGTCTTTGCTTTAGATAAATTTCGTTCTTATTTATTGCACTCTAAAGTAATTGTTTACTCTGACCATGCAGCCTTGAGATATCTGATGATCAAGAAGGAGGCCAAGCCCAGATTGATTCGATGGATCCTGTTGCTTCAGGAGTTTGACCTAGAGATCAAGGACAAGAAGGGAAGTGAGAATGTGGTGGCGGACCATTTGAGCAGGATAGTACATGAGGAGGACGTCCAGCCCCTACAGGAAACTTTCCCAGATGAGCAGCTCTTTGGGATAGAGGTTAGTGTGCCCTGGTATGCGGATATAGTTAACTATTTAGTCACTAGGACATTTCCTGACACACTTTCCAAAGCTAGTAAGGATAAATTGAAGAAAATGGCTAGGCACTTTATTTGGGATGAGCCCTATTTATGGAAACATTGTAGTGACCAAGTCATTAGGAGATGTGTCCCAGAGTCTGAGCATAGGTCAATTCTGTCATTTTGCCATAGTGAGGCTTGTGGAGGCCACTTTGGGCCTCGTAGAACGGCCTTGAAGGTCTTAGACTGTGGATTTTATTGGCCCACTATCTTCAAGGATGCAAACTTGTTTTGTATTTCTTGTGATAGATGCCAACGGACTGGTAATCTTGGCCCAACAGATCAAATGCCCATGAGCCCAATAATAACTGTAGAAATTTTCGATGTTTGGGGCATTGACTTTATGGGTCCATTTCCTTCGTCTAATGGCTGTTTATATATACTATTGGCTGTGGACTATGTATCAAAGTGGGTGGAAGCAAAAGCCACCAGGACTAACGATTCAAAAGTGGTTGCAGGTTTCTTGAAAACTAACATATTTTCCAGGTTTGGTGTGCCACGTGTGCTGATCAGTGATGGAGGTTCTCATTTTTGCAACCGGACAATCGAGGCTTTGCTGAAGAAGTATGGGGTAACCCATAAGGTGTCCACGCCCTACCACCCTCAGACCAGTGGCCAAGCAGAGGTGTCCAACAGGGAGATCAAGAGGATACTCGAAAAGACAGTGGGCCCAACAAGGAAGGATTGGAGCCAGAGATTAGATGATGCATTGTGGGCCTACAGAACAGCCTAAAAGACGCCTATTGGGATGTCTCCCTTTAGGTTGGCCTACGGAAAGGCATGCCACCTTCCAGTGGAGCTAGAGCACAAGGCTTGGTGGGCTGTCCAGAAGTTCAACATGGATTATGATGAAGTGGGCCTGCATAGGAAGCTACAGCTAAATGAGCTAGAGGAGATAAGGAATGAGGCCTACGATGCTTCATGGATCTACAAGGAGAAGACAAAGGCCTACCATGACAAAATGATCCGCGGAAAAAGCTTCCAAGTGGGCCAGAAAGTTCTGTTATTTCATTCCAGACTTAAGCTTTTCCCAGGTAAACTTCGTTCTCGTTGGGTTGGCCCATTTATAGTTACAAATGTGTTTGCTCATGGTGCTGTAGAGATCAAGAGTGAGCAGACGGGGAAGGAGTTCAAGGTAAATGGGCATCGTCTCAAGCCCTACTATGAGTCCTTTGTGGGGCACACATTGGAAGAGATACCCCTCCAGGAGGCACCCCATGATGTGTGAACAAGGAGAAGAGTCCAGGCTGAAGGACTATAAATATTAAGCGCTGCATGGGAGGCAACCCATTTCAACCGAAGCTGTGGAGGAGCCATCAACGAGAGTTTGACATTTCTATCCCTTCACTTGCTTAGGTTGAATTGTACTTGTGTCTTTGTTTGTTTATTTTACCCTTCCCTTATTTTCGTAGCCCCCCATATTTAGGGTCTATATACCATATTTCTTGCCTACATTGAGGACAATGTAGATTCTAAGTGTGGGGGTGGGTTTACACCTTTATTTTAGTTTAGTTTATTTTAGTTTACACCTTTATTTTAGTTTTAAAAAAAAAAATTTAAAAAATAATTTATTTTGTTGGTTTTATAGTCTTTTTGTTTGTTTGAGTCTTAGGATGCTCCTAACGTCTAGGATGAACATGTCTCTGAATTCATGGCTGAAGGTTTTCACAATCGAAATAGGACTTAATTGAATTCTGTGGTTAATCGACGTTGTGATACTTGTATGAAGATTTGAGATAGGATTGTAACTTGGTTCATTAAGCATGCTAGGATTAAGTCTAATTCATTTGACCCTAAGTGAGCTGTTGAGCTAAACTACTTTCTTTTCGAGTGCTTATTGATAAATTCAGAATTTCGTGGCTGTATTTGCAAAACCTCATCATTCTTTGAAAATCCAATGATCATGTGCCATAGATTTTAATGGACTACAGAGTACTAGAACTCGGCTGTTGTGACTGTCAAAACTTGTATGCCATAATATGCACTGATCCTGGATAGGATAGAAGGCATTAGGGTAACCACCATAGCCAAACAAGCATGTGTCCCCAATTGTGCCCGTCGTGGGACTCCTTAGAGTGAACCCCTTTGAGCCTACGTTGAAAACCTTTGTTTCATCACCCTCACAACCCTACCATGAGCTTAGTACAGGATATCTCTACCCTTGTCCTAGGGACTTAGTAGAGCATGACATAATGTGTAGGGGTGACGATGAAAGACAAGTGTGGGGTGGGGAAAATCCAAGAAAAAAAAAGAAGAGAAAAAAAATTTGCCATAAAAAAAAAATTGAAAGAAAATGAAAATGGAAAAGAAAGAAAGAAAGAAAAGTGGCAAAAGAGAAGAAAAATTGAAAAGAAAACTCTTGGGAAATTGTTGAAGTGTGGTTTTGGACTTTCAAATTTGTAGAAGGCTCAAAGTTGAAAATTATGCCTTTGTCCATTCCCATGTTGGTTAGAGTGAAGGTTTGGCCCAAAACAATGATATTTGGTCTACAAAAATGATGACATAAAGTGGTCCATATATGCTCTGCTAGGTCCTTAGGATTTTTGTATCCTTAATCTTCATTTCGAAAACCCTAGCTTAGCCCCATTACAACCTATTTTAAGTGCTGACTTGATCCTTGAGATGGGCAGTCTTTGGTTAGTGGAGTCAGGTACGCAGTCGAGCTTATGGTTTAGGTCCATTTGTGCACTTAGTCATTTCTTGAGGTCTTTAAAAATTCTTCACAAAATGCTTTTATTGATGAAATATGCAAGTTGTTTGTTGCCTTACAATTTGTTCTCTTGCATATACTTGAGTGTGAAGCTTTTAAGCATAGCCATTTCTGAGAGAAAAATCGAGAGTATGCCTTGTGAGTTTGGATTGGACTTGTTCGAAACATGCTATCATTCACTGTATAACTTAAGTTCTCCATATCTTACTTAGTCATATGAGTGTAACATGTTTATTAACCATGGAATTATCTATGCGATTTTGATTAAGTGTTTAACGTGAAAGCCATGAGTTTAGAGTCTCTGAGACAACAGTTAGGGGTAGTAGAGTCATTTACTTGCTTTTTGTCGAGTCTTTGTTTTGTTTTGTATTTCTGTTTTGCTAAGGGACTAGCAAAAGCTAAGTGTGGGGTATTTGATAGGAGCATAAAGTGCGACGATATTATTGAGTATATGCCCCATTTTAGACTTGTTTCTCCCTTAAGTTTCGTGTTTTGAGTCATCGAGTCAGTTTAAGAGTCTTGTACAGTGTTTGGCGTAAAATAGGCGCAAAATGCGAAATTTATGAAAAAAATCCTAACGGGATCAGGATTCCTTACCGTCGACGTTTTTGCGGTCTTTACATTAATTCCCTTTATTTTCTCTTAAAAAAATCTGATATTCTCCACCTTTTTGTAGGAAATTTAAGACGTTTGACCAAGCAATGAAGAAGGGAAATAAAGGAGAAAGACGTTTCAGCTGTTAAAAGACCCCATTATGAGAGGAGTTAAGGCCATAAAGGAGACGTTTTCAGTTGGAAAATTAAAGGAATTATGATGCAATCCCATCCGTCCAATGATGAAGGGTATGATCGACAAAAGCCAACCAATGCTCCCCTATAAATAGGCAACGTCCAGAACAGAATTTCCATCACTTCCTGGCCAAAAACTATTCCAAAACTCTGCCCAATTCACTCCTTAAACTTCCATCACTCACAAGACCGTGACCACCATCCATCCATCATTCTACGAAGTTCTTAGGCGCTGAGTCAAGGACGCTCCACCACCATAGCAGAGACGAGTTCATCACCTTGTTGCCAAGCCACTGAGGAAAGCTTCAAAGTGTAACTATGACTCTACTTACAATTTTTATTTCGGTTTTGTGTGTTTGGATTTGCGAGTTGTGTAATTGGAGACATGAAATTTTCAGAATATTTTTATTAATATTTTTGAGATTTTCAGTTTATTATTGAGTTAATTTCGAGAATTCTTTGATGATGCATGTCACAATCTTGTGCCCTTTTATGTGTTTAGGTAATTTTCAGAGTTAGGTTCATATGTTTGCATGCAAGAATAATGGTGAGAGTTCTTGTGTGTTTGCTTAATTTGCCAAGGGTAATTGTTATTTGTTAAGGCGCTGAGTTAAACAAGTAGCAATTAGTTCTAAAAAGTGGTAAAAATCATGCTTTAATGATTAAACGATTCTGGAAATTACGTGTTAAATTCTATGTGTAATGGTTAATTTGCACATGTGAGTTGATTCGAGGGTTAGATAATACTACTAGTTAAGAGAATTACGCTGAGTGTTTTCGAAAATTAGTAGTATTAGGCTTGGTAAGGACTTTTCCGATCCAAGCCTACATTAGAACGAATCAGATAAATGGATTGATCCGCTGAGGCTTTCCATTTCGGCTCTTATCTAGGCATTTAAGATGGGCACGTTTTTGTAGCATGTTGAAATGAATTTTCTGTTTTTACACTTAGTAATTTCCGAGTGGTATTGGTCTAGGTTAGGGAAGTCGATCATTGTATATAGTTTTATTTGTTTTGTTTTTATTTTAAGTAGATTAGGAACCAAATCTCAAAACCCCCATTTTATTCTTTTATTTGTTAATTGACCTTTTTGTGTAGGTGTACCCTACAATCCCCGGACTGAACGATCCCTGCTTATCCTATACTGACAACTACATTTTGCAGGGTTAAATTGTGAGGCTATTTTAGCTGCATCAGTGCCGTCATTATCACATAACCTTCTGTCTGTCAAACAGATAACTAAACAGTTATATTGTTGTGTGATTCTTTACCCATGGCGTTGTATATTTCAGGACATCCTAACAGGGGAAATCATTTGGCGTGGTATTGAGAAGGGGGAATTATACTACATGGAGATGACATCCACTGGTAATCGCCGTGTAAGTGAAGTGAATCAAGTTCAGAAGCATTCATCGTCCGAAGCAGAAAAAATCTGGTTGTGGCATAAAAGATTGGGGCATCCATCTTTTGGTTATCTTCAAACTCTAGTACCTTCATTGTTTAAGCATCATAAAGCATCATACTTTAAATGTGATACTTGTATTTTACGCAAGAGTCACCGTGTGAACTATCCTTTGAGTTATAATAAAAGTGTTACACCTTTTGATTTGGTTCACTCTGATGTTTGGGGGCCGTGTCCAGCAACCCCCTCTGGTATGAAATGGTTTATTCTCTTTATTGATGATTGCACCTGAATGAGCTGGATCTATTTGATGCGACATAAGAGTGATGTGTTCTCTGTGTTTCAGACCTTTCATGCCATGATCCATACCTAGTTTCAAACTCCCATTAAAGTTTTCCGCTCAGATAATGGTGGAGAATATATCACACATACCTTCCGCCAATATCTTAACACCCATGGCATCATACATCAGACCACTTGTCCTCATACACCTCAGCAGAATGGTGTGGCGGAACACAAGCACCGCCACATTCTTGAAGTTGCCCGATCCATGTTGCTTGGAGCTCATATGCTAGAATATTTCTGGGGTGATGCCATCCTCACTACTGCCTACCTCATAAATCGACTTCCCACACAAATTCTCCAAACCTCTCTTAGGGAAGATAGTCCACCACCAAAAACACCTATCCAAGCCCTTTTCCAAACATTTACCTTTGCCGCCCACCCATGCTCTTCCTCCAAGACTCTTTGGTTGTGTGGCCTATGTTCATGTTCCTCGCCTTAAAAGGACCAAATTGGAGGCATGTGCGGAAAGGTGTGTCTTCGTAGGTTATGCTTCTACTCAGAAGGGATATCGATGCTTTAATCCCATCACTAAATTAACATATGTTACTATGGATGTTACGTTCTGTGAACATGATCTCTATTTTGCCCCGAAGACTCCTCTTCAGGGGGAGAATGATGATGTAGAAGAGCAGTCTTCTGATATATCTTGTCCGTTGGAGATAGTGGACAAACAAGTACATAGTGACAAGTTACCAACTGCAAGCGTTGATTCAACAGATTCTGTGATGACTGAGAGTAATAATCACTCACCAGTATCAGAAGCTACAGAAACAGAACCTTCACTAGCCACAGAAATAGAATATGGAGATTTTGAGGGCAGAAACCAGTTGCTAACACCAGAAGCTACAGACACAGAGGACACCCTCCCCCCTTCTACTACTACATCAACTCCAATGCCCCTTCAGGATGATCCAGAGGTAATTACTAATCATGCCTTTCAATCCCTTGATAATACAAATGTTGAACATTCCCCTGAAATAGGACCAAGTAATACCACCAGTGTGTACCAATTGCCAGCTCGGGAAAATAGAGGGCAACCAAAAGCTCAATATGAAGCAGACCCTAAAGCTAAAGCCAAATATCCAATAAACAACCACATGTCATCCCATAGGCTATCCAAGTCATATGCGTCTTTTGTGTTTCATTTATCTGCTATTGTCATTCCAACTAAAGTGCAGGAAGCGTTGGTAGACCCTAAGTAGACCAAAGCTATGGAGGATGAGATGGAAGCCTTGCAAAAGAATCATACATGGGAACTAGTACCAAAACCAGCAGGAAAGAGAACTGTAGGGTGCAGATGGATCTATACACTAAAGTATGCTTCTGATGTGACACTAGACAGGTACAAAGCCAGGTTGGTTGCAAAAGGATACACCCAGTCATATGGTATTGATTACCGAGAAACTTTTGCACCAGTTGCCAAGATCAACACCATTCGAGTACTGTTATCTCTAGCTGCGAATCTAGACTGGCCTCTAAAACAGTTTGATGTAAAGAATGTCTTTCTTCATGGGGACTTAAAGGAAGAAGTGTACATGGATCTACCTCCAGGCTACTCTCTGCCTTCACAAGCAGGAATGGTGTGCAAGCTGAAGAAATCCCTTTATGGCCTCAAGCAATCTCCTAGGGCATGGCATGGTTTGGAAGATTTAGCCAATCTATGAAACAGTTTGGTTACAAACAAAGCAACTCTGACCATACACTGTTCCTGAGATGGAGGAAAGATAAGATCACTATTCTCATCATTTATGTTGATGATATGATTGTGACAGGTAATGATCCAGAAGAGGTGAAGAAACTAGAAGCACATCTCTCATCTGAGTTTGAGATGAAAGATCTTGGAGGATTGAAGTACTTCTTGGGTATTGAAGTGGCCACATCAAATGAGGGCATCTTCTTATCCCAAAGAAAATATGTGGTTGATCTATTGAAAGAGACAGGTTTACTAGCATGTAAACCAGCAGACACACCAATGGAGCAAAATCACAAGCTAGCAGAATATCCAGACCAAGTGCCTACCAACAAGGAGAGATATCAAAAGTTGGTAGGCAAACTCATTTATCTCTCACACACTCGTCCTGACATTGCATATGCCGTGAGCGTTGTAAGTCAATTCATGCATGCACCAAGTGAAGATCACATGGAAGCAGTAAATAGAGTTCTGAGATATTTGAAGTCAACTCCAGGTAAAGGGATTATGTTTTCTAAAAATAATCACTTGGAGATAGCTGGATATACGGATGCAGATTGGGCTGGTTCTCTCACGGATAGGAGGTCCAGTTCAGGTTACTTCACTTTTGTGGGAGGTAATAATCTTGTCACATGGAGAAGTAAGAAGCAGAAAGTGGTAGCAAGATCAAGTGCAGAGGCTGAATACCGTGGGATGGCCCATGGTGTATGTGAGATGTTATGGCTTCGAAATTTAATGAAGGATTTGGGCTTCAAACCCAAATATGCCATGGACTTATATTGTGACAATAAAGGAGCCATTGATATAGCACACAATCCAGTTCAACATGATAGAACCAAACATGTTGAAGTGGATAGGCATTTCATCAAGGAGAAGTTAGAATCAAAAATCATTGACATGCCACATGTAGGAACTGAAGATCAATTGGCTGACATTCTGACGAAAGCTGTCTCTAGTAAAGTATTCCACAGCTCACTAGACAAGTTGGGAATTCGAGACATCTATTCCCCAACTTGAGAGGGAGTGTTGCTGTAACGCCCCAAGCTGCACCTCCCAGCTTAAGCACGTTACAGTACCGCGAGTCTCTAAAACATAAACCGAACGCTCGATTTACATCCTAGAGAACCGCTAGGCATTTTGTTTGAAAAACTTTTTGTAAAACACAACTGAAGCTACAAATATTTTTGAGGTGAAAACTTGAATTGCTAAAATCTATTTCATTTGTCCAAAACTTGGATAAAGGCTCACACGAGGTACAAATTTCAATGAAAGAGAATTCAACTGAATTTAACACGAGGCTAGATAACAACAAGCTCCGAAACACGAAGTTCGAGAAAGAGAACTTAAAATAAAGTCCAAACGATGATTTACTGAGCTTTCGCACACCCAGCTCCGCCCGTTACTGTCCCGTCACCAGTGCACAGTACCTGCATTCATACTGTTGTAGGGGTGAGCTTTCGTCCTCGCTGCTCAATAGGAACTGTAACTCGACTAGGTTTGAAACCGATAAATAGATTTTGGAGCTCCAGTATGAAAACATGCTTAAACCAAGTATTTAGAAGGAACGACAAACTTTAATGTTTTTCAACTTGAAAACTGATGCATGATGCTTAAATAAATACGGCGTCAAATCCAAGTTCTACCTGATGGCCGGTCCCATAGACCCACTACACGACCTTACCTCAATTTAAGTTATCACCAGGTAAGCGTAGCGAGAGCGTCCGCTACCTAGCTACACACACGGATCGGGTTGTCATTGCGATCGCTCACCGTCCGACCGGTGTAGCTAACCCTCTGGAGGTTTAGGGAATCGAACCCAAGGAAGTCAGTGCCCCTTTCGCTCTCAAGCCATCACATTTCTCATACGGTTTGGTCAGTATGCATCACATTTTAACTTAACCAAGTCACACTATGTCACATGCATCATATTGAAAACAACTAAGGAAGTAAAAATACGTATCGAGGAGAGTTCCGAATCCCTCCCTGGATTTCGATGCTTTCTTTCACGTACTCCGAGAGTCGCGAACCTTCCGTTCCTCGGGTAACTTGAGTCCTAAATTCCGACATTTAGATAGTCAATATCTTTTGACCAATTTATGTGAAATATCGACGATTACTAAATCGTCCAACCAACCTTTCCTGGGTTGACCAGGAGTTGACCAATTTGACCACGTTTGACCAACATTGACCAGTTTGACCACATTTGACCAATCGAGATAGGTTCGATAATTACCTAAATTATCGAACATTCACTTGAAGTTACACTATCGACCAAACATACATTGAGTGCACCCGATTTACCAAGGTCACCCAATATATATTACTTTCTTTTCTCTCTATTTGTTATCACTTCAACACTCAACTTTATTTCTAACTCAAATTTCGTCGGATAGCAATTCTGATAGAATTACTATGGACACCCATACTTTCAAATTTTCATACAAGGTGTACTCAAAATTACTAAGGACACCCAAGCTTCATAACTTGACCATTTTTCGATTATTCCACAATCAATTCATAATTTCTTATCACAACAGCCACAATTCAAACATGCAGCACAACACCCATTCAACAATGCAACCACTCTCAAGTCAAAATATATTCCAGCTTGCTAACTACAACAACTTAACAAACTAAACACACAACCCAGATAACCCGAGCTCCACCACAATTCCACAGTCCATTGCACACACAAACAATCGATTCCAAAGTTTCAATACCAGCAACAGATTCCGATTTACCCAACAAGAACCAAACTTCCACTCAAGAAGTCGAATTATACCTTCGGAAGTCGACTGCAACCGAACCCAACGCACTGCCGGGACTGGGAAAGTGATGAGCTGATGATCCCTTGTGCTACAACCCAAAAAGCTTCACAATCTCTCGTCTAGAGCTGCAACCGAAGCCGAAACCCAAACCAAAAATGCCGGAAAAGTCGCCGGCGCTGAATAACATGGCAAAGCCGTAGCTACCCAGAAACATAAATCATCAAACTTAAGCTAAATTGAAAAATAATTGCACAGACTTGAAGATCATGACGAGGAGAGGAGGTTTTATACCACAAACGGCCCAGAAGGTGGCCGGAGACGCCGGAAATTGCAGAGGTTGCAGGTGAAGGTTCGGGCTTCTCGTAGTCGGGTTTTCTTCTCCGTTCAGTGCATGGACGATCCAAGGACGCCGGGAGGTAGGCGACGCAGAGACGAAGGGAATGGTGGCTGTGCGCCGTCGTGGGGTGGCCGGACGGTGGCGCGACGGTCGGGTCACGTTGTTGGGTCGTCTCGGGTCAGAGAGCTCTCAGCTCTCGCTCTCGCTCTCTCTCGATCTACTGATTCCCACTAACAAAACTCATATGTATATAGCTTGATCCAATTAATGATGGACGGCTAGGATCAAGCGGTGGGTAGATCAATGGCTGGGATGAAGCGGTGGCTGGATGGATTGCTAGGATTGCTCCACCTAATTTCTATTTCTTGATTTAATTTCTAAAATTCCACAACTTCGGAAAATAGTTAAAAATAGCTCGGGTATCCGGAAAATTCCCCGAAAATTTCCACGAACTAGTCGTGACGTGTACTTTATTATCCAACTCCTAAATTGAGGATTTCACTTTACGAAAATTTCTGAAAATATTCTCGAGCACTTTGACAATTGTCGAGATCGTTAAATAATTTCTCTTACGATCTTCAATAAGCTCAATACATTTTTTCTGGGGCTCACAGTTGCTGAGCTGTTGCAATTTAGATTAATTAATTGTTGATTGATTGATTGAGTTGTAGGATAAGATTGATTGATAGGATGAGGTTACAATCATAGGGCTGATTAGTGTAGGTGTTAAGTGTTTTCCTTTTGTATACAATCTGTAATCCTATATAAACTTGAGTGTAAGATGAATAGAAATATACAAGTTTACCCAATACCTATCACTACGTCCATCACCCGCAAGATACACCAAGACTCACATACATATATATATAAGATAATATACATGAAGTATATAACCAGATATCCATAAGCTTGTGCTGTGCAGCAACGCATAATCAAAAATATGCAATTGAAGGACCTGCTCAATTACAATCCTTGAAACCGAAAATTACCTTTGGTTGTAGCATCTGCTTGGTCAAAGAAACAGAAAATTATGAAACCTGGCAACTTCCGGTTCCATGTCATGGAATTCCTCAAGCTCAATTTCAAAACGTAAGGTCAGATTCCTAATACAATATCAAGTATTGAGTTAATATGCTAACTACCAAAAATAGTAGAACTCATATTTTTAATAGAAAATGAGACAAATAAAATTTCTTATCTCAGTCCGAAGCGGGTCACTATTGGAATTTGGATCTCCCAAAGGTTTTTGGGTTTTACCAGAAGTAGCGCATTGCCTTAGTTGAGGATATTCTGCTTATCTGCACTTCTTCAAGTGGCCTTTCTCCTGCTTGGTACAAGGGAAGAAACAGAAAAATAGGGTTATTGTTCAAGTAAATCCAGAATATGTGTCTGGTCCAAACTCAAGGTTACTTGCTCTAGTTGAAATAGGGTTTATATTAGAGATATTCTCGGAGAATCTTAGGAGATATCCAATCAATGTACGATTATGTTTCCATGTACAACTCTATCTCTATGCTTGTAATCCTCTATATAAAGAGGCCCCTATTATCAATGAAAGTACGACTCAATTCTCTCCCAATTCAGTTTCTCTACAACACGTTATCAGCACGAAGCCCTAACCCTGAAACCTTAAATTTGTAGCCTTCAAATCCCAGAAACCACCGCCGCCCACCTTGAAGCTCTCAACTCCAGGAGTCCAGAACCGGCGGCGCCACCACCAGAACCGGTCGGAAAAACACCAAACCGGCCACCGGAAGTGGCGCAAATATCTCTGCCCGGTTCAACGGCTTCCTCATCGCCTCTTGCATCCATACTCCACTACCTGCAGGAACTCGATCCCAGACAACCGGAACTGGAAATTTCACCACCGAAACCGACCTAAAAGTCCCTGAACCGGCCACCAGAAAAGACTGCAACCGGACCGGCAGAAAAGAAGAAAAAAAAAAAAAAGGAGGAGGCAAAAGCCCAGCCCAGCAGATCTGCCCTAGGCCCAGAAGCAGACCTCAGGCCCATAGTCGCTGTCCCAGGCCCAAATCACATCAGCCCAGAGCCCGTCCACGTCAGCACTGCCACGTCAACGCCCAGTCAGCAGCCACGTCAGCGAGCCACGTCAGCTCCCCGGTCAACGCCGGTCAACCTTTTTCCGGCGACTTTCCGTCAGCTTTCCGGCGACTTTTTCCGGCAATTTTCCGGCCACTTTTCCGACGACCTATTTTCGAGGTATTTTTTTCTAAAAGTTCCAGTTTTTTTTAGAGTTTTTAAATTCAATTTCTCTTCTTTTTATCAAGGACTTCCAACATCTCTTCTTCTACCCCCCTTTCTTTATCATAGGGGAGACCAAATTAAGTCGAACTGTGGGGGTTCGTGCTCACTCCAAGCTTGGAGCTTGTAGAGTTCTCCAAACTTAGTGTTTGTTGAGATAAAACGATCGACCGCAAACATCATTGTTTCGATCTAATCCAACCCCTCTTGGAATCGAATTTCTTGGAAGCGACTACGCTCAGAAATTTTATTTGTTTTCGTGGTAGCATTTTCGCTCCGAAACTAACCCTAACTTCTTGTTCTCTTTCAGGATGAGTAACCTGAACAAATTGGACTTTGCTCCATTGGGAACAACTGGCTCTGAATATCACAGGTGGGTTCGTGATGTCCGCCAGCATCTCAAGGCCGATGGAATCCTGGATATGATTCTCGAGCCTAGCCAGGACGTGCTAACTGTTGAGCAAGCTCAAGCTTTGGAAGCAAATAGAGCAGCCTTAGAGGCAAATAAGGCGAAAGCCATCATCCTAATGACTCGTCATATGGACGATTCATTCCAGTACGAGTGTATGAATGAAGAAGACCCCAGAAGGCTGTGCGTCTCACTCGAAGAAAGATTTGGCAACGTCCGTGACTCCTTGCTTCCTGACCTAGAAGTGAGATGGCATAGCCTCCGCTTTTGTGATTTCAAGTCAGTTCTTGACTATAACTCGGAAGCACTTCGCATTAAATCCTTAATGGAATTCTGTGGTAAAGAGATCACAGATGCGATGTTGATTGAGAAGTCTCTCTCTACCTTCCTCGTCTCTGCATTGATGGTTGCTAAGAACTATCGAATCGATGTTACTACAAGACGAATCACAAGGTTTCATGAGCTCATTGGAGCTATGAATGTCGCTGAAAAATATGACAACATCCTTGTGAAGAACTATAATTAGAGATCCGTGGAAATAGAGCATATTCCGGAATCCAATTATAGTCGCGCCCCTAAGAGAAGGCGCCAAGAGCGAAACCCTAATCTTAGGGATACTTCTGGATGTTCTGGTCCGTATAATCGCTCTACTTGGGAAGGAAACCGCCAAAATAGGCGAACACTGAACCGAAAAGGTAAACGTGGAAAGAGAGAGGGAGGCAAGGCCTCTGGCCATGTTGGTGGCGCCACCAACACTAAGAGCCATCTAAATGACGCTTTCAAAGCGCCTCAATCAATGGAGTTTGAGCAAAGAGATGTATGTTCTCGATGTGGAGTGTCTGATCATTGGGCACACATTTGTAGAGCTCGTGAAGAAATTGTCACCACCTACAAAGCATATTGTGAAGCAAGAGAAGCTCACTATGTGGAACAAGAAGATCAAGAAGATGATCTAGAATGAAGGGTTGAAGACTACAAATCTGGCTGGGATCGATAGATCGCCAATTCTGTTTAAGTCTTTATTTTTCCAACAGATGTAATAGGCAATTGCCATATACTTTGTAGTAAATGCCATTGGTTTAGTTTTTCTTCACATAGGCTCATCCAAAATGAGTGTGATGTCTAGGAAGGTTTTGAGATAAGTGGTACTTAAGCGAGCTTTGCTCCACCGACATCTCTCTACTCACCTGGTCATATTTATTTTGGAGTTACCGAAAGAAGTCAAACGACTACCTTTGTTTTGCATTAGCTAGCATTTGGATTAGATTCTGCTAATGGTTAAGAGACAATGATGTACTCCGTTGGCTTATGAATAAAATTCCGAGTTCTTTTCATTATGACTCAATTTTGATTCTGAGCATATTACTTTGTGACTACGATGGCTGGGCCATCATTATTAATTCAAGGACATGGAATAGCCCAAGTTCCCATTGCCAAATGACACCTTGATTACTGTCACAGAAACTCTCTACGCTCTTAGGGCAAATTGCCCTATGAATAGCCAACGAATTCCATGCGAAAACGCATGTAGAGAACGGAGATGAGTTCCTTTGCAATACCTCTAACGATTGCGAACAAAGGCGCATCTTAGAGAAGTTTATGTGTCTCTCTAGTGGACTCTATGTCACTATTCGAGCTATTAAATCCAATAAAACTATGAGAGAAGATCTCTTGGATTTAGACACATATTGGCTTTGTCACGACAGGATAGATCATCCTAGTCATGACATGATGATCCGTCTACTAAAGACTTCACACAGACATCCATCCTTTTGAGCAAAACGAAGCAAGAATCTAATGACGCCATAAAAGGCGCCAACCATGAGCATAACGCCATGGTTGTTCCTCCTAGTGGCCATGCCGCCATACATGCTAATTTCCATGGCTCCATCGCCATGATGGGAGATGTAGTCACACATTTTGCTTCTAATAGCGCTACAGACGCTCAAGCCCAACCAAAATCCTCATTGGTTGCTTCTAAGGCCCCTCGCTCATTTTGTAAAGCCTGTTCCTTCGGGAAATTAGGACTGAGACCGTCCTATGCAAAGGATATGAAAATACTCATTCTGTTCTTACATAGAATCCGTAGGGATTCTGTGGACTGTTTCAACCAACCTGCGGACTGTTTCAACCAACCAGCGGACGTTTAAATATTTCATGATGTTGGTTGACACGCAAACACGCTGGTCACGTGTTGTGCCATTGTCCACCTATAAATGCTGCTTATGCTCCACTCCTAGCACATATCATATGACAACGGGCTCACTCCCCAGATCATCCTATTCAGTCAATTGGATTTGACTATGCTAGAGAGTTTACATCGAAGACCTTCGATGGTTATTGCATTGGGACTGATGTTGGACATCATATTCCCATGTACACACCCAAATGGTCTTGCGGAAACGACTACGTTGGTAGTCCGGACATTGGTAATGCGCACCAATCTCCTTATATCCGCTTGGGGTAATGCAATATCGCATGCAGCTATGCTAATTCGTCTACGACCCACCGCCACTCAATGTACCTCCGTGTTACAGCTAGTGACTAGGTACAAGTATCGTACTTACGCATATTTGAGTGAGCCATTTATGTGCCAATTGCGCCGCCACAGCGCTCTATGATGGGTCCTTACATACGAATGGGCAACTACGTTGGATTTAAGACTCCAACAATCGTCCGCCACTTAATGCCCTTGCAAGGCGATCTCATTACCGCTAGATTTGCGGGTTGTCACTTTGATGAGACAGTCTTCTCGTCGTTAGGGGGAGAAAAGAACACAGATGTTCAACAGGAACGACAGGAATTGTCGTAGTCTGTCTCCACTATGTCTCATCTCGATCCCTATTAAAGTGATGAGATCACACAAATATGCTGCAAACATGCCTGCAAGGAAGGATGTCCCTACGAGAGGACGTAGCGCCACCCTACAAGGAGGTAGGCATGGCGCCAACGCCAAAGAGAGTGGCACTCTGGCGTTACAGGCCATAGCCCCAGCTAGGATGCGTGGGAGGCCCGTGGGTTTGAAGGATACCTTGGCACAAACCAATCCTTGGATCATCAACACTCAAAATCCGTCTCATGAGTATCTTCCGGGTTATGGTTATCGTTGGGGGACGCCTCAACGTCAGAACCTATTCCTGAGAATATAGAGCTCTATGAAACTTACATTAGTGTACATGAGACGTGGGATAGAAACTCCATCATAATTGATGATGTAGTTGCGCATTTCATTGCGCATGAGTTTGTTAAGTCAGATGATATCGAACCACGCTCCGTTGATGAATGAATGCCAACGTAGAGAAATCTGGCCTAAATGGAAAGATGCGATCCAGGTTAAGTTGGATTCTCTAACGAAGAGGAAGGTTTTTGGGCCAGTGATGCCAACACCTCCTGACATAAAACCTATTGACTAATGGGTCTTCGTTAGAAAGCGTGATGAGAAAAAGAGATGGCAATCTCGCCTTATGGCCCAAGGCTTCTCACAAAACGCCCTGGAATCGACTACGATGAGACATATTCTCTCGTAATGGATGTCACTACACTCCACTACCTTGTCAGTTTGGTAGTTTCCAAATAACTGATCATGCAGCTTACAAATGTTGTCACTACGTATCTCTATGGGGATCTAGATACGGAATGTACATGAAGGTTCATGGTGTGAACTTCATTTACCCAAGTCAAGTGGCTCTAAACCACGGAGCGCGTTTTACAAAGAGGTTGAAACACTCACTAAGAGTGACTACTTGATTGGGAAGGGATATGCCCACGCGTTTCCATAACAAGTTTCGGATTCTATCGCGGTTCATGTTGGACATGATCTTCATTAGAAGCCCTTAAAGAGTTAAGGGAAATCGCTGAACACTTGAAATCCGAGTTTGAGATGAAGGATTTTGGGAGAACACAATTATGTCTCGGTTTGGAACTTGAGCATCGTGTTGATAGATGCTTAGGCATTTTGACAAGGTCAAACCTTCAAGCACCCCCATGATCGTTCGTAGTCTTGATCCTGAAAAGGATCCTCTTCGTTAGAAGGATGATGACGAAGATGCGCTAGGGGCAGAAATGCCTTAGTTAAGTATAATAGGCGCATTATTGTACCTAGCTCAATGCACAAGACCGTACATCTCATTTACCATGAACTTGTTAGCTAAGAGATAGCTTTGCGCCAACGCGACGCCATTAGATTGGTGTAAAAGATATCCTTCAGTACTTGAGATGTACGATTGATATGGGCTTGTTCTATCCCTACAAAGAGATGATGGATTCGGACCCATCACACACCAGGAACGCCGCCAACACTGGCCTGCGTCCACTATCCCCATCCCAAAACGACATGTGTTTTGGAAGGTTTTGCTGATGTTGGGTATCTCTCTGACCCACACAAAGGTCATTCCTAATCCGGTTAAGTGTTCACCATGGGAAAAGACAGTGATATCTTGGAGGTCTACAAAATAGACCCTAGTCGCTATATCTTCGAACAATGCAGAGATCATTGCTCTTCACGAAGTGGTTCGTGAATGTATATGGATTGGATCCATAATTACGCATGTTCGAACAATTGTGGTTTGAAGTCTACCACAGATGAGCCTACGAGCATTTAGGATAATGCTGCTTGTTTTGAACAAATGAGGCGAGGCTACATCAAAAGCGATAACACCAAGCATAATCAGCAACAACAGACTCTCCTCGAGATCAAAGTGAACTAGGTTCAATCTGAGGACAGTGTGGCAGACTTGCTCACTAAGTCATTGCCTAAATTCCACTTTCGAGAAACATGTTAGTAGCATCGTTTGTGGAAGTTATCCGAACTCCAATGACCGTAGTCATCATGGGGGAGATGCAGACATCAGGTGGAGATGTCTACATGTATGGTCTCGAAATGTGAAGGGTGTGTTGTGCTCTTTTTCCCCTTCGACCGAGGTTATTTTTGTCCCACTGGGTTTTTGTTACTCGGCAAGGTTTTTTTAATGAGGCAACGAGAGAAGCACCACGTTTGGGCGACACAAGGGGGAGTGTTCAAGTAAATCCAGAATATGTGTCTGGCCCAAACTCGAGGTTACTTGCTCTAGTTGAAATAGGGTTTATATTAGAGATATTCTCGGAGAATCTTAGGAGATATCCAATCAATGTACTATTATGTTTCCATGTACAACTCTATCTCTATGCTTGTAATCCTCTATATAAAGAGGCTCCTATTATCAATGAAAGTACGACTCAATTCTCTCCCAATTCAGTTTCTCTACAACAGTTATGTTGTTCTGTTTCTTCCTTCTTCCCCCTTCCTTTTATTTATTGTTTTATTTATTTATTTTTTTTCTCGTTTGGTTTGCCGCGCAAAAATAGAGGGGAACGCTCACACCATTCACCATTGGACTTTTTTTTATGTTCCTGCTCTTAGCCTGTTGGTGCCCATTTTAAATTATAATTCATTATGGGCAAAAGCAAATATAATATATGAAAAATCAAATAAAGGAGAATTTTCGCTTATCCATTTTTGGGATCACTGCTCCCATAGTAAACTTGAAGATTTCACCATGGTCTTTTCTGCTCGACATCGGTGAAATCCAATAACATGTCCATGATTCCCTTGCACGATAGCGTAGGCTGCTTGTTAAGCTTCGGCTTCTTGGTTTCTCGTTTCAATATCAAAATACAAGTTTTGTGTTAGATTAATTATCAAGAAAAGATCTATATATTTTGTGAAGTTGGCTCTGATACCAATTGTTAGAATAAACATAATAGCCATAAGATCACCTCACAAAAGTATATAGATACAATTATATGAAATAGTGAACAAGAATTAAAATAGATCATGAGCCATAACCTGAATGGCCACTCAATCCAAGCCTAAGTCTTCTGCGCTTCTCTCATGTGGTATTCTCTTATGGGGCAAGAAAACTATATTACCGATGATCAGAGAGCACAGGGACCTAAGCCTTAAATAGAGCGTTAGATATTCTGTATCCTCCCATAAAAGAAACAGAATCATATTCCAATTGAACCTCTATAGATACATATCCATTTTGACTGACTAACTTAATAGCCAAGTCATATATTAGATTTCCTCTACTTTATTCATTCAGAATCCACATAAATAAAGTCTCTAGGAGCTAGATTCTCAATGATTCTCTAATTGCTTATTCTACCAATAATAACAAGTTGTTGTGCCAAACGTGAACTTAGGATATAGTCCAAATATTCTTACAGACCCATGTTCATTGTTATAGTCGTGAATCAATTTATGGAACAATCACAAAATGAACAGGTCATTCAATAACATTACTAAACAAAATGAACAGGTCATTCAATGTAATACTGATAAATTAATTGCTCCTCGAGTAGGAGCAAACAACATTCTTAACAGCACATTATTAAGCACTAGATATGATCTAGCTTTAAGAAAATATCACACAACGTTTTTATCTCTCTCCTTTAAGAAACTCTTGCTCTTGCAAACTTTTGCCTCCTGTCAATGCAAATATATGTTGGAACTTCAGGGCCAAGCCAAATGAGAAGTTCTTACGATATACAAAATTAATCTAAGCCAAAAGGCTACTCACAAGTTACCTTCTCCATGATTGAGCAGCAGTTACTGGAGGATCTTCACGGTACGTAATTCAGCATGGGTCAGTGTTTCTACAAGATGTTCAACATCCTCCTTAAATAGTAGACGAAGGGCACAACTATGCACTGCAAACCATGGCCTAGAGAACCACATAGTTATCCTTGCCAATTTGCATTGCCTCCAGACGTTACTACGAACTCCAGTTCGCGGTATATAAAAGAACCAAGTCGTATCGCATTTCAATAGCTCTTGACTCTTTAAACTTAAATGCATCTCGACATCAAATAAGTACTGCCAAGCAACATCAGAGTCCAGACGGCAAATAACATTAACATCCTCTGGATTAGGAGCAGTGCTGCCAAGACTAACGTTTGGATATTGGTTGTCGGACAACTGAAAACACGCGGCAAACCCCAACCAATTATGATCATCGAACACATTCAGAGGTAGTTGGATTTCTGCAAAGTTGCCTTGGTTGATGAAAGGCATGAACCATTTCAACTTGGAGATTTCAACCATGTCAAAGACACAATAAGCAAGACGAGGGCCAGACCATTCCTGTAAATATAAGTTCAAATGTCAATAAAAAGGCCAAAAAAGAAGAAGAAATAATAATAATTATGTATGTGTGAGAGAGAGAGAGAGAGAGAGAGACCCAATTTCTATATTTTCGTGACTGCAATTCAAAGCATTTTTCCCGTGGGGTTCTGAAATCCCATTCTTTCATTCCTTCTATATGTGCACCTTGCAATCGTATCAACTTTATCCATCGTTCTACCACCAACTTATTGTAAAATTCAAGAGAATCTTCCCTCTGCATGCACCGGATAATTTGTCACGCCCCGAATTTTGAATAATCAATTCAAAGTCCGAAACATGAATAATAACAAATTACAAATAACGTCCTGAAATTTTTTCTCACAAACAACCACACTTCACACCTCTCAATATCACAATAAACCAAATCCTCAAATTATTTATTACAGCACACTCTCACCAAATCAAATTGTAAGGCTCAAATGAGCTTAACTCACCTCACTATTACAATTGCTGTAAATCTATAACAAATACTCTAACCCGCACGATCACCGCCCTGATTCTCCTGACCTGCAGGATTACCCGCTACACAATTTGAATAGTGTACCGGGATTGCAACAACACCAAACCCGGTAAGCTTTTGACAGCTCGTATGAGTAAACAAGAAATGAACGGTTGATTTATTAAATCATATTTCTTTTAACTCAAGCAAAACAACCAACAATCACAACAACCACAAAACAATCCACAATCCCCAAAATCAGTCACTAAAATCACCACTCTAAATCACCAAAGATTAATACGGGATCTAAACTCACATCTATCTTCTCAAAACCCCGAAAGCGTATTTATACAAATACGGTGACTGACAGACTAGAGCTCTAACTGAATCGTAGCCCATCACCTGGCCTAGGTTATGGCATCCGACATGATTATCAATATCGTAGTTCATCAACATAGGTTAGAACATCCGATACACATACTCAACTTAGCCCATCACCCAGTAAGGGTTGGGGCGTCTCTTACACTCGACCAATCGTAGCCCATCATCCACCTAGTATTAGAGCATCCGATTCCCCCATACTGGTCACTATGTTGACCCTAAACTCAACCAATCGTAGCCCATCATCCACCTAGTATTAGAGCATCTGATTCCCCCATACTGGTCACTATGTTGACCCTAAAACCAAAATCGAGTACCATAATATTCTTTCACACAATAGGATCAATAATACCATGATACGTACTATTATTGTGTATATATATGTACTCAAAATACAACTCCAAAAATCACCAATCCATACTCAATCATATCATCACTCAATACCACGTCATCCATAAATTTCCAATATAATTTCACCAATCACTATCATCATAAATGAATATGGTAAATCACGTTTTCGATTTCACATCACTTAAATCATTATAAAATCACACATCTCCATGTCACACCAATCCATATATAACCACGTAAATATATATATACGTAATTATCCGCTCAGGGATAATCACTAATACCAACTATAGTTCAAGCATAAAAATCGTGAAATTCATTTTGTATAATTAAATCATTTTACTTACCTATGGACCGTAGTTGATCAAGCCCATATGATTTAAAACAAATATTTATTTCATAAATATTTTCACACAATTACGACAAAATAAAGTAATTAAATTTATTCGGTTCGTAATATGAACCACGTGAGGTTTACTCACCTCGATATTCCCGCTGCGTCTTCAATTTAACACAATACACACCGAAACCGCTCACCCAAGGAAGACCGTCAATCACCTAATCAAACATGACCTTAACTTAGCCAATAGCTCAAAAACATACTCAAACGACAATCCAACGGTCGGATCGAAATTAAATGATGATCCAACGGTCGGATCCTCACGGATCGCCTTTAGGATCATCCTCCAAAATTATCACGAAGATCCAACGGTCAAATCTTCTTGAATCGTCCTTACTAACATCTTCACAAATTATACGAAAATCCGACGGACGGATTCTCACGAATCGCCTCCCTAATCACTGTTTTGCATTTATACGAACATCCAACGGTCGGATCTTCGCCCATGACCACACAAAGCCACTGGGACAGTCATAAGATCATCATATCAAAACTACAAGTCCATCTGACGGTCCTAACTTCACAGATCACAAATCTAACGATCGAAATCGATCTAACTTAAAAATTCATAACTTAATCATACGATATCCAAAAATTGCGTATAATATATCGAAATGATCGTATTGAAATATAGAATCTTAAAATGTACAGAAACCATATTTTTGATCCCCGGAGGCGGCCGGAAAGGGCCGCCGGAGTTAGTGGCAGAGCCGCCGCCGACCACCACCAATGGTGTCGGGGCCGGGCTGCTCTTCTTCCTCTCATCATGCTTAACAACTTTCATAACTACCATGTAAGCTGAAATTGACCGGAAGTGGTTGAAATTACCTAAAACAGTCGAGGTGGCCGGAATTTTTGCAGAAACCGGCGAAGCTCCGATCAACGTAAAAATGTCCTCCTTTCGCTTCGATTCCTTCAGGATACTTGTTCATAACTTAAAGACGAACGCACTGGTTCAAGAATCACTCAAAACGAAGCTCTACAGCTCGAGATATCTTGATCGAAAGTTTCGGTAGCCGGAAAAATTCCAGAATCCGGTGAGCTTGAGTTCCGACGTAAAAACTTCCACTACTCGCTTCGATCCCTTCTGGAGAGTTGTTCAGAACTTCAAGGCGAGCTCACTGGTTCAAGAATCACTCAAAACGACTTCCTGTAGCTCAAGATATTTGGATCGATAGCTCCGGTTTCGTTCTTGGTTGGGTTTGACTTGCAGCCACTGCTACGGGCCACGCCGCCGTGTGAGGCTGCTTCTGAGAGCTTCAGATGGTTGAAGCGAAGCTGTGGACGAAGTTTGAGGAGGTTTCGTGATCTGTAGCTCGAGTTATCACACTTGGAAAGAAATCGGGGCTGGACGTACCCGGTCTCTTCGCCGCCGTTTCCGACTGTGCCGTGACCCAAAACCGCTGCAGGTAGCTTCGCAAGGCTGAGATGATGCCACTGGAGGTTGTCCGGCGTTGAATGATGGCCTGTGGAGGAAAAGAGAGCTTGGAGAAATTTTTGCTTTGTTTCGGTATCTTTCGGACGAGAGAGAGTGAGAGAGAGAGGTCGATAGAGAAACGAAAAAAAGAAACAGAATGATGGCTCTCCGACAAGAGGAGGACCGTTACAGCTAAAGGGAGGGGTGAGAAAACTAAAGGAAGGGTGAAATGTTTGTCTTTGATTCTTTCACGAGATGGTATTATTCCTCTATCGAGGTTCGTATTATTCCTCCGACGAGTTTCGTACAATTCCTCTAACGAGGTTATTACATAATTGTATCAGCAAACCCTTGTATATCTTCCTGGTACACAATACGGAACCCACATCTTTGAACCTTTACATGAGGGCTATCACTGATATGTATGCAAAAGTCCATTGCAGTTGTTAATGTCTGAGTGAACAACGCTTCGGGAATCTGTGCTCGCGGTATGTAAATAACCAATAGTTGATGATGTTCTTCTGACAATGGCCTGACATGCTTAAGTTCTAGGGACATCATCTTCCCAGATATATCCCCAGTTGTTAGTGTAACATATATCCGATAGTTGTCCTCTTTCATTGTCTGTCCCACTTCCTCTACAAGTGATGCGTATATTGCAAATCCCTTCCATTTATTGCTCTTATGTAGATTTTGAGGCAGCTTGATTGACCCTATGGTCAAATTTAACCTCGTATTAGAGACAAACGACTGAAACCACTGTGGGCTTCCTCTGATGTTTAATTCAAAAGTTGCACAGTAATGATTTAGCTCCTGGAATAGTGAAAATGTGAAATTTAATTAATTAGTAACATGTTTTATTTCAAAGATATAGAGATTAGAGAGATATCATATAAAGTAGCTAGAGAGAAACACAGATGGATCGACCTCAAGGTATCTCGGAAGAACATACTCAAGGTTCTTTCTCAGCACAAGTGTGGATTCTTCTTCCAAGGGTGGAATGAATTCCTCCCTGCAATATTTAATTGGAAATACATTAAAGTACGCAGATAGAAGCGGCATTTAAGTAGTTGTGCATCAGAAAATTAAATAAATTATACCATTCCAAAGATTGACTAAGCCAGCCAGACTCCAATACACAGGCGGTGTATTGTTCAAGCCATATAGAGGTGGTGTCATCAACTTTATTCAGACAAATCAAATCATTCCGCCCGATTATTCTGGAGAACCATCCAGCATCTTGCTCATAGACTGGACGAATTCCACATTTCTGGATCACCATGGATGGATTGGTAGTTTCAAACATAGCACTTACCACAGTTGATTGATTTAATCCCCTCTGTGGAAACTTCAAACTAGATATAAAGAAAATCGCAAGCAGATGAGAAATTGATCTAAAGCGGCCTAATACCACTGAATCCAGTCCCAACACATATGGTTCCAGACGCATAACATCAGTTTCCAATGTGATTTGATATGAGTAATTAGAAAAATCAGGATCCGGTTCAATAAGGGAGAGAGCAGCATGCCCCTTGACTGAGAATATAGCACACGCGACAAATCCATTCCACGTGTTATCATCGGCCAGATTTGGAGGTATTGAGATTGATATGGGATTTCTGGTAGATGTAGTGATGAACCACTCTGGAATTTCATCTAGAGGAAGTATGGTACTGAATTTTGACCCCGAAAGCAGCTGCACCGTAGAACACGAAAGCACAATTAACTAGTAGTATGAGAAGAAAGAGAGATTTATAGATATATATATATATATATATATATATATATATATATATATATATATATATATATATATATATATATATATATATATGCTCTGTTTTTGTTATGAGAGAGAGATCCCACTTGTTTTGTAAACGCTGGAATTGCCAGTGGCAAATGATCAACTTGTTGCCCCTCTGTATGGTTATATGTCACACGCAGCTCTAGAGATTCCCCCTCATTGCTTGGAAAATCCAACATTGCAAAACTTTGTGAGACTCCAAGTGCTGAAGAATTGAGTCACTCCCGACTCCGGTGAAGTCAATACTTTCATTTGATTTGGATAATCCGTCAGTGAAGTACATCCTTCTGCATACACGTTTAGAAGACTTGACGGAAGCTTCTTGGGCAGTAATTGAAGCTGTCTACAATTCCTCACGTCCAGAGCCTCGAGCTTTGGGAATTGAGAGATACTCTCAGGTAATCGCGGAAAGAAATTACCACTTAAATCTAACCTTCTTAAGGAGATTAGGCTTCCAAAATCATTGAGAATTTCTCCATCCATCAGATTGCAATAACCCAAGTCTAGCTCCATCAAACTCGATAACGAAGCCAGACCTTTGCATGATTCTGAAACTAGACATTTACATCCTTGGCAGGACAGATACTGTAGATTCTTCATGCCTAAAATGAAAGATAATCCCTTATGGAAGTTCCACCAATGAAAAGCTTCTCCAGACATTTCATACCATTCAGATTCTGAGGTATCTCATCAAGTTTGGAGCAATCTGTTAGATAGAGACTTTTCAAAGATGTCAAGCACCCAATGGTATTGGGAAGATTCAAAAGGTTTTTACAATCCGTCAGATCCAACATGGTTAGACCAGTCAAGCGTTTAATTGATGGAGGCAATTCCTCAATGCTGGTCCCATCCAAATGAAGCTCCAGCAAGCTTTTCATATTTCCTTCAATTTCTGGCAACTTCTTCAGTCCTGAACAGGATGAAAGACTCAATATTTGAAGGGATTCAAGGGCAGTGAAAGGTGGAATGCTCTCAATAGACTTGCAATATGTCATATCCAGAAGGACAAGTTTCGTCAGAGATCCAAGAGACGGGTGAACCTCCACCAAGCTCATACAAAATTGAAGCACCAACTCTTCAAGATCTGGAACCTCAGTGAGGTCTGGAGTGGACATCAAGTATAGTGAACCACTCAGATCTAAATGCCGTAGCATGCTCCATCCCTGGTATAATTTCAAAGATGATCATCACGTGATTTAAAATAATAATTACACATTCCTTTGTGATTCCAAATTACAGAAATTAGTAGATCGAATTACAGATAGGTCGACGTGAAAGTAATGTCCAATATTCGTAGTATGAGAATGCCATATTATTTTAAATGGATGTATGTAGTTGAGGACTACCGGCGAGGGACCTTATATAGTTATGTAATTCAAAAAAGTCACTTCATCTTTCCTAATAAATGAGACTAGAATCCAAACTATTTGCTTTATGAAAATGCAAAAAATTAATTGTGATCTTACTTTTTTTCCCCTCCATAATTGTTTGATGCGGCTAAAATGCATGTGAACTTCAACAAGTTCATTTGGTTGAAAGTCTGACGGGAAAGAATCCAAAGGACACTCATGCCATTCAAGATACTGTAACTCATTAGAAAGATATGTGATGTTTCCGGAAAACTTCACATTACAAATTTTGAGCAATCTCAATCTGTCCATAATTGAGAAAGCATTATCAATTGAGTGAACAACATCGTCTACTGTTGGACATTGGAGGCATATGCTTTGAACTTCACTCGTCACCTAATAAAAAAGAGCAAAGAATTAGTTATTGCACAAGATAGACTATAATAATAATAAAATAAAAAAACAATAAATGAGTTTCAGCATTCAGTTATTTCATTACCTTATACTCCGACCAAGTAATTGGATGATTTCATCGGGAAGCCACAATCTGCTACGTTTTTCAGGCTCTTCACGGTTTTTTTGACGAACAACTTCCCAACCCATTTTTTGTATCAAATCATGCATCCACAATTTTGTTCCGAATAGAGTTACCAAAGATTTTTCCATAAGAACTTGTACATCCATGTCCACACCCTCATCATCACAACCATTCAGTATTCTTATTACACGGTCCTTGTTCTCTCCTTTAAAGAAACACGCGATGTCCAAAAACGTTTTCTTTTCTGATTCTTCTAATCCATCAAAACTAACTTTAAGAACATCAATAATTCCTTTTTGAGGATTTTTTTTTAAGTCTCTTCAATGCACTTGACCATATTTTTACTTCTCTACCACAAACAGACGATCCCAAAACTTTAATAGCTAATGGAAGGCCATTAGCATATTTCAAAAATTCTTTGGATAGCTTGAGAAAATCTTCTCCAACCTCGTCTTCATTGAAGGCTTTCAAACAAAAGAACTCAAAAGCTTCAGGATCAGTTAATGCATTCACCTTGTATACTTTATCTGCTCCAAAAGCACTGATCAAGTGTTCATCTCTGGATGTTATGATGATTCTACTCCCTGGACCAAACCAATTACGACCGCACAATGTTTCCAATTGTTTATCTTGATCCACATCATCAAGAACAATAAGCACCCTTTTAGTAGATAGTCTATGCTTAATTATGTCTGTTCCCATTTTAGTGTTCTGTACATTGAGATTACTATTCAGCAAGTTTAAGAGAAGTTTCTCTTGTAAATGAATTGTACTACCTTGCTTATTTTCAGTTTCCTGTTTAACATTCTCAAGAAAGCTATCACCTTCAAACTGAGCTTTTAGCCTTTCAAAAACCACTTGTGCAATAGTAGTTTTTCCGATACCACCCATTCCACAAATCCCTATGATACGAACATCGAGACACCCAATGTCTAAGTATGAAAACAGTTCATTCAGGTGAGAATCCATCCCAACTAAGCCATCAGATGAGGAGATTATTTTATTCAACTCAGTGAAAACCTTTTGTACAATTTCTTGAATAATTTTAGCTTCAGACCTGGAAAGTCATAAACAATCATCTTATGTATCTTGTGTGTATAAGGGGTAAAAGAACAACTAGATAAAGATACTATAATATTCCGTAATGCCGCCGGTACTCTTTTTCTTCGTGAATGCTTCTATTTATAGTCATCTACATTTTATATATGCACCTCCCCTAATTTTTGTAAATTTTTTATCTCCATGCTACCCTTATCTAAAATTAAAATTTAATCTCTATGTTTCCATCAACAAACATTGTTGGAGAAGAAAAATTAACATGAAGAAGTGGTATGGATATTGGAGGACATATTGGATATAGTTTGAGAAAGAATAAGGAACAAGAGAAAGCCCTAAGTCTAGGGTTTTTGTGTATAATGGCAACCTTGTCCGGTCGTGTCTAGCGCCGGCCTAGGCAAGGTGAGATTATCCTGGAGTTTGATCTCGGCTTGGTGAAAAGCAAACGAGATCACTTAGATAACTGTTCTAACAATACTCATAGAAAAAAAAAATCAGTTAGGATAGACTAGACAAACTCTATCAAACAGAGTTTTGTCACCTAACTAGGAAAAAAAGACACACAAAATGCATACACAAGGCCAAAAGCTATCAACTCCTCCCAAAAAATTAGAAGGGATTTACCAGAAAAATGAAAACTAAAAAAAAGAGACAACATCCTAACGTCCGACAGGCCCAGCGGAGACCCAGTCTTCGCCTCTAGCTATGTACAAGTCCGCATGCACACTGCGAGTGCATTCAGCACCGCCATAGAACAAGGAACACCACTATTGCACCACCTAGACGTCACCACCCAAGAGACACCAACAAACCTGTGCACATAATACAGACCCGAACCCAACCGGATTCCAAGCCGCCACCTGATTCCCTTGATGGCACCGCTGCCACCTAGTGTAGATTAAGATCGAGATCCTAACCCAGCCCATGCCGCCATACTCAGTGCGCACGACCTACCTTGCCTCATAGTTGCTTCAAACCAGAAGTTGACGTCAACCACCACTGTTAACCCTCCAAGCAAAACAATCCAAAAAACCTATGACAAGAAAGAGAACAACAATCGCCTATTCGGCAGCATCACAACAGCGGCAAGAGTAGTGCCAGTGCTAACGTCGAGTCGTCGAGGTACCACTTAACGAGAGGAACTTCTCAAAATCGCGTTAGTTTTGTGCGTTTCGTGGTGTTAGAGATTAATTTTGTTTTAAGATTTCTTATCTACTGGGCACTGCAAGAGCTTCTCTCTCTAAGTTTAAAGAGAGAAAACAGATCTAAAAACCACCCCTCACTCCCCCTTTTCTCTTGCCTAGATTGTGATCCCTCAGGATCTAGATCAGTGGCTTGAGAATTAGGGGGGGACTCTCCATGCTCTGTCCTGCTCTCACTTCATCTCCCTTGATTCTCTCACACCATCTGTGGTGGCTTTACACGTTTTTGTGGTGATTTACTGACTTATGTTCAGATTTAGAGGACTCTGTTCCTCCTTTCTTTGCAACTATCCCAAAAAAAATTCCAATCTGGAAACCTCCATGATTTCTCTCACCCATTACCTCACATCAACTCCCCTCCAACTACCAAAGACCTGCTCCTTGAAGATTATCATGGCTACCTCTTAGAAGTGAGAAACAATTACCTAGCTAGAGGAGTATGGGTGCTCACGCATGGATGTTTCACCCTCCATTCACCATTGGATTTTTTCTTTGCTATTGGCTTCTGTCCCATTTCGGTAGCTTCGGTTCTTTCCTGGATTGAGTCTCTCTGGTGGAGAAGAGAAAGTTAGTGTGTGGGTTTGGCTTTAATTAATCGTCTCATTACCTTGGTTTCGACTGGATCTTATTTTGGGATTGTATTGGCAGTGGTTATTCCAATTTTCTCTCCTAGATATGGCACTTTTCACGGCCTTTTGGCTCCGGGCAGCAGCAACAACGGCGGTTGTGCAGATAGCTTGGGCGGCGGTTGTTGTATTGTAGGAGATGATGTATTATTTTAATTTTAAGATTACACTCTTTTGCCCTATCTTTATGGATTTGGGTTGAGTAGTAATTTTCCTTGTTTGGTTTATTTGTATTTGGGCCTTGTTTTGGGCTCTTTCCATTGTGTTCATACCCTTTGGTTATTATTAATGAATGATTATATTTCATTAATTCTATAAAAAAATAAATAAATAAATTTGTTTTGAATCAAATATTGTATCAATTTTTTTCTTTTTTTTAACATAAATGTGGTTTTGGCTAGATAAGCACTACAACAATTCAAGGCTTTTACTGCGCAAAATTTACGGCGTGCAATTTTTTGTGCCGTAAATGTTACCCTTTTACGGCGTGCATAAAATGCATGCCGTAAATAACCTTTGTCATGTACTCTTTTACGGCGTGCATAAGATGCATGCCATTAATAACCTTATCAGTTTGTCTTTTATGGCTCACAAAAATAGCACGCCGTAATTGTGTTATGCTTTTACGGCACACATAATAAGCATGCCGTAAAAACATCTATAGAAAAGCTTATTTATGGCTCGCAAAAAAGCATGCCGTAAAAACATAATTTTTTAAGGCGCGAAATTTAACCTAAAATATCTGATTTCCCTCTCACTTTTCTCTTCCCTCTTTTGGCAACTTTCCCGAAAATTACTTACTTCTCTTAGTTTTCTCTTCTAAGAAAGTCATGCCCTTTGCAAACTCATCACCAGTTCGCAATGCCCCAAAATTGAAAGCGAAAATCTCAAACCTTCCCGCGAGTTCTTCTTCCCATCTAATCACCCTGTTCTCAAGATATTGCAAAAATCTCAACTCTTCCTCGCGCAAGTTCTACTCTTGGGTTATCGGATTTCGCGACAGGGGTTGGGTCGACCGCCGTTGTGTGTTCAGTCGAGGACGAAGATGAGCATCTCAGATTGTGATTTCTATTCATAAATTCAGGTATGGCCATATATATGATCTTGCATGTGGATTCATATGGATTTTGGTAAATTTGATTGGGTTTTTATATCAAAAGTGAACCGGGTTTGTCTAAAATTTAGGATTTGTAGCTGGGTATTTGGTTTATCTGAGATGGGCTTCTGCTTGATATGTAATATTTGAAACTTTTGGTTTGATTGAGTGTATTGAATTGGTTTGATTGATGCGGCAGAGTTTCTGATTTGGTGGATGACTCGGTTAAAGCAGATCAAAGTCTTATGCACGATTGTGATGAGTTTTTGGAGCACTATGACAAGGTAGATGCATTGGTACGTTCCTCTGAATTTTTGACTAGGAGTGGGACTGTATGTGAGTTGTTACTTGCTTTGACCGAGTCTTCTAGATGCCTTTGTTACTGCAACAGTCTGTATATGACCCTCACTTGGTGGGCTTGTTTAAATTTATGTTGTTGGTTCTTGTTAAATGTTGTTGCTTTTAGTTTGGGTTCTATATATGTGGGTTCTTTTTTTGTCAAAACTCAGCAATTTGAATTCAATGAGAAGGCTTTGAGAAAATTGTTTCTAAGTTCACTATGTTGGAATTGGAAAAAAAGAGTGTGCTGAGGAAGATATATATTATTACATAGTGCATGTGCTAGATATAGGTTCTCATTATTTAATGCAAAGTGTGCTGGGATTAGGTTAGTGATGACCTTTCTTTCTCTCCTCATTTTCAGTATTTGTAAGGAACAAGCATGATAACCTTGTTATCTTGACCATCATCAGTAGCCTATTCATCTAGTGAATCTTCAAACTTTATTACCAGCTGCTTCTTGGCATATGAAATCTCGGCTTCGGACATCAACAGGTCTCTCATATTGCTCATGGAATAGGTGCGTCAACCTCACAGCTCCATTACCCCAAACAAACAAGAGTGAGTATTTAGTTCATTTTGAAGTTTTTTCCATGATGTATAGTACTTGTTAATTTAATATCATACGTGTATTATGATTGATCGGCGCCAAAAATATTCGTTTCTTCCCTTCTTGCTCTGTTCTACTTCTTATGTGCTTCATGTATTCAATTATCCTCTAAATTCCCATTTATTAGACGACGGATAGCTCCAAATTATTTGCTTCCCAAAGTCATACAGATTGGTCAAGCATATAAATCTGCATTTTAAATTTCATTTGTTCCAAGCTATAGCTTTTCTGGACAATATGCTTGGTTCCAAGCTAGCCATAGCTTCAGAACACTTTAGAACATGAGGAGTTTTTTCTAATTTAAGGGTGGCTGTTTATTTGTGCACCCTGCAATAACAATTAATCAGTAGTAGCAGCTATCTTGTTTGAATAAGACCTGAAGAATTGAGTTCATTTTTGGGGCATGAGAACATAAATATCGTATATATGGATATAAAGTCTGTATGCAAGAAGAATAAAAACATGTTATATGTTCGCCTAATTTTCTGTTTGTTTTGAACCTCTTGAGAATAATTCTCAAACATCTATTTCTCTTATTTCCGAGTATATATGACTACAAATATAGTATATTCTTCAATATGTATACGTAGTATAAAGTTGAGCAGTCTTAAGACAGATATAGTATATATATATGTATCCTACATCATTATTCATGAATATACATGTTCTTTGATATGACACAGAAGCAATGCAAAAGATCTGATAGTTTGCGGTTGACATCTCATTTGGTATGGTTGGTATTAGGTACCCTCATGCTATAATCTTGAAGGGAATATTATACATGACTTACAGCCTTAGAGCAGCTAATCAAGCCTTTGAAGTTGAAGGGAGGAGTTTGGTTTTTGCTTTCTTGAAACCTTTATAGTTATTGAACCCTCTAATTAAAACTTAAGAGAAAGGAGGACCCTAAAACCACCTTAACGTTTTCTGAGCTGTTCTTCTTTCCTCTCAATTTTGCCTGCTTATTTTTTCCTCTTTTCTCTCAACGTTGTAGGTATTAATTAGCATATTTGATCACAAGAGTTATAATTATTATTATTATTTTTTTCAAATTTGTTATCTGTTTGTCCTCTGGACGTCTATGTTGTATTCCTTCTATCTAGCCACTTTTTCTTTAATTGCTATATTCTTATTATATGATTTCTGATCTAGTTGTTTTATTAGCCAGCTACAGTTTTTCAACCCTTGGAGATATCAACATTGACAGTTCAGTGCTAGAGTTGGTAATAAAGGCAACTTTTCTGTGGAATGAAAGATTAAATTATCACCTCCATTATCATGCTTTCCGTGAAATGCATTAACTAGTAAGATCTCTCTCTCTCTCTGTGTCTCTCTCTCTCCTTGTCATTTGATTTCAAGATTCCTTTAACTAAGCAAGACATCATTGAAACAATGAAATATAAAGAACTGCATATGTGTAGTTCTGTGCTAGTTTTTTTTTTAATTTCTTTTTATTACTTGTAACTCTTTTATTATCTGGATAATTATAGTTATAGTATTTAAACATCTGGAATGTGTTTGCTGTCTAAATACAAGTTAGAATGTAGCCTCAAGGAAAACAAAGGTGAAACAAAATGGAAACAGAATGGGCACATTGTAAAAGCAGGTTACATCTAAACCAGAAACATTAATATTATGATAATATAAACCTCCTAATTCTAATTTAAAAACATTCTGTTATTTTTTTTGTCATAGCGATCCTAGAGGTTTTTATGATGGAGCACGAAACTTTGTTATTAGTATTCATGCAAGTAAGGGGTACCCGAAGAAGATCCAATGCCCTTGTAGTGGCTGTATAAACATCTGGTCTCATCCACCTAATGAAGTATTAGATCACTTGATCTCAAATGGGTTATATGAGGGTTATTGTAACTGTACCATTCATGGGGATCCGAACACTTCTGTACAACAAGAAATGATGGAAAACATGGAGAATTTAGAGACATATAGAATGTACAGAGATGCATATTTAGATGATGAATTTATGGAACCTGCACCTGCACCACTAGAGCCTAATGTTGGAAATTTAGTTTCCGAAGCAGAACTTCCTTTATTCACAGGCTGTCCTTTCACAAAGATGTCAGCAACAGTTATGTTTTACAAGTTTAAGGCAAGAAATAGTTTATCTGACAGTGGCTACGATGAACTTCTAGAGATGGTTCGTAGTCTTCTACCTCCAGATAACATACTCCCTAGTTCTCTATATTCAACAAAAAAATTACTCAAAGCATTTGATCTAGGGTATGAGAAGATTCATGCTTGTGTTAATGATTGTTGTTTATTTAGAAAGAGTCTAGAGCACATGGAGACTTGTCCTAAATGTGGTGCCTCTCGGTGGAAAGTAAATAAGCGCACCCAAAAGATTGAGAAAGGAGTCCCTGCAAAGGTCTTGAGATATTTTCCTATTATCCCTAGATTTAGAAGAATGTTTAAGGATTCTGAAAAGGCAGAACAACTTACATGGCATCACACTCATAAAAGTCAAGATGGCAAGATGCGTCATCCAGTTGACTCACTTGCATGGAAGAAGATTGATAGCAAGTGGCCTTCATTTGCAGAAGATCCTCGTAATCTTAGACTTGGTCTTTCATCCGATGGATTTAATCCGTTTGGTGATCTTAGTTCCCGATATAGTTGTTGGCCTGTGATCTTGGTTGCATATAACCTCCCTCCATCGTTATGCATGTCCAAGGAACATTTAATGTTGACATTACTAATCCCCGGTCCTAAGCAACCGGGAAATGACATTGATGTATACTTGGAACCCCTTATTGAAGATTTAAAAGAGTTATGGATCAATGGGGTTACTGCATATGATGCGTTCACCAAGTCTGCCTTCAACTTGAAAGCTATATTGATGTGGACAATAAACGATTTTCCTGCTTACGGGAATTTGTCGGGATATTCCACAAAGGGAAAGAAAGCATGTCCGGTATGTGGTGTTCAAACATCCTCTCAATGGCTGCCAAATGGAAGAAAGCATGCATATATGTGTCATAGGAGATTTCTTGCACATGAACATCCATATCGGCACAATAAAACTTGGTTTAATGGAACCGAGGAACATAGAGTGAGGCCTAGAAAGCTAACTGGTTCAGAGGTATTTCAAGTGGTGAAGAATATTAAAAATAATTGGGGTAAGGAGGCTAAGCGTTGCACAAGAAAGAAAAAAAAAAAGGTTGCCAGCAGTAACAGCAGAAAAAGGAGAAGAACTGAAGGTAAAAAAAGTTCAGTCAATGAAATGGAAGATGACTCCATTGGCAATTCAGATGATGATAGTGATGATGACAGTGAGGATCCTTTAAAGCCTTCAAAGAGATGGAAGAAGAAATCAATGTTTTTTGAGTTACCATATTGGGAGGTACGTTTTTTTTTTTTAATTAGTTTCATTACAGTTTGCTGAAACCTTGTAACATTGATTGCATTAATTTAATATATATTCTCTATATTGCAGGCTTTGTTATTGCGACACAATTTAGATATGATGCACATTGAAAAAAATATATGTGAGAGCATCATTGGCACTTTACTCAACATGAAGGGAAAGACGAAGGATAACTTGAATTCTCGGAAAGATTTAAAAGTGATGGGTATTAAAAAGAAATTGCATCCAAAAGAAGATGGTTCCAGCAAATCCAAAAGTGATGCAGCACCTTACGTGCTTTCAAAGAAGGAGAAGAAGATATTTTGTAAGAGGTTAGCCAAGTTGAGATTGCCGGATGGGTATTGTTCTAATCTTGCAAATCGTGTCTCTTTACAAGACAACAAGATCATGGGTTTGAAGTCACACGATTGCCATGTTTTGATACAACAGATTCTTGCGGTAGCTTTGAAAGGACTTCTGCCCAAAGGACCAAGAATTGCAATTTTTCGCTTGTGTTCTTTTTTCCATCAGTTATGTCAAAGAGAGATTGAGAAGAAAAATATTGGTGTTCTTGATGAAGAAATTGCAGAGACTGTGTGTATGTTTGAAAGGTTTTTTCCTCCCTCTTTCTTTGACATTATGGTTCACCTACCAATTCACCTTGCACAAGAAGCTCTAATTGGTGGCCCTGTACATTTTCGTTGGATGTACCCCTTCGAAAGGTGAGCTTACATTGCACTTCATTAACTATAATTGATTAGTTCCTTTGTATAGTATCAATACTAATGCAGGTTTTTTTTTTTTTTTTAGGTTTATGAAGGACCTAAAAGGATATGTCAAAAATCGATCAAACCCTGAAGGATGCATAGCAGAAAAGTATTTGGCTGAAGAAATGACACGTTTTTGTAGTGGATACATTAAAGGAGCAGCTGAAATAGGTGTTCAAAGTAGACGCAATGAGGATTTTGAGCATGAAACAATACTAGAAGGGCGACCACTTGGTGAGGGGAAGTTAAAACTATTCAGTTCTTCTATGTTAGAGATTGCTCATCGATTTGTGTGGACAAATAGTTCAGAGGTCGATCCATGGAGAGAGTAAGTTTGATTGCTAAATTTAGTTGTTCTAATTTACTTTAGATTACTTGTCCAGTTTTTTTATACAAGTCTTTTTCCTATCAGAATGCACAGGGAAGAACTAAAGTATTCTGATACGCGTCTTGAGCATGATGAAAACCTTCTTGAACAGAGACATCTTAGTACTTTTAGTGGATGGTTAGCTGATAAGGTCAAATTTGCTGATTCAAGAGATATGTCAGATACAGTAAAGTGGATTGCTTGTCGGCCAAAAGCAGATGTGGTATCACATACAGGCTTCATCATCAATGGAAACCGATTTCAAACTGAGGCCAGTGAGAAGAGCACACAAAATAGTGGTGTTTTTGTTGAAGGAGACACTATGTGTCGAGCAAGTGCAAGGGATAATTTTCAGAAGATGGACAGAATATCCTACTATGGTGTTATAAGAGATATAGTTCTGCTAGACTACCGTCAATTTAAGGTTCCCCTATTTGATTGTTATTGGGCTAATATAGGGACCGGTGTCAAATTTGAAGATGGTTTTACATTAGTGAACCTCCACAAGGGGCAGCATCAGTTTGATAGAGATCCGTTTATTTTTGCTTCCCAAGCGAAACAGGTTTTTTATTCAAGAGAGAGTGACACTTCGAATTGGCATGTTGTACTCAAAGCACCGCCAAGAGGGTTTTTTGAGAATGATAGTGATGAAAGTGCTTACATGCCAGTAGATGTATCACAGCTAGACCTCGACGTTGAGGATGAAGAATGTGAGAGATATGATAATGAGGAAATCAATTCGGTAATTGTAGGAATTGCATACAATAATAGATATATCTCTGTGTATGTGTTTGTGTGTGTTCTGGTATCAATATTTGTTATACTTAAATGAATTTATTGCATTGTATGTGTTTGTGTGTGTTCTGGTATCAATATCAGCAAGGATATTAATTTGCTTGTTTGCTGGTTGAACAGAGTGACGGTGACTCTGAATAACTCAAATTCCACAGAAGCATTGATATAATCTATCAGCACAGCAATATTCTAAGGGTAAGATCTAATTTAGTTTGTGGTTTTGGATAAGATTGCTTTACATGTTAGTACATTGATCATAATTTTTTTGTGTTTTGTAGAACATAATCTGTTGACCCTATAAAGTATGGGTGGAGGAGAGACCTCAAAACAAGGTGGAAAGAAAGCCAAAAGGCAGGATACTGCTGCACGAGCAGCTCTTGTGCTTGCAGCTAGGGAAAAAAGGAATGAATCCTTAAGAATATCTAATGGAAATTCAAATTCATCCCCTATAGAAGCTGATATTCCGGAATGTCAAGCTACATCAAACTCAGAAAAGAAAAAAATTCCCCCTCGGGGTAAAGCCAAATTGTTGGATATTGCCAAAAAAAAAAGGAAACTTCCTATTGTAGTTGAATTCAATGAAAGAGGCCAGCCCATTGGAGAAAATGCAGGTATATTCTCTTCTTTCATTGGAGCCTCAGCAAGAGAACTAATACCAATGACCGCTGGAACTTGGAAAGATCTATCTAATACTTTCAAAGATCAGATTTGGAAACACGTCACAGTAAGTTTTCTAA